>NC_143438.1:48197500-48512000 GCF_987193195.1 Phasianus colchicus
CTCCGAAGAACATCCAATTAAAGACTGCTGCTTTCCTACATCCCACACTCCCTCCGGTGTTCATTCTTTGTGGTGATGGTGGGGGGAAGAGATACTTTAAGTATAACTTACTTAAAGAAAATACAGAAAACGTTGCATTTGCGAACCTGTCCTGTGGCACGTAGTAGATGTGAGACAGGGGCAAAGAAAAATGTGTATATTTATTTAAAATGAAAGGTCTGTGTATTGCAGCCACACAGACTGTGTGTCGCCATCTTGGAGGCTGTGCTTTTCCTGAGACACACTGCATTTCCAAGACTTTTCTTTTGGCTTTTTCATCAGGTTTCGAATACAGCGTGGTTCTACTATACACCCTGTCTTGTTGCACCTAGGAGTTGAGTGTCGATGCATGCTGTAGTCTTTACATATATATTACACAATGTCTGTAGATATGATGTTAAGCTGCTATTTTTGGATAACGGGGTACAACACAATTATTTTGCAGAAACCGTGGTGAATGAAGCCTTGCAGCGCCAGACTGAGTTAGAAAAGCATTGCTGTCTATCTGGCATATTTTGATATATTAAGCCTATTCTGAATGTCTACCCAGTTAAATGAAGCTCTTCATGATTTTTAGTGATGTGATGACCCTGTATCAACACAAGAAGCTCATAACAAACCTCTGTGTAAGCCCTAGATGCACTCTTTGCTCACCCTAATATCATTTTTCTCTTCCTTTATCAATAGGGGTGACTCTACATTTCAGGTTCAGATAATCCAAGACTCATTTACTGCCCTCCATTCCCTCAACAGAGGTTTTCTGTGCAGTGATGATTAACAGCTACAGCTACATTTATGTCTGCAAAAGGTTACAGATACAGCTGTTCATCAGCAAGGGCTGCTTAGCGTATTGAAATCTAGCATAGCAGCTATGCCAAATCAAGCATGGAAATAACCACTGAACTAGGACAGTTTAAAGATGTAACATTTTTATAAATGAAACACTTATTTCAAGGTGATTTTCAATGCTGGATTGTAATTCATGTTCTAATTAACCACCTTTAACTGGGAAGCAAAGTGTGCCTGGTCTAAACTCTCTGAAGCTGCCTGGAGATGGATGCTGCATTTGCATGCCTAGTATATTCAGTCATCCTTAAAATCTGGCCTCAGTAGCCAGGAGGGCTGGGACAGTCAGTTATTCCAACCCCTTATTACTGCAAGAGGAAAATGGAGGTGTCAAATGGCCACAGAAAAGGAAATCACTGAGAGAACTGGGAGGGTATTGGGACAGCTCAAAGACCTGTCACAGAAAGAAGAGACTGGCAAGGATGCAAACAGGACACTAGAATGGGCCAAGAAATTGTCAAGAAAGCCAGAGCTGCCACATGGGGTCTGGAAAACATCCCTGTTAAATCTGCTTTCTGTATGGTTTGAGTGACAGCACAGGTTGTATGGAAAATTCTAAGTGATAGGAAATTATTTTGTCCCAACTTGAGTTTTGGCTTTTCTTCCTGTGCACAAATAGTATAACTTGGCATACTGAGTTTACATTTCCATCACTCTTTTTTCTTGGTTTCTATCAAATTGAAGGCAAGTTCCTATCCCCTAGCAAGCACTCAGGGAGGGGAGAGGAAGACAGAGAGGGTGCAGAGTCATTGTGATTTACATCAGTGCTGGATTTCTTAAATCCATGTCTGAGTCATGTAATTAATTTATTTTGAATCATCTTCAGCTGATTAGAGTTTATAAATCTCTAACTTTCATCCTCTGTGGTGTCTATAAATAATACTTGCAGTTGTTCCAATAAAGGAAGCACTAAGCAGAGATGTAGTTGTTTACTCGTGCATGTTTGTGTAACCAAGAGACATGGGGAGATCAGTGTCTACAAACAGCCAGAAACATTTGGAGACATTGAGAATAAAATTGATGAAAATTATTTT
The DNA here is from genome assembly GCF_987193195.1 of Phasianus colchicus. Taxonomy (NCBI): domain Eukaryota; kingdom Metazoa; phylum Chordata; class Aves; order Galliformes; family Phasianidae; genus Phasianus; species Phasianus colchicus. The sequence continues at coordinate 48,199,420 of NC_143438.1, forward strand.
TATGAAAGCCTTTTCACTTACACCACCCTAGTTCCAAGCATGGCTGTGGCTATCTTATCCCTTAATTGCAGTTTTAGTTTCTGCAATGAACTAAATGCTAGAAACTTTAATGGCTGGAGCTGTGCAAGACAAAATAAAACTGAGGTCCCTCTTGCAGTTCCCCATCTTGAATGCAAAGCACCTCAGACAAGCCTCTGCATGAATGTTGCCTTGACCTTTGCCCATAGGACCATGGAGCGGCTTGGGTTGGAAGGAGCAGTTTGTGTGCTACCATGCAGGAGCAGCTCACCCCAAATGTGATGGTAAGGGACAAGCAGAAGGACACAGCTGTCTTCACCTAGCACTGCCTCCAGCCTGGGTCATTGAGCAGCCCAGGTGGGAAGGGACCTCTAAAGATCTCCAGATCCAGCCTTTGGTGGAGAATGGAGGTCTAGGTGAGGTCATCTAGCTGCCTGTCCAACTGCATCTTGAATGCCACCACTTACGGGGACTCCACCACATCCCTGGGGAGGTGTTCCAGTGACTGGTGGTTCTCACAGCAAGAAAGTTCCTTCTTGTATCAAGAACAAACTTCTCCTGTTGCAACTGATACTCTCCATGTAGCGCCTTTGAAAAAGAGAGCCACCATGCTCTTCATACTGAAAGTACATGATGGGGTCAGCCCTGAGCCTTCACAGAATCCTAGTTCTCCCATGGCCTGAGACGAGGAGGTAGCTATACAGTTTGCAGTGCATACTCATGTTCACTCAAAGTAATTTGGATATCTATAGGCAGAAAAGCAATGCACTTGATGGAAAATACCTTTGTTCTCTAGAAACCAGGCCTTCCTCAACCCAGAGTCTATTTGTTCGTTCACCATTTCCACCTCACTTTTTCCATGCTGTTTAATTTAAAAAAAAAAAAAAAAAAAAAAACAACTTGGCAAAAATATTTTTGAAAGTTCTCATGTGTTTCTTTTCTTAGGATGGAATACGTTTGTTTTTTTCTTTCCATCTGGCTCAGAGTTGAAAAAAACATTCTTTGATTTCTTTTTCAAAATAAACTCTGTGTAGTGCTCCAAAATTTGTGTAGAGTTTTTAGGTTTTTGTTTTGTTTTGTTTTGTTTTTTTTTAAATACCAGAACAATAAGAATCAGCAGGCAAGTAATGCTCTTCTTAGAGAATATTTTACATGTGGTTAGGATCTGCTTAGCCAAAGGGCTTCCTAGAGGCATGGAAGTATTGCCACCCCCACTTTGTTACCGGGGGGAAAGAGGAGATTTTCAAGCATATGATTCATTTTGATGTCTCAGTTTGGAGCGTCTGTTTTCACATGTTAGGGAGGTGATTTATAGGGGTGATTTCCTCCAATAATACTGACATTGGCATAGAGCACATTCATGCACCTCAGTTTGAGAGGAAGGGGTTCTTTTCAGTGCTAAATTAGAGAGAGAGGTGTCTCCCTCACATCACCATGCACGTGGTATGGATTTGGAAAGCAGACCTCAGTGTGATCACAGCAGAAACGCATCAGCCCAGCAGAGAGTCATGTCTTGCAGGGATAAGAGCTAACAAATGACCTTGAATTACCAGGACACCCCTTGATCATAGGAAAGCAGGTTAAAGGGCTGCTGAGACTTCTGCAGCCCAGTATGAATAAGTCATCCAGAAAATGTGACAAGCTCTATTTTAAAACTAATTAGGGTTTTCTACCCCTTTAATATTTCTGGCTGCTCTTCAAAAACTCTATTAAGAACCTTCTTTTAATAACCAGTGTGAAAACAATTATGTCCAGTTTACACACATTTGTTTCTGTAGCAGTGTTGTCCCTTAGCTTAAATCGCTTCTCTCCAGGGACTGCCATGCAATTGTAGTGGTCAGTCTGGAGCCATTCATCCTGGATGCAGTGAGGAGTGGCTGGGAACAAACATCCCTCTGACCAACTGAGGAGCCCCTATGACACGGCCTGGAGCTGGTGCCAGCCCCACAAGGGACTCTCTGAGAACATGCCATGCCTCTCACCGAAGGGTGAAAGCTTTCATGCTCTTAGTACTGCTAGAGAGCAACAAAATTGGAATAGGGGATGGCTTTCTGACAGAGTAGAGTAGTAGGTGCTTCGACTTTTATGAGGCAGTGCCACATTTTATAAAGAAATTAATCTGCCAGTTTGAGTTTTGGCATATTTATTCTGATTCAATCATAGAATCACCAAGGTGGGAAAAGACCTCTAAGATCATCCAGTCCAGCTGTCCATTTATCACCAGTATTTCCCACTTAACCATGTCCCTCGGTACAACATCTAAACATTTCTTGAACACCAACAGGGACAGTGACTCCACCACCTCACAGGGCAGCCCATTCCAGAATTTGACCACTCTCTTGGAGAAGAAGCCTCCTAACATCCAACCTGAATCCATCCAACCTGACCTTGAACACCTCCAGGAATGGGGCATCCACAGCCTCTCTGAGCAGCCTGTTCCAGCACCTCGTTAGTAAAGAAGTTAACTTGTGATTTCTCCTGGTTAGATCTTCTGGACTATCTGTCTTGCTGAGGCACAGATCCAAAGTTCAGACATCCACAAGCTTCTGGGCAGTGGGGATTGCTTCCAAACTCCCCCCAGTTGCAGCTGTGCTCTTGCCAGCCTTGCCAGAGGTCCTGCTGGTGGAAGCTGCACATCTGAAATGTGACTTTGGAAGACGTCTGTTTGGGAATCTCTCTCATTCAGAAGTCTGGGCATTTTGCAAAAATGACATTTCTGTAATTCCAGCTCCGTTATCCACATTCATATAAAACAGATGATGAATTATTTTTTTCTCAATGGTAGCAATGTATTTTTGTCCACTACTTTTCTAATGTCAGAATAAAAGTCTGGAGGTGGAAACTAGACAAAACATTGTTTGGCACCACAGTAATCTTACTGCAGCAAGCAAATAAAGTTCCTGGATTAATGCCTGTTAGAACAGCTTGAACTGACATTTCAACAGCAGATAGCTTACTGCTATCTGCTCATGGAAGCAAACTTAGTGCAGATACAGCTGTATTGCTGGTCAATCTTCTGATGGGCACGGGCAACCTGCAGTGTTCTAAGGCTGAAGAGAGGAGTTGAAGACAGAAAGGGGCCAGAGGAGAAAGCAAAAGGTACAGACAGAAAAGAGAAGAGAAATAGGTAGAGAATGACTGAGGAGTAAAATGAACTCTAGTGTTCTCATCGTGGTTTCTAGTAAGATCAACCACAGAAGAGCTCTCTTCTCAGAAATAATGTAAGAGGCCATTGTCATGGTTCTCATAATTCCCATTCTCGGCTGGGAAAAGAATACAAGCTTGACTTGTGAGGGAAGCCTGCTGGAGCCTGAAAGTCATGTCCAACTTTCCCAGCACAAACAAAAATTCCTGGTGGCTCCAAGTCTCCAGAGAGCTGGGTTGGGGGTTTTGGTTTGGTGGTTCGTTCTTTTTTTTTTTTCCTGCACATCCTTTCCCTCCTACACAAGTTTGGAAACACAGAATACTTTCTAGTCTTCCAGCTGTATTAGAAGCACAGAACTAGCCTTTGGAAGAAAGATTAAAGCAAGAATATACAGCAGTCTCCAAGCAACAAAATAATGTGTGCACTGGGAAATAGGTCCACAATAGAATTTGGACTCAGAACTCCTATTTTAGTACTAAATTCTCATTGGTGTTTGCATTTGAGCAGGTGTACTTTATGAACAGTCAAATAGGCATCTTTAATAATAGCAATAAACAGCAGTAAAAATGTACAGATGTTGAAACAGAGGAATTACTGAAACAAAAAGAAAACTGTTTAGTTTTGAAAAACAGATGATTGTTAAATTTGAAAATCAAGGACAGTTCAAGCAAAAATACGCAAGTAATTTTCATAGGTAGGAATTTTAAGGGTGGCATTTTTAAACGAGTGATCAGTCAGTGAGTGATCACCAGCTTTCCCCAATTTTTAATTTCAAGGGACAGAATGTGGAGCCCTTGGGTGTCTCTCAATAGTCACCAGGTGGTGATTTTGAGCAAAAAGCTGATTTCAAAGGCTGATCGGACTTCTGCATCCCATTATTATCCAGCTTAGCTATATTAGGAGTAGAAAGGTGATCAAAAGTCCTGATTAGAATTTTTACTAACTGAAACTGACTCTCTCTTTCTGTATGTTGTGCAATGTTAAATAAGGGAGAAAACACTTCAAACATAGTTTCACTTCAGTCTTACTGGGAGCACTTTATTTATTTAGCAGACATCACCACAAGGTATCCTGGTCTGCGTCCATCTCCTGGCATTTTACATACGAGAGAAGTCTAAAAATAAAATAAAGCAAGAAATAACACAGGCAGAACAGCTGTTGTTCTGTCCAGACAAAGCTCTGTATGAAAGCCATCACGATCGAGCAGACTCTGTAATTGAAAATCCATTTGCATTTTCAAGTCTGATTCCAACTGTAAAACTTTGGTTATATTTATAACAGATTAAAAGACTTTGGCCCCACTACACTTCTCCCTGGCAAGGGGGAAACCACCTGCACAGCATCAGTCATTGCTTCAACTCTGTAGGTACACATTTTTCAATGACAGGGTGGTATATTTTTTCATTTCCCATCTCTTCATTTTCACATGCAGTAAAATCATGTACACTGCATTTTCTTCAGCCATGTGGTAGTTGGCACTCTCGCTAAGGAGACTGATGTGTGTTTTGATTTGCTCCTTTCCCTCAGTTTGAGGGACTACTGCACTATTTCCTTTGTAATCACACGAGCCAAGGTTAAAACACTGAACAAACATGTGGCTGAGAAACCACACAAAAAAGCCAGGAATACTGCTCACTTTTCAAGTACAGAGAGAGTGAAAAAGAGTGTACACCATGCAACAGGCTACATAAACCCTCCTGGAGCTGACCATGTCTTTCAGTGCCACATCTACACACTTCTTGAACACTTCCAGTGACAGTGACTCCATCACCTCCCTGGGGCACCCCATTCCAATCTCCCACAACTAATATCCAACCCAAACTTCCCCTGGTACAACTTGAGGCCATTCCATCTCTTCCTATTACTGTTACCTGAGAGAAGAGGCCTATTCCCAAGATCAAGCTTCCTGAAGCCCAAGTAATCCTTATTTTGACAGTAAAGTTTGCAAAGTGCACAGCTCTTGCACCACAGCTGTTGGGGGGAGCTCCCCCAGCACAGCTGATGTTCACCAGATGTGCTTTCCATGCTTGTGAGCACAGGGTCAAGTGTTTCCCAATGCACGTACAAGGCTCACCTCTGATTTTTGATGATAAGAAGAGGAATGAACCAATGAAGAATATGAACTTAGGCGGAAAAAAAAAAAAAAAAAAGCACAAAATTAACAATACATTAATTCTATGATCACTAACCAATATTATGTGACAAATATAACTTACAGAAAATACATCATTTGCTGTTATTCATCATGTCAGTGACATCAAGGCCATAGTGGCACTGGAATGGAGCAGACGCATTGCTTTTGTTCAAAAGCAATAGCTGCCTGAGAAAATAGAGAAGGGATTTATTCAGACATTTACTCACAGGTGCTTACTGGCTCCAGCTGCCAGTTCCAGCATGCACAATCTCATTCTGTGCCACATATGCCACTGTGGTTTCAACATCTCAGATACACCAGGAAGGCCAGGCTTGGGGTAATGGGACTCCACAGAGTGCCTGGCAAACAATGCAAATGCCACAGAACACCACAGACAATCTTAGGCTTAGTTAGGTTCATATCATAATGAGAGCATAAGGGCACAAACAGTTTAACTTCTAGATCATGGGTGGTGTGCAAGATCAGCTAAAGGATTTGCAAATTGGTTTCTGATACAGCAATCAATACTGCAAGCCAAATTCCATTGTTTACATGCCGACCAAGCTTTGGAGAATAAACAAACAAACAAATAAAGCATTTCAGGTTAATGCTTTTCAGAAAACCAGATTAAAATTTCCCTGTTATTTTAAAAATTGTATAGCTAGACAATAGAGAATTTGCCCAGAAGATGTCAATTTCCTTACTTTACAGAATCCTTTTAAACACAGCCTCTAGGGTTCCTTTCTATGGGAATGAACTAGATTGAGCCTCATGCTATCATGGAAACTTTCTATGTATAGCAATCTGCCACAGAAATAATCCATTTTCATTCCCAATTTATTGGAATTTTTTACTAAATTAAACAGCAGTTTGTTACTACTTGAGCCTTGGCAGAGATACATGTCAATCAATACTATACCACCAATTTTCTGGACGAGAACCTGATGTGGTAAATCATTTAAACTTGTGTTTGGCTTTAAACGTATCTCTAGTCCTGTCGATCAGTGTCTAAATGACTCTTCAGTACAGCTTCACTTTCTATTCACTTCAGATGCTGATGATATTTGCCAGCCAAAGCAAGGCTTTGCAAGCATTCCCACAAGAACATCTGCAAGTGGCCTTGAGAAAGTCATCTAAAAGAGACTAGAAATAAAAACACCCAGAAAATTCCACTAGTTCACCAGATATTTGTAATCAATTGACTCAAAAGATCTTTTGCTTCATTTACCAAATAGATAGTAGCTGACTAAAGAAATTAATTGCTTTTCCTTAAATAAGGCAATGAATGACAGTGAATGAAGAGCCTAAGCAGGCAAACCAAAGTTTGAGCTTTATTGAGTCAATTCAGGGTCTAACAGATAGCTGGGAATCTTTGGGTGAGAGGTTTGATAAGTTATTATTGTTTCCTTGAGCACCACAGAAAAGTCACTTGCATGTGAAATTTAAGTAGATAAATTATATATAATGGAAAATATGGGATTGATAGAAAGCTTGAGTCAGATTTTAGTATTTGTCACGTGGATATTTTACCTTTGAGTTAGATACTACATTGTTATCTGAGCACCACTGTTGCTGGGAACCACAGAGACACATTTTGTTACTAGTCCCACTTTAAAGAAATCAGAGAAACAAATTTTTCACTTTTTTTCAGGGGAATTACTCACATTTGTCAGTTCTTTCTTTACATAACAATTTCCCCATTTTCTTCTACTATCTGCTGTGAAGTGAGAAAAAAACAACTTGAACCCAAGGAGAAAATATGTCACAAAGTCATTTAAATTGGCAGTGAGAGTCAAGAGCATGCAAAGAAATTGAAATTACTTGCACTACTTTTGTGTTTTTTCCCCTTTGCCCACCCTCCCCCCACTTTTGTACATTTTAACTTCCTCGTCTCTCAGGACCAAAGGGAGTTCTTTCAGGCGCTAGCAAATGCTTCCCTCCAGATGCTTACTCAGCTCCAAGCTGCAGTGAAGCACAGAATTTTCCAGGAATGTTTCCTTGAAGCTACCTGCATAGTTCAAATGGTGCTTAAATGTTTGCTAGTTTGAGAGCTTCAGGCTCTTACCTAGGGGTTTTCACTTTTCAGCCTCCTCAGCATGTTTCCAAGTTAAGCAAAACACGTAGTAGACTTCATGCCATTGACAGCGAGCTAGCAAAACCTTGTTTCTGAATAGCTTTTAGGAATCTGCTGCTATAGCACAAGCTCAAACAACAGGTATGAAATCCAAAACTGTAGCTCAGTGGCTCAGAGCATCACCACTCTGGGTCGCACCACTGCAGTAATACTTGATCTTTTAGGCCTGTCACATCTCCTCACATCTAAACAGTTCACCTTGCTGAAGGTAAGAAAACAGTGTGAGAATGCAAACACTGTGGGCCTGTGAGAAAAAGTAGCTTTAGGTTTGCTACCGTTTTTGGTGTTTAAGGATGGTGGGTTTCCATGAGCTTTCTCCAGTGCTGTGTGATGAGTAAGGCTGCCTGCAAAAAGACTTTGCAAGCACTTTAGGGTTACTGACAAAAATGTAAACGCTGTCCTGATTCTAAGTTTGTTCAGACACTCTTTGATCGAACAGGCAATGCTCCCAAATGCTCCCCAGGCTTCTGAAGGTTAACTGTGCTTTAGTAGCTGGTAAGATAGTTGCATTCAGGCAATGCAACTGACATTTCATGTAGAGGCATATTGATGTTGCAAGGATTTTTAAGTGATTGGATTCTCTAACGCAATAAGAGTGACTGTCAATGAATCCACATATGCTCAGCTTTCATGTTTTGAAAGGCAGCCAAAGCGGCATTCCTTCAGGCTTTAAGTTGATATAAATAAAGTGTAACAGAGAGCCCCAACAGCAAAGTTTATCAACCATACATCCATATTAGAATTTACACATGGCTGAATTTTTTACTTTCTCTTCAACTGGCTCTTAAAGAATGTCATCAGCTGCCATAAGCTGGTGGTTTCCAGCTATGAGCGTGAGATAAGACCTCCACACACAGACATTCTAGAATGACATTTGGAAAGCAGCAGGCTGAGGTGATGTGCTGCTCCACAGAGTGCAAGGTACTTTACAAACTTCAGTTTCAGCATGGAGACTTTATGGTCATTGCAATACAAAAGACAAAAATATGGTAGAAAGGGACATCGTAGTGAAGGGAGCCATTAGATGTAACACACCTAGTTTGATCATTTCCTTTCTCATCCTCCCTGTGGAGTTTTTTTGTGTATATTAATAAAATTGTTTGCTATAGACCTTACCTATTTTAACACATTTATCCAAATCTCATTACATGTTTTTAATACCATGGGTTTTTTTTCCATTCGTTCTTCTTTTCATTCTTCACTGGGGTAAGTCATCACATGTGAGCAGTACATAGTGATGGTGCAGAATTCAAGCAAGAGCATCCCTTCTCAATGGTAGAGGGAAGAGACTGATTGTCCCTTTCTGCTCTACATTGGTGTAATCTCACATAGAGTATTATGTACAGCTTTGGGCACAATATAAGGAGGACATAAAAAAACTATTAGAGAGCATTAAAGGAGGCAAAGAGGATGAAGGGTGTGAAGGGAAAGGTGTATGAGGAGCAGCTGAGGTCCTCAGGTTTGTTCGGCCTAGAGTAGAGGAGGTTGGGGGGAGGCCTCATGATGTCCCACAGCTCCTCAGGAGGGGAGTGGAAAGATAGCACTGAGTTCTGCTCTGTGTGACAGCAACAGGGCCCAAGGGAACAGTATGGAGCTGTGTCAGGAGAGGGGCAGCTGGGGGTTAGGGACAGCTGCTGCACCAGAGGGCGGTGGGCATGGAACGGGCTGCCCAGGGCGGTGGGAATGGCCCTGAGTGCTGGAGTTCAAGGAGCGTTTGGACATGGTTCTCAGCCATAGGGTCTGGATATTTGGATGGTCCTGTGTGGAGCCAGGAGTTGGATTTGACGATCCTTGTAGGTCCCCCCAACTCGGGGTATTCTGTTTCTATGATTCTTCTAGAATGTGTCCTTTGCTGAAGCACAAGAGAGAAGCAGGAGCTTATGGAGAGCAACAGCTTCTTCTGATCTCAAGACTTTTCCTGGATAGTTTGTCTTGGTCTGGGGAGGTTTTTGGATGAATTCCTGGCCTAAAGCATGAGAAAATCTTTTTCACAGTGCATTTCTGTAGTTTGAACTACAATAGCTGATTCCTCCTTTTTTTCTTGCTTATGCGTGTGAGAGGTTATTTGGACAGGACTGAACTCTGATTAAGGACCACTTCCTTAACAGGCTCCCAGCAGACAGAGTTATTGGGCTACCAAAGGACAAACATTTGCAGTGCAGCATGGGGAATTTCTTCTATTTCTGCTTTGAAATAAGATCAGTTCTCACTGTCTTCTCTTCTCTTCTCTTCTATTCCTCCAAGGGTTTCTTTCCCCTTTCCTTACCTGGGCCAAGCTCTTCCTCCAGACCTTCAAGACTCTGACTGCCTCCTTATGTCCTAACTCCCACTCTTTTCCTCAGTGACTGTCTGGGATTTTCACTTTCCCGTCTTTTTCCATCTCCACTCAAAGCCCATATTGCTGAGCTTTGTTATCCCTCTAAAAATTCATTCTCAAAGAAAAGTCCATTTGCAAAATCCTACAATCGTTGTCAGCTGCTTGTATCTCCCACATTTTGTTTTGTTTTTAATGTTCGTGTGAACTAGACTTCGAGCTCTTTGGGGGCAGAGCTGGATTTTAACCAAATATTGACAAGGAAGATAAAAAAGAGAATGACAAGGAGGAAGAAAAGAGTTTTAGTCGTGCAGTCTGCAGGAAGTGAATCTGCAAAAATCATATCATTTTTCAGTGGTATTTCAAATTCATACCAACAACAATGTACAAGAAGTAACCTCAGGCACTTGTGGTAAAGAAATATAGGTAAATGAAGGTGCCTTCCAGCATTCTTTCATAACAGTGGCTGAAATTATGAGGCACTTGTGATGAAAATTAAAGAGGTCCGTATCAGAATATGCTAAAAAATGGAAAGTATTTCACAAGGAAATCCTAGCTAAAACTGTCATGCTAATCCAAGTTTTCTGCTTAGCTCACAGTAGTTTTATTAGGTTATAATCCGAAAGATAATACTGACTGAGGGAAGGAGATGTTGATACCACGATTACTGTGAATAGCAGCCAGATGTGTGACACTGTGCTTCTGAAAAAGGCCAGACTTCTGCAGTAAGGGAGTAATACAGAAATATAAAGCTTGGTAAATTATTTTGGCAATGAAAATGACATGTTCTCTGCACAGAGATATAACAAGCAATATACTGTAACCACTTTCACAAAGTGAGACTTGGGACACACAACGATGATAAATGAACCAAATTCAAAGGATATTTTTAAAGATAGCAAGTAACACTATTTGAAAAAAAATCATGGACTTTTATTTCTTCAAAACAGTAATATTTATGTAAAAGTATGTTAATAATTATGATAATGACAATAACAAAATAATAAAGTTTTAGAAACATGACCCCCACCAAAAAAAAAAAAAAAAAAATTTTTTTTCTTCTTTTCCTACCTTACCATGCAGAGCCAATGACAAACAAGAGTCTTTCCATTCTGGGTTTTTTTTTGCAAGTATCTCGCTACAGAGAGTTGTCTGGTCATCACCCTCAGATAGAATAGCACAGTTTAATTGGGTCAGTGTTGATGTAGATGATGGACTCTAGTTTGGGCAGAATCCACCCACAAGCATCTTTTGCATGCTTCAAGAACGCCTCTCCATGCTCTCAGGAGATCCTGGTCTTGATCATTGATAGGCTGGACTCATTTTCATTTGGGACCATATTCCATCTACATTCAGCAACAGTATTCTAGGACAACTGTTCTAGCAAGCCCCATGTCCCAAATGAAAGACAAGTGTAGAAAATCAGCCACTGTCAGTAAAACAGGAGATGTGTCTGTGGACCAGACTTCTAGCTAAGTCCTAGTAAATTAAGCCTTTCTAGGTACACTAAAAAAATTATTTGAACAATGCCATGAAAATGTATTGGTGAAGCATTTCTGCTGCAACGAGCATGATAGAATGGGATCATATGGAACATGTTCCCCAGCTATTTACCCAAGAAATTGAGTAGAAAAACAGAAAATATTAAATGCAGGAGAATATTATAAGATTTAACAAATATAAAAGTTGTATGCATGTTCTGGATAAAACTGTTACATGCTAATAAAACGCAGAATTCACTGCTAAAATCTTTTTTAACACGTAACTTAAATTTTCCTGAGGGGCTCCTTTTTGTGTCAGTCTAGTCTGTCATTCATCGGTCCATGCACTTTTAGTTGAACCTCACAGTCTGTAACAAACTGAAGTGGCTGGACGGGATGCCACATAAAAATTAAGTACTCTGCCTTGTGCAACATCCCATGACTGGTTCAGAAATACTAAGTAAGCTACTTGACCTAGGCTAATAATGCAATTTACCCACTTTTCAGTCCAGTCCTTCTATACTGAATATTGCACGCTATTGTCCAGGGAAGGAAAAGCAATGAATAGAAGAGCTCTTTGAGCACAAGGGAGGGCAATGAAGGAAGCAAAGCACCCAACACTAGTGTCATCAGAGACAGAAGCTTCAGAGGCTCTGTTCTATAGAAATGTTAGCAGAAGTTAAAATAAAAACTCAGCTTGGTCTCGGGAAGGATTTTATTCCATAAAGATAGCATCTGGTTTAGGTGAAGCTTTTTGTAATTCAAACTACACACCCTACTGACATAAGGCAATATGATCTCTGTTGCATCAATTGCCCTCAGAGCACAGCAATGTTCCAATATACTGGTTTTGTTAATTGCTTTCATCCATCTGGACTTTCAGCTGGCTATAGCTTTTAATTCTGAGCTGAAAACTGATCTAGTTTGCACTAGCTTTAAAGAAAGCAATATTAACTATTTTCTTCCCCTCTTACCTTCTTCCCTAGCATGTACTAGAAAACAGACTGATCATGTAGTTTTCAAACATATTGTTAGTCAATGTAGGACATTGGCTTCCCTTCACATTTTCATTTGTTACCACACTCCACTGAGTTTCTGATCTCTAAAGCAAAGAAATTTTGTCTGTCAGTCCAGTTCATTGTTTGGCATCCCATGCCAACTTCATGAAGCTCAAAGCCAACTGCATCTTGGTTGGGGCAATCCCAAGCATAAATACAGGCTAGGTAGAGAACGGCTTGAGAGAAGGATTTGTGACTGTCGGTTAATGAAGAATTCAACATGAGCTGGCATATAGCAACAGGGCAAGGATAAATGGTTTTAAACTGGAAGAGGGTAGATTTAGAGTAGATAATAGGAAGAAATTCTCTACCGTGAGAGTGATGAGAAACTGGAACAGGTTGCCCAGAGAGCTTGTGGATGCCCCATCCCTGGAAGCATTCAAGGCCACGATGCGTGGGGACTTTGAGCAACCTGGTCTAGAGGGAGGTGTCCCTGCCTATAGCAGGGGGGTTGGAACTAGATGACCTTAAAGGTCCCTCCCAACACAAACCATTCTATGATTCTACGATCCATGTGTAAATACCTGAAGATGGATTAAAGCCTGTTGTCCAATTTGCACTGTGGCAAAGACAAGAGGCAAGCAGAAACATAGGAGTAGTTTCTGTCAGGGCTGCACAGCAACCGCTGGGGTGCTAACACCTTCAATCACTGCAACTAGCTCACTGGATGCACTTGTGAATATACCAACACTGGTAGTGACAGCTCAGCATTGATGCCAAGATTAATAGGAAAGTGACAAACAGCATCCTAAACAGAGGATGAGGCTATTTAGTTATAACAGTAACATTTTCTCTTCCCGTTAGTCTGTTCTATCCCAGGAAAACTTTAATAATAATAATGATAATAATAATAAAGTTTTCTTCTAGATTGCACTCACTAAGAAGCTGTATTGCATTGCTTTTCAGCATGCTGGCAGCCTGTTCTGTTCACATATAACATCAATCCTGGCCTAAGGATTGAAAAAGGCCTAAGGATTCTGAAAAAGACTCGATTTACATTGGCTGTATCTCCTTAGGACACTTTGAATTGGCTTTTTACTATCTTTGTAAAAATGTAAACGCTTTGTTTTATCCTCTTTGGAGAGCTCTGTTCTATTCTTCTTTCATACAGTTCTGGAGGGGGATGACGATGCTGGAATAATTTCAAAGTTTCTTCAGTGCAGTGCTTTATTCATCTGATAATATGCTGTATCAAAATAAGAGATGAGAAATAGTGAAAAGACCTCATAGAGAGCTGAACAAACTTTTTTCCACGCCTGAATGGGTGATTTTCAGTATGCCTCACGGTGTGTCCAAAATGATAACTCATGCCTCATAACATACACTGCCTGGGTGAACACTTCCCTCTGCCGGCAGGAACACTCACCAGCACACAGAAAAACAGGCCTTCGCTGTTCCTCTAGCATTTGTACTCTGCACCAGTGAGTTCGTGCCTCGAGTACTGTGCGCAGTTTTTGCCCCTCACTACAAGAAAGACATCGAGGGCCTGGAGCGTGTCCAGAAAAAGACACAAAGCTGTGAGGGGTCTGGAGCACAACACTTATGGGGAGTGGCTGAGGGAGCTGGAGTTGTTCAGTCTGGAGGAGAATCAGGGGAGACCTTATCATGACCTGAAAGGAGGTTGTGGCGAGATGGGGGTCAGCATCTTCTCAAAGGTAACAGCAATAGGACGAGAGGGAATGGCCTCAAGTTGTGTCAGGGGAGGTTCAGGTTGGGTATTAGGAGAAATTTCTTCTCAGAAAGAGCGGTGCTGTTGGCACAGGCTGCTCAGGGAGGTGTTGCAGTCACTGTCCCTGGAGGTGCTAAGAGCCGTGGGGATGTGGCACTGAGCGATGTGGGCACGGTGGGGATGGGCTGAGGGATGGACTAAGTGATCTGAGAATTATTTTCCAACCTTAATGATGCTATGATCTTTAATATTTACTTTTGATAATAATAGCAAATGTAATTAACTATAATGAATAAAATACTGCCAGTAATTATTAGCCTTTTCTGATAGCAGTGGGATTATGGATGGATGTTTTTCATCCCTACGCTACAGGAATTGGGCAGCACCAGAGCTAACCTGGCGATACAGAACATTAAAACGCCAAGCGTAGTAAAGAGGGAGAGCTGTGAGGAGGAAAAACGAAAAAATTCAGCAAGTTCGGTACGAAAACTGGACAAAAACAAAAAGGATGAATTCGCGTAACGCAGCTGGCACAAACGCTCCCGCTCAGAACGCGGCCACGGCACGTACATAGTTCGTTCGTACATAGCAACGGCGCCCCTAGCGCGACGGGACTGCCCGCAGCGCGCCATGGCCCGGCAGCGCTCACCTCCGCACTCAGCTCCGCGCTCATCCCGCGGCTCCCGCCCAGCCCGCTCTCACAGAGCCGCGCATGCGCGCAGCCGAGAGCGACGCGCCCGCTCCGCCCGGCCCCGACGGCCCTCGGAGCCGCGGCGACGGCGGCCCTCGCGCAGCCCCTCAGCCGCGTGGCGCTCTCGCGGCGCCCGAAGGGAGGCGCCCCCCCGCGGCGGCGCCCCGCCCGCTGCCCGCCCGCGGAGGCGGGAAGGGAAAGGCGCGCCGCGCGGGCGGGACGGCGCAATGGCGTCATCAGCGCGCGTCGCGGAGCGCCGCTCGGCCGGAGCGATGTCGCCGCCGCTGCTTTTCAGCCTGCCCGAGGCGCGGCACCGCTTCACGGTGAGCTCGGCGGGAGGGCGGCGGTTCTTCTCCGCGGCGGCCGCACGGAGCCGCGCCGCGCCGGTGTGGAGCTCGGCCGTTCGCTGCCTGCGCCCGCGCCTGGGCCGGGCCCGGTTCCGGGCCGCCGTGAGGGGAGAGCTGTGTGAGAAGCGATGTGCGGCCGCGCGTTCCTCACACGGAAGAAGGAGGCGATCCCTCAGGGCAGCGTTAGCAGCCTCCTGGTTTTACGCTGGGTTTGGTAACTTCTGTTTGTTTGCGTCTCGGTAGATCTCCACCAGAGAAGCTCTGCACCACAAAACCCTCAAACCGCTGTTGAACGCCTTTAATCAGATTCCCGGGAGGTGAGTGGCTGCCGCTCTGTGTTCGGGTCGGTGTTAGTGCTCTTGTTCCCGGTGGCCGTGCTGTTAACTGATGGGAGGTGTTTGTGTTTGCAGCGAAAATGAGAAGAAGTGTACCCTGGATCAAGCTTTCAGAGTTATCGTAGAAGAGGAAATAGTAAGTGCTACAGCTTATCAGCTGATATAAAATAAATTTGCATCTCCAGGTTTACAGAGTCATAGGGTTTGGAAGGGACCTCTGGAAATCATCCAGTCCAGCCCCCTGCTAAAGCAGGTTCCCTACAGCAGGGTGCATAGGAAAGCATCCAGGTGGGGTTTGAATGCTTCCAGAGATGGAGGCTTCACAGCCTCTTTGAGCAGTCTGTTCTAGTGCTTTGTCACCCTCACAGTCAAGTTCTTCCTTGTGTTCACATGGGACTTCCTGTGTTGTAGTTTGTGCCCATTGCCCCTTGTTCTGTGGCTTGGCACCACCACAAAGAGCCTGGCCCCATCTCCATGACTCCCACCCATTAGAAATTTATAAGCAGTGATAAGATCCCACCTCAGCCTTCTCTTCTCTGGGCTGCACGGCCCCAGGTCTCTCAGTCTTTCCTCATAAGGGAGACGCTCCAGGCCCCCAGTCATCTTTGTTGTCCTCTGCTGGGCTCTCTGTAGAAGTTCCCTGTCTTTCATCAACTGAGGAGGCCAGAACTGAACACGGTATTCCAGATGTGGCCTCAGCAGGGCAGAGCAGAGGGGGAACATCACCTCCCTTGACCTGCTGGCCACGCTCTTGTCAAGTGTAGGCCAGGATCCCATTGGCCTTCTTGGCCATAGGGGCATGCTGCTGGCTCATGATCATAAAAAGTGAACAGCTTCATATAGGATCAGGAAATACTGCTTATTAAAACCACGAATGATATGGAAGTTGTATAATTAAGATTGAGCACGGATGATTAAAGGAGATTGTAGTTGGGGCACTGAGAGGTGCTTACATGTCCTTTTCTAGCAGTTCTTTGTAATGCTCATGGAATTGTGCCTAGAATTAAAACCACAGTTCATTGTTTTACATCAAGAGTGGGGTGGAGCGGGCTACCTCTCTGTCGCATGTAACAAAGCTGCTATACAGTTGGTGAGAGGAGTCAAAGAATATTTTTGTTGTTACTGCTTGATTGTAGGTAGAATGTGGGATGCTTATATTCAGGGGTAAATGGCTCAGAATAAGTGTTGTAGGGACGGAAGCGATCAAGTTGCTCATTCAGTACAAGCTCTGTAGACATAACTGATGTGTCTGACTTAATAGACCAAATTTTGGGAACTTGAATATCAGTATATGCTATAACTATGCCTGCTTGGAAACAAGAACTCTGATTTCATTAAGTATATTGATGTCTGAATGGAGAAGTTTAACGCTATTCCTTTTGTTTAGATAAACAAAGCTCCGTGTGAAAACCTGCTGGCAATTATTTCTCTTGCTATTAATGGAGTCACTGAAGGTAAGCATATTTTTTTCTTATCTGTTGACAACTGTAGGGGCTGCTGGGTTGCTTTTAATTTTAATTTCTTGATTTTTGGTAAGATGTATTCAGCAGTTGGCTCTGATATGTGGTTTGGTTTGTATGTGGCCCTTAGGCTAGTGGTTAAGTCTGTTTCCTGAAAGGGGTGAAATATAATGTAATTGAATTTGGTTATATGCGTGACATTTGTTGGAAACTTTTTTTCAGTTCTACTGAATATCTGGGCTCATCTCCCATGTACTGATCTGTCAGTATGCCAAGATATATAAATATTTACAGATGTTTATTGAATCTGTTTTTGTAACTTCTTGTGTGTGTCAGAAACTGCTGTGCTAATCTCTTCTGAAGAGAGCTCTTGCACCCTTGCATTTGTTCATCTGTTCACGTTGCCTACCAAATACTCTGTTTTCTTAAGTGTAGCTCAACTACATACACACCTTATCAATTGTAGAATGAAGTGGCCTCTGATTGTGATGAATGCAGACATTACCAAGGTATATGGAGTGGACCTACAGACTTGGAGTGCTGCTTCAGTGGTGCTTAGCTTGGGAAAAATATTCTCAGACGTCTTGGATGTGTGTGTGAGAACAGATTGTGGGTTTAGAAGTCTAAAAGAGTTCACCCACACTCTGCAATGAGGTGTTCAAAACTTCTGAGATTTTTAAAATAGATACTGTTCATTGTTATGCATTAGTGCAAAGCTCTCATCTGCATATGTATACGTAGAAAAATGGCTTCCGTGCAAGTTCATACTTGAGCCCAAGCTTTTTGTTAGGCATTGTAGGAACTTTTCTTCTTTTTGAACATAACGTCTGCCAAATGCCATACATTTTATAGCATTTCTGTTCAGATTTGCTGAACAAAATATTTCCTGTTGCTCATAGGTATCTGCACTGCATCGACACCTTTTGTGCTCTTGGGAGATGTTCTGGATTGCTTGCCTTTGGATCAGTGTGATAAAATTTTCACTTTTGTGGAGAAGAATGTTGCTACGTGGAAATCAGTAAGTATTTTTCCATACTAGGATGTTACACCAAAGTTTTTGCATACCTGAAACATTTTTACAAGGAGCCTTAATCGTCTTTGTGTCCATGTTAAAATAATAGCATTAAGCATTTTCTGCTTTGAATGTCAGATAACAGAAGTCAGGAAAGTAACAATGAAAGACCATAATGTTGATGGTTCTGCTTCTGTCTCTTTTTCTCTCCTGTCTGTGGCACTTTTCTCTTGTAGAAGGTGAAAAATGTGCTTGAGATATGCAGTTTGTATGAATGCCTTCCCTTGATTTAGGCAGCTGCTTCCTTGTAGCTGCAGGAGATTCTTCCCTCTTGAGCTTGCGGGGGAAGAGATCTTGGGTGCTTGCTTAACGATCAGTACAAGAGTGTAGCAGTTGTGAACATGTTGCCCCGAAATACTTTTGCACTTGAACAAGCTGAGTTTTGAGGCCTGTGCAAGGGTTCTGCATTCTTGCTATGCAGTTGTGCTGTGGCAGGAGCAGAGCTGTGGTGACAGGCTGCTCAGCTTCTTGTGCTGTGGGCACTGCTAGCTGAAGAGGGAATTCAGGGTCTCAGGCAGAAGTCTCAGCCTGCCTGCATTTCTTGACCACTTCCATAGGCATTCAGACTGTTCAGATAACATTGTCCTCTCCAGTGTATTCATAAACTGTTTCTTATAATTATTAAAGTAACTCCTATTTTCTTTCTCCCACTGCCAAATTATTACTTCAATGAATGCTCAAAATCTTTTACACAGTGCTCTTCATAAATGAATAGAAATAACATGTGAAAGAATAAAGGCAGTGAGTGTAAAAAATTAGTGTTTGAGGGGGAAAAAGTGGATCCTACTCTTGCAACTCATTGTTGTGTGCAATTTTTGTTTTTTGGTTGTGGTTTTTGGTTTGTTTTATATGAAGACTGGATTTAAATGTTGCATTTCATGCTTTCTTGAGATTTGTGGGACTGTTTGTTTTATGTTGGCTTTACAAATTCATGGCTTATAACTGAATTAAAATCTGCTTCCAAAAGTTTTGCTGTCTCCTGCTGATCTAAATACCTTTTCTCCATTTCAGAACATGTTTTATTCTGCAGGGAAAAACTACTTGTTACGAATGTGCAATGGTGAGTTTTAGTTTCTCATTGGCACTGGTTGAGATTTAAAGAACTCCCTAAAAGTGAGTGAAAGTGAGTTCAGTAATTTAATGTACACATAAATTTGTTCAATAAGCAATACAGGTAAGAAGCAGATCACTCATCTTAGCAGTTATTCATGGATATTGTTAATATAAAAGTCATTCTTATCTGAGAGATATCCCCTTCATCAGTGGAGGCTGTTATAGAAGAACATGGGATACGTTTCTTTCTCAGCAAAGACAAGGCCCCTATCAGAGAAGTTTGTAGGATTTGTTTGAACTAATCTTTCTTCACCATTGCAGGAATTCAGAGAACAGATAGAGTGCGTTTGGGAAAACTGTGGCTAATTGGAGGAAGTTGCTAATATTTAAATTTACAAATATCAGTTCTTTTTGTTAGTTAAGTGGAACTTTTAATTACAAGTTCTAATTTGTGAAATATTGAAAGCAAGACACATACTAATATTCTTTGCTTTCTATAATATTTAGACCTTCTAAGGAGATTGTCTAAATCACAAAACACAGTCTTTTGTGGAAGAATTCAACTGTTCTTGGCGAGGTTGTTTCCGCTATCTGAAAAGTCAGGTAAGATTTTTCCATTTCATCAAACTTAAAAGGTTCAGTGTATTTACTCTTTTGTCATATGATAAGCCTATGATAGCTGCAGCCCAAATCCAGTTGGTGAAAATTGCTTTGCATTTGTATTGTATTTCTTCTACCCTTACTGTTGGAAGTGGCTTTCATTTGTTGTCATCTCAGACATAAGTTTTAAATACTCTTTCTGAGATGTTAATAGAAGTATCTCATAAACAACCAACTGAAAGAACAAACTTAAAAATTTGCAGCTTCAAAGATTGACCCTCTGTTTTCCACAGGACTGAACTTGCAGAGTCAGTTTAACCTGGAAAATGTGACAGTTTTCAATACTAATGAACATGAGAGCACTCTTGGACAGAAGGTGAGAATTCCTACATTGTCTTTCATTCACTCTGCAGAAAACAGTTCTGTGCAAACAATCTTACTACTCTGCATGGTATTCAGAACTGTATGTTTCTAATTTAGTTGTTGTTCCTCCAGACCAAGCAGCTGATTCTCGACATGGTTTTCAGTACAGTAAACTGTGCAGACTTTGAGGGGGATCAATGTTGATTAGATTGTGAGAGAGAGGAGCTGCTACTTAAAATAAGTTTTCCCTACAGCCTACAGAAGAGAGAGATTTCCCTACAGCATTTTTCTCAGGAAAATATGTACAGATTATAGTGGCACTTATATCAAATTTTAATTGTCTCTTCTTGTTAGCACTCAGAGGAGAGAGATGAAGGAATGGACGTAGAAGAGGGTGAGATGGGAGATGATGAAGCACCAACAAGTTGGTGAGTTTATAGCAGTTCTAAAAGTTGAAATAGAATTTTATGAACTGAAAGGGAGGGATTCTTATTTCTTGTCCTCTTTAGATAAAAACGAGCAGTGTTTCAGTTTCTTTAAGTGGAAAATGCTTGGGGTTGGAAGGAAACCTACTGGCCGTTTGAAAATGTTATATACCCTAACTGGTGTTCTTTCGCAGTGAGCCCAGATTCCTTGGCAAAACTTGTTCTGATAAAATGTGCTTAGAGATAATGAGTAAACTCTGTGCATGCTTGTAGAGAACAAGACTGTGCTCCTCTTCATTCCCCAGACAGTATAAAACTAAGATTACTTTTGCTTCACTGTTTGTGGTTTTATTGTGAAAAAGTAACAGTAGACTGTATGGAAGATTCTCATAGGGACAAATCTGGATTTGCAGACTTCTCAACAAGATTCATTGTTGACTCCGTTATTTTAGATACAAAATGAACAATATTTTCTAGGATTGTACATTCCTGAGTGGACTTCAATTGAATATAATGTTTTCAGTATAGATTTTCGTTACTATTGGGATTTTCTGTTGTGTTTTTTTTTTTCCAGTTCCATTCCAATAGATTATAACCTGTACAGAAAATTCTGGTCGCTTCAGGATTACTTTAGAAACCCTGTGCAGTGCTATGAGAAGGTCTCCTGGAAAACTTTTCTTAAGGTAATCCATCTGCATGCTTTCAACTTGACACGCTAAGTAAAAATCATTGTTGATGTGATTGAAAGTGACCATAGTGACAGAAAGTATTGAAAATGGTAGCGCATGAGAGAGTAAGTGCATAATTGCTGTGTTTTAAAGTGAACCTTTAGACAGTAAACAGCGTATTAAGATGCAGGGTAAATCCTCTAATAAAATTTTCAGAAGTCAATTACAGAAGCACTTGATATGCAGTAATGTCAGAAGTACCTTTTTTATTATTAATCAGTTGCAAAAAGCAGAACTGCTTTTATCTCATAGTAAGAAAAATAGCTCTACCTAGTCCTAAGTCTTAACTTTGGAATATTGATTATTTTTGAATATTAATCCCACTAGAATCCTAAAATCGACAAGATTCTAATGAAACAGATCTCTGTAGAAGCAATGACCTGAGGGTCCCCTTCAGCCAGCTGTTTCAGTTTTGCTTACGATGAAGACTGAGGATGATTTATTGCAAAGATAACATATTTCTTCATGCTTGGTCAGTCAGTTTCTATTTCATAGTAAGAAGCTCACTTTTTTTCTTTTTTTCCTAATCTTCATTCTCTGTATTCTGGAAATAAGAGGTAACATCTGCACAGACATCCTGATATGAATCTGGTTAATAAAGCCTGCCTTCTCAGCTTTAACAAAAAACCAAAGTAACAAGAAAACTATAATTGAGAGAATGAAGATAAGGTTTAAGTCTTTCACATGACTTTTACTGACAGATTTTCTTCAGTTTTAAGGCTCTGAATTGATTTTTAAGAGCCGGAGTACAAACTTAACTTATTTACCTTTGCTTCTATATATTCTGAACATCTTTATTGGTGTTTGGATGTAAGTACTATCATCATGTAAGCCTTTTGTTCTTTATAACATCTCAAGAAAGCATTTGTGCATTGTTCGCACATACCATGTTTTCTTAGTACATTTTATAGGTGTTGCTTTGGCAGTCTTCCAGCAGGTTTGCAAATGATTTTATTTGTTTGGTATTAAGACTATTAAAATATTCTAATGAAATTCTTTTTCCCGTGGTAAATAACTGTTTTATAGTACTCAGAAGAAGTTTTGGCTGTTTTCAAAAGTTACAAATTAGACGACACGCAGGCTTCCCGAAAAAAGTTGGAAGAGCTAAAAACAGGTGGAGAACACGTGTACTTTGCCAAGTTCCTAACCAGTGAAAAGGTACGGCATCTCCTGGCTCGCAGTCAGGGTAGGGGAGGTTGAAGGGAACCTGGAGAGAGAATCTAGTTCAATCTCCCTGCTCAGAGCTCTCAGCTGGAGCAGGCTTTGATCTGCGCTGTGTCCAGCTGGGTTACGAGGGTCTCCACAGTTTCTCATTGCATTATTTCACCACATTAATTAAGAGAATTTTCTTCTGTGTTTTTAAAATTAGTTTTATTTTCTCTGTGATTTCCCTCTCTTAGTCTATGATTCAGGGACTAATGTTTCTGGAATAAGAGGTTGCAATAAAGCTCTTAGCTGTTTATTGTGTTTGCTGTGTTTTGTTGCATTTTAAAAAATGATTGAAAGGTGAATTACATCAGCTCTTCTATCAAAAGCAATTAAAAACACCACTGTAATATTTTCTAAAGATTTTGACTGGTGATGACAGTCACCATTTCCTGCCTCTTAAGAGTCTTCTTTAAAATTGCCTTGAAAAAGATATTGAGAGTTTTGAACTCTGTCAGAGTTAACTCAAAAATACAGTACTATCAGATTTAATCCTAAAATGTTTGTCTTTAGTTTGGAATAATTTGTAGCTTGAACTTCTACAGATATATATTACTGGATGACAGAAAGCAAGTCTCAGTGCAAAATGAGTTTTCTCTTTCTGGAATAGAAAAGAGGAGAAAAAGCTCACAAGCCATTGGCTTTGGCCTTTGGCTTGTGTATCAAAAATTTTATTGTAATGTGGTATAGAACTGATGGCTAAATAAGCACGTAAGTCAAAGGTCTTTAAGGAAAAAGAATCTTCACAGTTCTCTTTGTGTGAGCTGTCAAGCTGCAGCCCATGGGGCAGAAACCAAGCAGTGTCAGCGTGCAGATGTTGAGTGAACCATTTTGTGGTAGCCAGGTCTTTATGTTGTAGCCAGTAGCTGATAGGAAAAGGAAGCAAGCTGTCTTTCAGCTACTAAAATCACTGAATATTGTTTTTCTGAATTCTTGTTCATTTCAAGGTGACTGACACGTTAGAATAGGCAGTATAAAACAATTTTAAAAAGAATTTAGGAATGTGCTATCTGTTTTACAAGCAGTTCTTCAGGGTTCTAAGAAATTGATTAAAAGCTTTGATAACTGGCTTTCCTAAATTGTGGTAAATGACAGTTGCACTGATCTTAGTTCTTTGTGGTGCACAGTCTTAAAAGTGCAGGTGCAACTGAATAGCATTTGTTGTGAAAACAGTCCCCACCTGACTTAGCTGAAAATATTTGTTGGATTTTTATATGTTTTGTCAGTTATCATGTCTTTAAAATATGTGTAATTCTTCTGTTTTTGTCTAGCTGATGGATTTACAGCTGAGTGACAGTAACTTCCGCCGTCACATCTTGTTGCAGTATCTAATACTATTTCAGTATCTGAAGGGACAGGTCAAATTTAAAAGGTAATTCGGAAGTATCTGCGTTTTGAGTTTGGGGAGCTAAGATCTCAGAGTTAAATAATCCAAAACATTTAGAAGAGCTTACATCTGTTCATTCCAACTTCTTGTATCTATGGAACCTTGCATCAGTATATGAAAACTGGCTGTGGTTATTTTACAGCAGCTTGGGGGTGGTCTCATTCTTACCTTTCTGTGCTCCTCTTGGTGTGGTTTCCTACCCTCCCTTCCAGCAGCTTGTTCCACAGTTTGTTAAACTGTGTAAAGTTTGTGCAGTTTACTAAGCTAACAAAAAACCATCTGCTTGTCTTTGCAAAGTTAGTTTTCTGACAGGTTAGTGAGTTGAGTGGGGTCTCAGAAAAGCAGAGACCACCAGTGCTTGTTTAAGGTGACTGCTAACCAAAAGATTCTTTCTCTGGTATCGGTAAGCTATTAGGTAGTAGTGCAAGCTGCTCATAGACTCATGGATGCCATATATGTAACCAGCTCTGCTATCTTCTTGTGACATTGTTTGCTGATCTGTTTTTT
Source organism: Phasianus colchicus (assembly GCF_987193195.1). Taxonomy (NCBI): domain Eukaryota; kingdom Metazoa; phylum Chordata; class Aves; order Galliformes; family Phasianidae; genus Phasianus; species Phasianus colchicus. Next base: position 48,223,547 of record NC_143438.1, read on the forward strand.
CCTAATGCATTTAAGAATTCTGTCTGAAAGGGCAATGATAACCATGGCTATTATTGCTTTTATTAACTGTCAGGTCAGAACAAAGACCTGTCTTTTTCTATTCCGTACTCTAATGGATGCTGAAGAAAAACATACCTGTATGTTCATGTTGTGTTGGCCATATGAGTGCATAAAGATGAATGTTTAAGGAAGTTGTCTTTCAGCTGTGATACGTTGCCCTTTAGAAACAGATCTCAGGTAACTTTTCAAACTAGATTAGTCTAATTATTTTCATTCTATAAATTGTATACAAATGCAGTGAAGGCAGGGGAGGAATAGGATTCAGGTATCCTGCATTGCAGTTCAGTCCAGTAGAAGCAATAGTTGGTTATTTCAGTGATTGCTCATTAAACAGTGCACTAAAGGATTCACTTCTCAGCAATCAAGGATAATGTGAAATATAAATGGTATTATGTAACACTTGGTGCAGATATAAGATAATACAAATTATTCCCTTCCTTAAAAATATCTTTTTTTTTTTAAAGAAATGCTATTAACAAAGCTAAAAGCCTTTTTCATGTTACTGGATTAACCATCATCGTGTCTATATCTGCCATTTAAGGTACCTAGTGCTTTGTACAAATCCGGTTCGCTTTTAAAGTGTTTAGATGGCGTGGATTATTCTTGAATCAAAACCATCTGATGTTCAGTTAGTTAAAAAAATCCATCTAGGAAATGAAATAAGCAATATCCTAGTGACAGCACAAGGAGGAATGGTTTTAAACTGAGATGGGGAGGTGTAGGTTAGATATTAGGGGGAAGTTTTTCACACAATGGGTGGTGAGGCACTGGAACAGGTTGCCCAAGGAGGTTGTGGATGCCCCATGCCTGAAGGCATTCAAGGCCAAGCTGGATGTGGCTCTGGGCAGCCTGGTCTGGTGATTGGTGACCCTGCACATAGCAGAGGGATTGAAACTAGATGATTATCATTAGGGAACCTACAGAGGGGGGGGGAATCTTTGAAAGGGTAGATAACTGCAGGATGAGGGGAAATGGTTTTAAGTTGAGGGAGGGAAGATTTAGGTTGGATGTCAGGGGGAAATTCTTTACAGAGAGAGTGGTGAGGTACTGGAACAGGCTGCCCAGAGAGGTTGTGGATGCCCCATCCCTGGAGGTGTTCAAGGCCAGATTGGATGGGGCCCTGGGCAGCCTGGTCTAGCATTAAATGTGGAGGTTGGTGGCCCTGCATGTGGCAGGGGGGTTGGAGATATATGATCCTTGAAGTCCCTTCCAACCCTGGCCATTCTGTGATTCTGTGATCATTGTGGCCCTTTTCAAGCCAGGCCATTCTGTGATTCTACGATATCCAAGCTATTGTATTTATCTCTCTGCATTGCTTTCACTTTCACTTACTGATTGCTATCATCAGTCACGCAAATGGACTTCCTTTTGCATTAAGTTAAACCTGACAGTACAAACCCCTCTAATTAACACCACAAACCAAAAGGTGGTCAGCTCATGGGACTACATTAAAGCATATTCAAAGGACTTTCCTCAGCTCCTCTCCAACTCCTCTCAGGAAGCATGTGGTGTAAATGATTTTTATTTTTATTTTTTTTCCCAGTTCAAACTATGTTCTAACAGATGAGCAGTCTCTTTGGATTGAAGATACTACAAAAGCAGTTTACCAGGTTGGTACAGTAGGTACTTCTGTAAAAATTTGCATGGACAATGTAATTACCTGATGTAATATTATGTCAGTGACCCTTAAAGCAAAAAAACCCACCATTTTCTTTGTTGTTTTTTTTTTCCTAAGTGTTCTGCTATAAATAACAATGCAATAAGTTAACTTTTTTTTTTTTTTTCTCCACTGTAGCTTCTTTCAGAAAATCCTCCAGATGGGGAAAGATTCTCAAAAATGGTAGAGGTCAGTGCTTTGGTGCATGTCTGAATTTAACTGAGTGTAAGGAGTGAAAAATTTGTATTGGTTTAAACTGGCTTTTGGAACACAGATGTAATGTCTGGGATACTTTTCATCTTACCCCACTGAAGATGATCTCACAGCATCTTTTTATTTTGTCGCCACATTTTCCCCATGTTTTCATGAATGTGCATTTCCAGTTTCTCCTGGGGAGAAGTGGAGATGTGCATATATGTGCTTGTATACATGCATGAGATGCTGGTGGGATCTTTACAAGAAGGAACGCTATGTCCAAAGACACGGAAATAAGACACAAGTGGAATTCTTTTATTTTTTTAAAACTTCTTGTTTTCCCTTATTTCTTCTAGTTTGGTACCTCTATTTGTTCACAGAAGAAAGCCTTTTCCATAGTCATTGAAGAGTGGAAGTGCACTATTTTTTGAATAAACAGAACTAGCTGCCTAAGATTATACTGTTGACCTTCAAAGTTGTGACTGAAATACACCAAATCAGTTTTTCCTTTACTTATAATAGCTAAATTAAAACTCATGGGGCCAAATTTTAAGGTAGTTATGATCCTAATAACGTGGAATATTCTGTTTCTCCAGCATATATTAAATACTGAAGAGAACTGGAACTCATGGAAAAATGAAGGCTGCCCAAGCTTTGTGAAAGAAAGGTACTTCTCTTACTAAGTAGAAACTTACTGCTTACTTGAAATGGTGGCTCAGCTTTAGAATATTATCCACAGCATCTATGAACTTAATGAATCAGAGAACCTTGACATTATTGTAGTTGGATGTCCCTTCTGTGTGCAGAACACTCTTAAATTCTGTCTGTCAAAAGTCATAAGGCTTCATTTTGCTAATGAAGAGATGGAGATGCATATGTGGGTCTCAGGAAGGCATTCCTCATTCATAGCAGCATTTTGTTCTCTCAATATCAAGGGTCCTGAGACTGGAGAGGCTGGACAGTGTTGTCTCCCTTCCTGTCTTTGGAAGGTGCTAGTATGAATAAGTGAATGCCTTGTACAAATACCAGTATGGATTGCCTCAATGGGAGCCACGCACACTATGGCTTTAATAGGGTAGTAAACCTGGAATTTTGTGTTACAGTTTCCTCTTATATACCTTTATTGATTAGGTTTTTCACTTAGTTGTGATCACTTAGTTGAAAGGAAACTATGGTTAGGTGGCTGCAGCCATCAAAAGATTTCCTGTAATTAGTTACTAACTAGTGCCAAACTTGAATTTAGTCTCCATATGTCTACTTGACTGTTTTGAGGTGGTGACCAAAACATTTCCCTTCCATGCCTATTCCTACTACCCACTGCCACAGCCCAATTTTGGTGAGGAGCAGCCTGGTCACCACTTTGCAAATTTCCATTTGTGGAGGGCTCAGGTAGAGCCCTCTCTTCCTGACTTCAGCCATTTGCAAAAATGGGGTGGGGGGTGGTGAGAAAAGAGAAGTTACTATTGGGGGGGAGGAAGGGGAAAAGTAAAGTTTTTAAATTTGACTTATTTATAAATGTTCTGTCTCCTTCTTTAGATCTCAGCCAGAGTTTCAGCTTGGGTAGGTCTTACCCTAACCTCAGTGATTTGGGATCTCCATTCTCTGATCCCATGAAATCAGGTGCAGCTGGGGAAGGAGAACTTGCAATCATAGTGCAGATGATCCCAGCAGCAGAGTAGATCACACTTAGTATGTGCTGCTGGAGTAAATGTGATTTGCTTCTTTCTCTGTATCGGGACTGATAAGCCTTTACTTTTGTGAGTTAACTGATTTTGGTGTATGGCAAATCTTTCCTTACCCCTCTATTTTATGTTCTCCATCCTTCTCTTTCCCCTTTTCTCGTTCTACTCTGATAATCCCCATCCTTTTGAATACTTTAATTGTGATTTAACTCAAAGCTATCTGAAATGAAGTAACGTGGTTTTATTTTCTTGAGTATTACTTGTTTGATCTTAAAGAGCACCTTGTTTGTTTGTTTGTTTTCTGTAGGCCTCCTGATTCTAAGCCAATGAGGCCTGCAAGAAAGAGACCAGCTCCAGAGGACTTCTTAGGAAAAGGACCAAGCAAAAAAATCCTTATGGGGAAGTATGTTGGTTTATTTTCTCTTATTTTGTTCTGGTGTTTTTTTCTTAGAGGGTTTCTGTGGTATCTCTTCTGTTAGTTCCTACTATGTCTGTAGCACAAACCTTTTATCACGTGCTTTAGTATAAAGAGTGGGATGAGAATTTCTGTAGCACTGTTTTGTGTGTCTGTCTTTGTTGACTAATGGGATGTGGAATGCTAGAATGATGAATGTGGAATTTAATGTGTATCTGTGGTTCACTTTTTCAGTGAGGAACTGACCCGACTTTGGAATTTATGTCCTGATAACATGGAAGCTTGTAAATCTGAGAGCAGGTAGGTGAGGAATAGCATGTCATTGTCTAAAGCCAACTTCCAGCACTTGGATATATACAAAATTAGTTATTACAATGCTCCATAAGGAAGGCGTTTATCATACACAGTATGCCATGTCACTGTGCGTTGTGAGAGAAGGTGCTTGCATGCATCTCTGTCTTGAAATATTCTACAGAACACTAGTTTTATTGACTAATGTTTATGTTGTCAGTAATTTTCATTGCTTAGGAAAATCCGTGCTAAAAAAAACAGATGGAAAGTCTCGTTTTTATATCAGGTGATTGTATAATTAAGTATCTTACACGATAAAGGAAGATTGCCAAGTCTAGCTCTAACAAAGTTAGCAGATTAGGTTTAGGTAGGTAGGGTTTTGAGCAATACCAGATAAGATAAGATGAAATCAGCTAGCATGCATTGTTTCAACACACATCACATCTACTAGTGGTGCAGATGTAACCAAATGTACTTCTGCTTGTACAATTGTAGGAAATACTGAAAATATCCTTTTACTTAACTGTCTGCTTGTTAGAGAGCACTTAATTCCCTTTTGTGCTGATGTGGAAGTTTGGGAACCGTCCCATTTCTTTTCAGAAGAGGGCTTTGCTGGTAGCATCCAAAATGGCTGTAAGGTGCCTGTGGAGAGGTGCTAGGTGGCAGGCATCCTAAATGGAGGAATTGCTTCTCCAGAGGTTGAGAGCTCTGCTGAGAAAGCTTCTTCCCTTTTTGCAAAGCTAAGATATGCAGGAAAGCCCTTATGAGGTCAGAGGCTGAAGGAGTTGAGCTTGGCACATAAGCTTCTGATCCCTTGTGCATGAGGAGAAGGGAGAAAAACAAAGCAAGATAACAACAAAACCACATACGCAAATGCATTCTATGGTTAACAGGAAGGAACAGGTCCCAGGGAGTCTGGATTCACTTCCAAGTTTTATTATGTGTTTTGTGGCTGGACGCTGTCCAGGACTGTAGCTTCTTGCTCTCTGGTCTTCATCAAAACCGCATAATCCTGCTTTACCTGCCTTCCTTTTAGGTAGCTGTTCTTGGGACAAAATGTGTGTTGTAAGTTTTTGGATAGTGCCAAATGCAGTAGGATTCAAATGAGATGGGTTTTTGAGATGCTAGCTTTAGTTCCAGTAGTCAGTAGTAGTACCCTTAAATATGCCAGTGCCCTTTTTTCTCCCTTTCACTTTTTTCTTCTTCCCTGACTGATCAGTAGGTTCTGATGTAGAAGCAGATGTATCTCTATCAAGTAGTAGACAGCAGAAATACGGATGGTGGGTCTGCTTTGCACCACTGATAATCTTGGCCCGCAGTAACTTACAGCTCTGAGTAAGCTTGTCGTCTTCAAAGCAGCAAACTGTCCTGATAATGTGAATATCATTCCTCTTGTTACATCTTTCTGATCGTGGTTCCTTATATGATAGTTTGAATATCTCACAGAAGCAACTGCTGGCTATTCTGAGAACAGAAATATCAGCTGCCCTTTTAGTGTGTCCCCTAGGAACCGCAGATACTGTATTTTAAATCATGTTATCACAGAAGAGCTAAGGTTGGATGGGACCTCTGGAGACTACGTAGTCCAACCCCTTGCTCAGCTAGAGCAGGCTGCTCAGTACCCTCTCAAGTCAGGTTTTGAATGTCTCTCCATGACACAGCCTGTGAGCGGCGTGTTCCAGAGCTTGACCACTCTCACAGAAAAGTTTCCTCATTTGTGGATTGTGGTGTGTTGTTTTTTTTTTTTTTTTTTTTTTGTTTGTTAGGATTATTTTTTTTCCAGCTCCTTATGCTTATGTGGAATTTCCTATTCCCTGAGCTTCCCCTTGTATGTCAGATGTCCCCATCCATGCACAGCTTTTTGCATAGGCCTGCATCTCTTGTACCAGTGAGCCCAGGACTGGACCCAGCATTCCAGATGCGTAGCAGCAGTGCTGAGCAGAAGAGAAACATCACCTTCCCTGGCCTGTTGGCAGCCTGAGGTGCTGCCACCCTTCTTGGCCAGAAGCTCATACTGCTGGCTCACATTTGTCTTCCTGGCCACCAAGACCATTTCTGCAGAGCTGCTTTGCAGCTGGGCGTTTCTCAGCATGTCCTGGTGCCTGGGGTTGTTCCTATCCAGAGGCGGGGCTTTTCATTTCCCTTTATTGATCTTCATGAGGTTCCTGTCAGCCAATCCTGCCTGCCTGTCAAGGTCCTTCTGAGTACAGCACAGTGACCATAAATAATTGAAATTGAGTAGGGATAGCACTCTAGCTTTCTGTGATTGCAAGTGAAACTGGAGTGACTGCATGTGTATAGAGGAGGAGACCATGTTTGTTTACCCTGTCCTATCAGATCACACCAGGTGAAGCAGCCATTTTAGATTTCTGAGTATGAGCACGTTTCAAATACAGCCAGACAGTTGTTACAGATACTTTCACAAAAGTCTGTTTGCCAGTAGTTGTGTCTTGTCCTGTATTCCTTTGTCAGCAAACGTGCTTTAAAATATCAGTGTGAAGGGAGCTTATAAGCAGAGGGGGACTGACGTTTTAGATAGTGATAGGACAAGGGGGAATGGCTTTAAACTAAAAGAGGGGAGATTTAGGTTAGATGTCATGAAGAAATGCTTCACTCAGAGGTTGGTGAGGCGCTGGCACCAGAGAAGCTGTGGTGCCCCATCCCTGAAGGTACTCAAGGCCAGGTTGGATGGGGCCCTGGGCAGCTGAGCTGCTGGGTGGCAGCCCTGCCCATGGTACAGGTGGAACTGGTGAGCTTGGAGGTCCCTTTCAGCCCAAACCATGAAGCAATTCTATGATATGATACACCTTTCCATATGGCAAAAGGACTAAATGTGTATAAGAGGCAGATGTTTATGAAGAAACTGAAGAACACTTATTTTAGAGTAATACGCAAGTAATATTAAGCTCCATATTTTACTTTTTAGGGAATATATGCCAACATTGGAAGAATTCTTTGAAGAAGCCATTGAACAAGCAGATCCTGAAAACATGGTTGAAAATAAGTACAAGTATGTGGGCCTTTGTTTTGTTTCACTTCATGTCTTTCATGTTTGGATTGCTAAAGAAAACAAACTGTTCTCTGTGGTACTTTATGTCTGTGTCAGACTCTGTTAATGCACGAGTCTTTATAGGTTTGGATAGAATAATTGTAATTAGGAAACTACTCAGATGTTTTTGTCCTTTTATGCGTGACAGACTGTTACCAGCTGAATTTATGTTCATTACAGGGCTGTGAACAACTCTAACTATGGATGGAGAGCACTAAGACTACTGGCACGCAGAAGCCCCCATTTCTTCCAGCCAACAAATCAACAGTTCAAGAGCTTACCAGAATATCTAGAAAACATGGTAATCAAGTTAGCCAAGGAGTTGCCTGTAAGTGGTATTATCCTATAATTATATAATAACAGTATAATAATAATAAATGAATTAATTTGACTTCCTGTTTGTCTCTTTCTGCAGTCCATTTGGTACATGGGGAAAAAAAAAGTTTGTACAGTAAAGGAAAAATTGCAAAGAAAATTGATTTAATCTATGAGGATAATGTTAAATTTCAGATAACATTGTCTAACAACTTAACTGCTGAGCTCTGCCTTCTGTTCTGTGGACAGACAGCTGTGGTGATCCAAGCATTTCTGCACCCATTGCAAAGTTGCTAGACAGGAATGTTTGTGATGAGCTGCTTGGGCACAGTGTTGTGGTGCAAACCACTTCTGTGGAGGATACAAGCTGTGCTACAGCTCTTGGTGTGAGTAACTGTTGTCACTGGGGCAGCTGCTTGCAGTGAAGGGCAGAGGATGCAGCTGAGGATACTGTGGGAGATCATTGTAACAAAGCTTACCAGAGTTTTTCTGGCAACCCCCTGACTTTTAATATGTGAAGAGAAGTAGAACTGGTGGAGCTGTAAATCCAAAGGCATTGTCTCTTTGCACGTTCAACAGTACAGATTTGAGGCAAGGGCCCTTAGGGGTCTTTCAGGTTTCTCTGTACACAGTGGTAAGGAAGGCTAATGCTGGGGAGGGGTTTGTTTGTAAGCCTTTGAGTTAGCACAGCCCAGCTATTCCTTATGGATATAAAGCTGTGGTTCTATACATGAGAGCTTTCTTGTCTGCAAAATAAAATGACTGAGGTGTAATGGTTGGTTTGTAATATGTAGCTTTCTTGTTTGTTCAGCCATCAAAGTTAATTTGATGCTAAAAGTGATTTTGGAAAAAAGTACTGGCAAGGGAGAACTGTTAAATAGGCACTCAATGCAGCATGTCTCGTGTTCCTCCTGTCATGTAGCAGGCATTATGGCACAAAACAAACACCTGGATAAGGCCTGTGACTACAATGTAGGATAAAGGAACCTTTTGTTCATCTTGTCTGATCTATATCTTACTTAGAGAATGAGAAATCTGCAGTTTGCTTATGTGTTTGCCACCTGTAATTGTCTACTGGGGAGTCTGACAGTACAGAGAACTTGAGGAGTGCTTAAGAGAGGAAGGAAATAAGTTTCTGAGTGGTGTAGACTTAAAGAAGGTTCTGGGGTTTGAAGTTTTTGCTTGTTTGTTGTAAAGAAAGTAATAAAGCAATATATGTGATGCCCTTGTTGTAGTTAGTGCAGAGAGAATAGGAGAGAATCCCATGAAGTCAGTGGGACCTTTCTTAGGTTTTTTAATTATTACAGTGTTGTATTATCACTGCTGGATACAAAGGGCTGCGGGAGAGTTTTAATCCTCATTGTGGGATCATGTTAGATTTTTCATTCTAACACACATGCCAGGCACCATCATAGAGCTGTAAAATTTCTTTTAACACAAAATTCATCCAATGATGTTTAGTTCTCTCATTGTAGCCTCCTTCTGAAGAAATAAAAACAGGCGAAGATGAAGATGAGGAAGATAATGATGCTTTATTAAAGGAGAACAATGAAAGTAAGATTTGCATGTTCTTAGTATTCTCTTGATGCATAGAGTAGAAGCTGTGTTTAATGGAAGTTTCTTCTGAGGGTTACCGTTCTTGGTTGCCCTGGCACTCCTCACTTGTGCCTGCATTCATACCAAGTAATGTGACCTCCCCAGCCTACACAGCTGCACCACCCCTTGTTCTCATGCTCAGCTGTGCTGACAGTATCTGACTTGTCCAAGCTGGAGAGGTGTTTTTGTTAGGAGACTCTTCATTTGTGCTGCAAGGTGTATGTTTACAGAATTGCTGGGCAGTTGTAGATGAAGGGTCCGTACCGCTGCGTACAAACCTCCTCGTGCGTTCCTCTGCACCTTTCCTCTTCTTTCTGCCCTTTAGATGCCGTGGGTGAGGGCCTCCCTAAAGCTGGGTATGTAGCTATAAGACTTTGAGAAACAGATCTATTCATCTTCTCGTATCTTTACTTCATCTTCATTTAAAGGCAAAAGCTTCTCTGACGGAGGAGACAAAGCCTTCCTGACAAATGCCATCTCTCGTTCCCCTCCATGAGCCAGCCTGTTCCTTTTTTGCCTCTTGCCCATAATCTTGGTTGTTGTGCTCTCACATTTCCTCCCATCTCCTGTGTCTGTGAACTATTTCCTCCATACTCATCCATGCCTTCATCTCGTAGTGCCTTATCCCTTGTGCTCTGTACCTCTGTCCATGAGCTCTTGTCCCTGGCGCAGGCAGAAGGGTTGTGCAGGGCGGGGAGCTCCCACCCAATGGCCTCAGCATTTGGTTGAGAGATTTTTGTTGCTGGAGAGCTGCTGGTGGGCCTGTGTCCATGTTGCTTCTGTTGCCTCCTCCATCAGTCCCTGACCTCTTCATTTCCAGTCTCTGTGCTGGTAGTGGAGTTCTCTTAAACCTAACGCTGCCTGAATCCACCAACTGAGTTTCACTGTGTACCTCTTTATTTGAATGTTGTCTTATAGCAAAGACTGTGGTCTGTGTGATGTGTTTAGAGCTAATGGAAGTGATCAGGGTGCTTTTTGTTCTTCTGTCATTCTTGCTCCTTGAATCTTTCCCCAGGGTCTGGTGGGTTTAGCTCAGATCAGTGAGGATCAGTGAGCTAAGTCCATACTTAGCACTGTGAGGAGCTGGAGCTCAGTCTCTGCCCGCTCACTGTTCAGGTGGCATGAGGGTGAGTGGCTCATTAAAATCAGGAATATGCTGACTTCCTGTGCACAATTAATTCAGTGATTACATGGTTTTTCTTTGAAAGTGTGTAAAATAACCATCAGTGGCAAACCACAGGTTATAACCTATCATAAGCTGTAGATCGGTAATTTGCTTGTGTGGTCACTTGGCTTCTTAGCAGAGCACAGGAGTCAGGGTTGTTGCTGTGATGCTGAAATGAGAGAAGTCCTTAGAGGAATGACTACGTATCGAAGCTGAGCCCCTGCTCATGCCCTGTCCCCACTCTGCTTTGTGGCTCCTTAGCTGCTCTTTGCAAATCAACACAGTGTTACCTGGGTTAAGTCTGTAAAGTAAGTGTGAGACAAGCAGTGTGCTGTGCAACTGCAGCTGACTCACAAACTGCCAAGTGCAGGCTCCCTGTGCAGATCCCTGCTTTCACTTTGGCAATGCAGCTCTGATGTATGTGAGGCTTCAGTGGTTCTCTCTCAGTCAAGCAGGCTCTACTTCGGTGCGGTGACTAATAGGGGGTGTTCTGCTTGAAACCCAAGTGATACAGCCATACGGAGCCTACGCTGCTGAGCAGCTTTTAAAGGCTCACTGAGGGGGCTGTTGGTGATGAAATCAGAGGTTCAGAGCCAGGCAGCTCAGAGAGGGATCACAGTATCTGCTTGAGACACTCCCTGAGTCTTGCTGTGATTCTTCTGTTTTCTTTTCCTCCAGGTCCAGAGGTACAACGGGACAAACCCATGACGGGGGAACAAATGGAAGCATTTGCCATCAGGCTGGGGGAGCACTGGAGGGTTTTGGCCCCCTACTTGGAAATGAAGGATTCCGACATTCGTCAGATCGAGGTGGATAGTGACGACGTGAAGATGAGAGCCAAGCAGCTGCTGGTTGCCTGGCAGGACCAGGAGGGTGCACACGCCACACCAGAGAACCTGATCACCGCGCTGAGCAAAGCAGGGCTGGGGGACCTTGCTGAGAGCCTGACCAATGACACCGACAGCGGCAGCTAGCGTGCTGCCTCCCTTCTTCTTGGTGAGGTTATGCTGATACCCTTGGTACTAGGAGCAGGTCTTTGATAGGTATCTCATTTCAAAAAAAAAAAAACCAACCAATAAACCCTTTTTATAATATTAATAGGTTTCCCCTGTTTTCTGAGAAAATAATTATTCATCAGAGATGATGGAAATGGAAAAGAGAGGCTGGAGAGTGGAGTTACTCAGAGTAGGGCTCAAGAGGAATGACTCCTACATCCTCCTGTGGTCGTTGGCAGCTCTAGAGCATGCTGCTGTACCTGCTGGCAAATGAGACACTGAGGAAATGGGGCTGGGTGGGAGACGCAAGGCATTTTGTCCATTCTCAGTGCTGCAGGCTTTGTTTGGCCTGCAGGGATCTCCTCCCTCTCCGTGTGAACTGGGACAGAAAAATTCTTTGTTTGTAAGCAGCAGTGTGTTCTGTGGCAGGGAGCAGCTTGCTCGATGAGTACAAGCTGTTCCTGTAGCTGGCTTTGTTCTTTGTTGAAAAAGATCAAGTGTTTTGTTATGATGTTGTAACCTGCTACAGCTTTGGTTAGGGCCTGTTGTGGCATCACTACCTTCAGGGAAGTATCTCCAATGGCCACTCAGTTTGGAGCATCTTTTAACACCTGCTACTTCCCCTGGTGTTCTGTAACTGAAGTAACATGGCCACCTTGACACTGGGAAAGCTGGGGCTAAGGAAGGCCCTTACAGATGGTGAATGAAGCAGGTGTGCTTGGTGATTTATTGCCAATTCCTGCAGCATGAACTGTAATCCCAGTGCTTGTGTTCAAGGCATGAGGCTGGCGTGGAGCTGCCCTTAATCTGGATGCCATCCTTCTCTATCATCTGTTTTGTGTCACTTTGTGAAGTTCTATTCAAACTCATTGTCATCAGTGCCACCAACGGTGCTCTGTCCCTTGGGGGAAGATGCTGAACAGGAGCCTGAGTACTGACTCACACCCCTCTCTACAGCTTAAAAATGAAGAGCCTTTCCTCGGTTCCTGCTGTAAGACAGGCATCAGTGATGGCCCAAGGAGTGAAAAGAGACACATACTAACTACGCTATCAAGCCACCAACTTCTTTTTTTAATGGAGACACAGTGTTGATCACAATTTATTGTAAAGTCATGAAATGCCAGCAACAGCGCAGACTGATCAGCAGGTCAGGCTGGGCAGAACCCTTGATTGTAGCCACGGCTGTTGGCTAGGGGCAGCAGCACTGAGTTACGCAAGGAGGAGACAGTTTGTCTTCTCCCTGCCTGACAGCAGCACTGCAGGAGGCAGAGGATGGACAGCCACTGCACTGTGGTACAAACCATGCAAGAGTAACAAATGTGAGAGTAGGTGTGTAATAAATACTTGATGACATTAGAGAGGAATGGGGGAAAAGAGGCTCATTTAAAAAAAAAAAATTATCTTCTGCGAGACATTAAAGCTATTTTAAGTATCGTCACTACCACAGTGGGCAGTCCAGTCTCATAGTGACTAATTTGTATATGGATCAGTTTTTAAACGATGTCCCTCTTCAAATGAAAAGGCCTGAACGAATTATGTATCCACCTGCTAAAGCTCTGGGGTTAAAGAAGTGATCAGTAATCAACATTTATTTCACACCTAGGCAGAATGATCAGAACCGAAGGCTACTGTTCAGCTTCATCTTCAATTACTTCAATTCTGCGTGGCCCGTAGAGTAGAACGTAGGCTATATGCCAGTCTCCTCCCCCAGATAATCTCAGAATGTCTTCAGGTGTAACAATGCTGACTTTGTCATCATCAAACTTAATCCACTCATCTGTAAGAAAAACACAGAGATTGCTCGTAACAGAAGGGCAGCGCCACGAAGAGCGCTGTCAGTCCATCAGCTCCCTCATTTCCCAGCACCATTTTACTTTCTTTTCACCTTGTTTCCTTTTAACCCAGGACACGTAATGCCCAGAGGAACTTGATCTGCCCTGATGTGTTAGCACTGCCTGCAGGTCGTAATAGCCACAGTTATTAGAACCAATATCTGAAAGGAAGAAAAAAAAATGCTTAAGCGTTTCTTGAAGGACCAATCTTAGTATTTTTAAGAACAAAGACAAGTTTACCACACTGAACTACTACAGCTGTGTAAAACCCTCTTTACAGCACAGTTCTAAATGAGTAAAGCAGCAGCTTTCAGCCAGGACACAGGCTATGTTGTGACCTCACTGTGTAGAGGGATGAGGTGCACACACAGCAAAGCCTGCAGCATTCAGCAAATGATAAGTGGTCAGCAAACATGGTACTGTGGGACAGCTTCAGCCAACACTTCCCTTCAACATCACCTGCTCTCTGTACTCAATAGGTTTTGAAAGTCCTCTTCCCAGTTTTTGCTTCAGTTCCAGCTTTCCCCCACCCATTGGTAGGAGAACACATAAAAGCAGTGCACATTCCATGCAAATGGCTCCTGATGCAGACATTCTTCATATGTTAACTTGTAATTGTCATACATCTGACATTTTAACTTGTCTAAACTTTCAATTCCTTATATTTCCATCACTTTCTGATGGTTAATATCCAAATGCACTGAAAGGAGGGTTCTCAAGTGTTCCTTCTATCTGATCCAGTTAAGCCTGAGAAATTAACTTCAAACCAGATACATTTCCCCATACTCACCATCAGGAAAAGAAAAGGGCTCATATTTAACTTCTTTCTGTGCACCATCGCTTTTATTCAACTAGAAAACAGAATGAGCTGAATTAATGCAGACACATTTTGAAAAAGCTTTGGCACAATCTCACCAGAGCATTTGATTAGATGTGTTTCTACAACTAAACTTTTTTTTTATTCCAATCTGAAACAGATTCTACTGCAATTACTTGTAGCTGGACCTCGAAAAACCTCATCTAGGTAGCATCAGTTTCCAAAGCAACCTGCAGAGAACTGCTTTAGCAGAGGGTTAGGCTTGAAGACTCCCATAGGTCTCTTCCAACCCCTGTAATTCTCTAGAACCACTGTAGCACACACTGACCTGACTATGGCCACCAAAGGCACTCTGCAACTGAAGGTTCCTTTGCAGGGATGTATTGGCAGAAATGGTAATGAGAAAATCCCAGGCAGACCAAGTGCCAACACACAGTGCTTTAGAATAGCTCTTTTTACTCCTGAATGTGTAAAAAGGGGTGCAATCCTTATTCGCATATTTACATGAAACTGCCAAGAATTACAATGGGAAAAGACAAGCAGAACACACTAGTTTTAGTTCACTTTTTTTCTTCATCAAAGGAAAACAAAAAAAAGGCAGTCAGTTTTAGAATATGTAAGACAGGATAGGAAATGAAACTTTACTAAGCATTCAGAGCACAGCCTTTTAGCTCACTGCTAAGTATGTTCTAAACATGACTCATGAGACGAGCAGAACACCCCGTACAGCTCTCTGCAGGCACTGGGCAGGCAGCAGCTGTACAGCTCTATGTCCTGCTTCTCCAAAAAAAAAAAAAAAAAAAAGCATTTTAAAAGGAGAAGCAATCCAACTCACTGCTTCCAGCAGAACACTTGGAACACTGACTGCAAGCAACTGATTCGTTGATTTGCTCAGTGAACATCAACAACAGTGTCAAGGTGCTCAAGTATTTGAGTGTGAAACTAAAGACCTTTCTATACCAGCAGGAACTTGGTCAATTTACTAACACGCAACTCTGATATGAACACAAAGGGCTTGTGGGGAGATCCTTCAGTGAATACGAGCAAAGAATCTCATTAGATTAGGAGACACTGGAATAAGTGTGTAATGCTGCAGCCCATAGCATCAATAATCAAGATTTGCTGGAAAGCATTTCAGGTGTATGCTGCATTTAATCAAACTGTCCATGAAACTGACACAAGACTCACATTCTTTGGCTGTTGATTTACTTTTTTGTCTTCAAGATCTTTGAATTTTGACCGGTAGGAAACCATTTTTTCCTGAAGATCTGGCGTACACAGCTCATACACATCCAGCATAAGAGGAAATTTCACATCCTAGGAAGTAAACAGAAAAAAATACGCACAATTTCGTACTCTATGTGGAAGCATCCTCCCTAAGTCACCAAATCCAACTAAATGAGACTCAATGTATTATGACAACTTCATCTGCTGAAGTGTGTACAGCAATGTACATACTACTGTTCCTTACTTCCCCCATCCAGCCTATTTTGGTAGCACAGTTTGCCATGTAGCACCATTGGGTCCCTCACTACAAGAAAGACATCAAGGGCCTAGATTGTGTCCAGAGAAGAGCAGCAAAGCTGTGCAACAGACCCTCACAAGTCTTACAGGGAACAGCTGAGGGAGCTGGGATTGCTCAGCCTGGAGGAGGCTCAGGGGAGATCTTATTGCTCTCTACTGAAGGGAGGTTGTGGTGAAGTGGGGGGTTGGTCTCTTCTCTTAGGTAACACTGACAGGATGAGAGGGAATGGCCTCCAGTCGTGCCAGGGGTGGGTCAGGCTGGATATCAGGAGAAATTTCTTCTCAGAAAGAGTGGTGATGCAGTGGCACAGTGGCCTCCCTTGTGCCTAGGGAGGTAGGGCAGTCAGTGTCCCTGGAGGCGTTCCAGAACCATGTGGATGTGGCAGTGAAGGATGTGGTCAGTGGGCATGGTGGGGACAGGTTGATACTTAGACTTGATGATCATAGTGGTCTTCCCAACATTAATGATTCTGGTATTCTTTGTAACAGGGAACAAAGCTGCTTCATACTCAAGCAATGAAATTCTACTATTAATATTCTTAAAGTAATTTTAAAGAAAACAATTTAGTAAATGATCTGCAAGCATTATTCATCCACACATAATGAAAAGCGTAAAGAACTAAGCTTTAATATACAGAAAACTTACCTTAAGAACTTTGGCATTCACAGACTCTTTCTCTTTGTAAAAAAATCTAACCATCTGAATGGTCAGGTACGCTGGCAAGCGACTAATTTTAGACTAAAAAAGAAGTTCAGAAGATGCTATTAATTCAGATATATTCACAGATCATTTATACCTCAAACACCATTCATCCTAACTTACAGGGTACTGCAGGAATGTTTTTATACATAGAGGAATAAAGGAAGGCCTCCCCTCTTGTAGTTCTATATAGCATTGTACTCAAAGAAATAATCTACAACTGAACTTAAATTTCTCAGTAGTGGATATTCAGGTGCTTTATAAGTATAAGTCGCATGCAGCAATAAGTTTGTGTTTTAGGATAGAAAATCGGCAGCAGTTAAAGAGCAACAGAAACACTACTCACAGATTTGATATAGAGTGCATTTCTCTGCAAAGTTGGAGAGAGTTTGGTGATTTCCTCTTGAAGACGCTGTTCAAAAAAGCACAGCAGACACATTCGTCATAAAGCACTGAGCTTCAAGCACAGCATGGATAGACAAACTAAAAGTTGTTCTGTTGATCCATTCCACTGCTACTGGCCATTAAGTCACAAGGCATTCTGAAATCCCCTGGCACAACCACCACGGCCATTCATTTGTCCAACTCCATGTCCACCATTCATGAGACCTCACAAGACTGTTTCCCCTCTGCAGAAAATATTACTCTACAAGAAAACTGCAGTTTAGAACTGAAGAATCCAGGTTTGGTTATGAATGTGTCGCGCTGTGTCATGCCTGGAACACAAATTTTGAGTTTCCTGTGGCACAAATATTCACACATTTCTCAGCTGTTGGTCTAAAGTGGGCAGAGTTGTGTATAAGGAGATGGGTGGTAAAGATCCACTTCTGGGAACCTTCCCCAAGTCAGGGAAGAACCGACCTGGCTGTTAGCACTGAGACTCTGCTGCCACAGGCAATCCAGCATCAGAATTCTAGCTGACTTTTTTTGGCCTGGAAGTGAGGTTTCTTTTTTCTTAATTTTCATACTCTGTGAGCATTAAACTATTTTATCTTACTTTTCCTTCCAAATTCTGTAAAAAGGTAAAGCAGATATAGAGACTGTTTGAGAACCATGCAAGCGGATTAATCCTGTACAAACTGAATCACTGCTTTCACTCCTAGACTTACAGAAATGCTCTGTAAAAGCAGTGAGCACAATGTTTGCACATTGAAGGGATTAAGATTCATTTTTCCCTTACCTGCTGCTTTCCCTTCAAACACAGCAATCAAAATCGCAGTCTAATTAAGAGCTGACTTTTGGAGAATTATTTACAGCATGCTTTATTTAAAAAAAAACCATTTGGATGTGGTGCTCAGGGACATGATTTAGGGGTGAGCTGTTAGAGCTAGGGTAGTATGGTTAGGTCGTGGTTGGACTCGATCTTTAAGGTTTTTCCAGCCTGAGCAACTCTATGATTCTATGATTCTACTCAGTCTGTAATGCAAGAAAGATGAAAAATATCTCCTGTTAAAACTACAACACGTTGGTTTGCATATGGATACCTGCTTGAGAAAGACCACAGCAGGATTAAAAAAAAAAAAAAAAAGCTCTGCTGAAGTCTGCTTCATATTAACACATAATTCATTCTCATTTCCGTCCACAACACCCCAAAAAAATCTTGGAGCCTACCGAAGTTTGGACAGCAGATGTGAATTCCAAGTCAGGGGTAAATTTTAAAAAAATAAGTAAAAATAAAATGACCACCACAAAATCCAGATCATTTGGAATTTCAATTAAATAAAAATTGTAATGACTTACCAGTTTTAGTCCTGTAAACAGATATTTCACTTCTTGATTGATAAAGCAGCTGAGCTGAAGCTGATTCTCCTTTCCTTTAGTTACCTCTTCTTCTTCAGCTTCTGTACATTTCATGCTTCACAAAATTAAGGAAAACCATTGTGCACCAAGGAGCTGAACTAGTGAAGGAGCTGCACTAGTGAAAACTGTCCTCCTTGTTGAAATGAAGTCTATTTCTTCATTACTTTCCACCCATTCTTCTAATGAATCCATCCAAGTTGTTGTGTTGTTATTTTTTTAACCCACTTTCCTCTAACAAGATACTTTTTTCTGACTGCTTGGAATGTACTCATTCTACAAATGCTGCCATAGTAACACTCAGGAGGCTTGCAACCCAACTTTCCTAACAGGTCTCCTTCTCCTGTCATTGGCCTATCCATCATTCCTCTTAACTACTCATTCTATTCCTCTCAAATATTTGAGGAATAAAAGACATCACAGTGCAAGGAGAAAGATGTATGACTCAA
The DNA here is from genome assembly GCF_987193195.1 of Phasianus colchicus. NCBI lineage: Eukaryota > Metazoa > Chordata > Aves > Galliformes > Phasianidae > Phasianus > Phasianus colchicus. The sequence continues at coordinate 48,242,086 of NC_143438.1, forward strand.
AATATGAGGTCTTTACTCTTCAACTTCTTTACTCCTTCCAACACTTGAAGGGAGTGTATAAACAGGAGGAGGAATGGTTGTTTACAAGAATGGATAGTGATAGGGCAAGGGGCAATACTTTTAAACTGAGACAGGGGAGGTTTAGGTTAGATATTAGGAGGAAGTTTTTCCACACAGAGGGTGGTGAGGCACTGGAACAGGTTGCCCAAGGAGGCTGTGGATGCCCCATCCCTGGAGGCATTCAAGGCCAGGCTGGATGTGGCTCTGGGCAGCCTGGTCTGCTGGTTGGTGACCCTGCACACACAGCAGGGGGTTGAAACTACACGATCATTGTGGTCCTTTTCAACCGAGGCCATTCTATGATTCTTCATTACTACCAAGGTATGAGATACAACACTTCGTCTTATGGGATTCTTCCTTATTTCAAAAGAGCAAAGCCCACAGTAGAAATCTTTCAGGAAGTGGTGGTCAGTTTAATGATTTTGTGACAGAAAAAAGGAAAGAGAGATTGCTTGGCAGGACACATAATTCCCATGTGGTCATCTCCTTTTTGTTTTCACTGTAAAAAAGCTACTAGAAAGCTGTGAGCTGAATACATTTCTTACATATTGTTGGATAAGTATCTAATTTATTTCTTGAGAAATCCATTTCAGCTCAAGCCATCATTTGTCCATGTTTAGTACACCAAGATTATCTGCAATGCTCAGGGGAAAAAAAAAAGGCTATTTTAGGAAGGTAATTACTTTTACTTGGATAAAACATCTAAGAACCCTCCCAGCTGATAACAACAAGTCTTTTCTGGAAAGGAAATCTGGTATTTAAATTCAGTGGGGGTTTTTTTCCTGCAAATTTCCATTACTTTCCTTCTTGTCCTTCTCAAAGTATATGCAAACTTAACTTTAATTGCTCTGTACTCCTGCAATACATCATTCTCTTTATTCCCTGTCTCTATTTTCCATGCTTCTTTAGGTGATGCTTTTCATCCTCCCTGCACTCAATTGAAGAAGCACAAAATCATTAACACCCCACACACCTTGCATTAGTCCATAGGATACGCAGTTTCAAATTCAATGCTGAAGAACTGATCAATTAAACTCTTCTTTTTAGAAGCTGTTGCTGTAGCTCCAGAGTCTGTCTGTAAAACAAATCCTCTCATGACATAACTTTAAATAGCATGTAAAAACAATCTTCTTGATAACCCCATTTATTTCAATTCTTTGAAGCCTGTTCCTTCACCTTTCTTCAGGTGCATTTTTGCTAGTCCATCCCCTTACACAGTGTGAAACTTTTTAGAAGAAATGCATTTATAGCACCGCTGCTGTTAAGGCCACCTCAAGGCATATCAGCAAGCAAGATTTCAATCAAAATGTGCCACATCACAAGTTAAACCTGTCTTTAAATTTTAGAGTGGTCTATCAAACTTTTCCTGCTGCCAAGATTCTCCAGAAAACCATGTGCAGAGGAAGAAATGAGTCGCTTTCTCCCCAAGATTTTATCATATAAACTTACTTCTTATCAGGTTGTTAGTTCTCTGTTTAGAACAGCAATTGTATACCTAAGAAGAATGTTGTTGGGTTTTTTTGTTTGTTTGTTTTTCAGACACAAAGATGTTCTTTCATCAGTTTTTGGTTCTTGTATGCTAGATTCATAGGCTACCATGGACAGCTGCCAAATACTCACATCCACCTTCACCCTGGTCCAAAACACTCCCAAAAGGTCCAAATGAAAAGTACTCCAAAAAATACACTACAGCACAGCTTGCAGAATAGACAGCACTACCCCGATCAGTCACCAGAAAGCAACTTCACTTACTGGACTACAGACACGTGTTAAAGAACTCAGTGAGCAGATGATTTAAAAAATTACGTGAAGTTTAAGTACAATATTATAAATTCTAACTCCAGTCAGAGTGAGACCACAATTACCTCCATCACTGTATCACCTTCTATGCCTTCCAGCTTCTGCTGTAATACCCTCATCATCTGCACCCAGCACTCATTAGCGTCCTAGGACAGGAACAGAACATGAAACAGGACTAACAGCAGAATGATTTAAAGAACAGCATTACAATCATCCATCCTCACACTGTAAAACCAAATGTAACAATTCTCTAACAATTTATCTCCATATCCTTTCAGAAATAGGGCTTGAAATTACATTTCTCTTTTCTACACAATACAAAAGCCAAAATGTACCAGGTTACATTATTTTCACAGAAGAAAGAAAACGTGTGTTGTGTTAAGACTTCCAAGATAATACAAAACTTTCAAGCAGTGAGTTAATAATCACTCTTTACCTGTTGGAGGTATTGTCCTTGATCACCTTTCTCTGCAAACTGTGGGAAGGCCATATGTAAAAACTGCAGGAGAATGATAGGTGGGATACTGGAGGAAGTTTTATCCATGGAATCAAACAAGTCTCTAAGAGCTTGAAAAAAAAGTGAACGTTTTGAGAAGTGGAAAAACATTTCTAACACATCAGGAGGTTTAAAAAGAATAGTAAAATGACAGCAGTATTTAAAGACCGATCATTTAACAGTGCCCAACTTGACCTTTCCCAAACAGGGCCAAATTGTCCGGGTGGCCTAACAGGTGCACCTAAAATCTCATTTGTCAACGTGACCTTACAAAGGTAAAGATGACAACTCTGAGAGTTTGACGCATCGTGCTTTGTCTCTCCTGGCTGCTAAAAGAACAACATTTCTGAGTAGTTCGGATTGCATTTAAGACACATCGAAGGAACAATGTTTCCACAGTGAGACAACACCTAGAGAGAGCAGAAGGCATTCACAATCTATGCTCCAAAGCACCTCAAGTTTCATCAACTATTTGGAAAGAAAAAATAAATCATTTTTTCCAACTAAAATATCCAGAAAACGCTCATGCTTGATTTAATACCCACGAAAAGAAGTACGTGGATACATGCGTGCAAGACAGTTCAATGACTATGTGCAATTCAGTGACTGATATGACTGCATGACAATACGTTTGGCTTTCCTTTTGGCTCTGGACACGCCTTAACAAACCATGTTATAGCAATTCACATTGACAAATCACTTCAGAGACATCTGTTAACCCGCACAAACATCCTGTGAAGTAGACAATGGTTGCACTGTCACTAACTCACAAGTGGAGAGACTATTGAATAGAATCTCGAACTGGCGAACATAGGCAAGATTCTATGGAACCAAGGTCAATTTCTGCCCCTCTTTAAAGAATGTGTTCACTGATCTTGGAGAGAGGATCAACTGAGATGACACAGCAATTAAAAAATTGCCCTACAAGTCATGCAGGAGTTCTTGACCAACTCAGCACCAGACAGTTAACTAAGAATAACTCAGATCTTTAACCATTACAACTCCTAAAAAGCAGAGCTGTCACCTTAAAAAGAAAATAAGGGACACAAAATAAAGGCAGCGGAAAGGGGAGGGGCAGGCATGGTTGTATAGAGTAACCATTGAACTTACCACCCCACAATTCGATCAGCAGGCATACCCACAAACTTGACCTTTCCTTCTTTATATTGTTTTGTTTTTCCTTAAATGGACTGGTAGAAATCCCAGTGTCCTGGCCCAGCATCATATTGGGGCAATGAAATAGAGTAAAAAAAGAAAGAGTGGACAAGTAGTACCCTTGTTCAAGTCTAAGGGGTCTAACTAGAATTCTAGTTAGAGCTTGGAGATAAGGGGCCATGCTGAGCTCCCAAATTGTGAGCACCCAGATCAACATGACAACAAGTTACTTCCCTTTTTAAGACGTTACTTTATGTTGGTAGGGTTCTTCAGAGTAAAGGCTAAGACCAGCGGCCTATAAGGCCATTAAGACCACTAAGCATCATCTACCACCCAAACAATAAAGCTCAGACAATAAAGTATTTAAAAAATAATAAATAGAATACCTAGGTGTTAGCCTACCATCAAGTGAATCCGAGAACTGCTCTTGAAAATATTCCTATGCAAAATGATCCAAACAGCAGATGGATGGAGTCTGCCTTAGAGAGCTCCAATCTATGTGCCTACGTGCAACACAGTATGACATGAACACTTGTTATTTAAGCCTAGCTAACACTGAGTATATTTCTTCTAGTGTGCGGCTACGTAACATGCAGTCATGTATGCTTTGCAGCCTTTAAAGACATTAACCAAGCAAAATGGGTTCTCCAATGCTAGCAGATCAGAAATTCCTAAGGTATATGCACTGAAGAAATACAAACTGAGTTCTAACTGCAATTTTCACCTCTATTTAACAGGAAATCACACTCTAGCCTAAAAACCTGTGTTTCCTCTAAACACCAACCTGCAGTAATGTACTGAGCAGAGGCCATTTCTCCTGAAGCTCTTAAGGCACCACCATACCTAAAAGAGAAGAAGAATTTGTACAGTTTACACTCAAATCATGAAGAGCAATCAAGTTGGCAACCAAATTTAAAGAAAGGTATCAAAAAGGAGTCAATCATTAAAATCAAAGTAACTGAAGAAAAGACTCGTATCAAAGTCTTGGTTATTCTGCAAGCATGTGGAAGCACAGAAAAACTGGCAACCTTGAGAACACACAAATGCTGCCTCCCTAATTCATTTTCCTCAAAAATGTAATCCTGTTTTAAAGAAACGAAGAAAATATTTGAGTAGAAGCTACCCTATTTTTGAAACATATGTCACAGATGCTTTAGATGCATAGAAAAAAAAACACATTCACAGACAGGAGATAAAATGCACAGAGATTGAGGGCAGTCTTCCTACTTTCATAGCAGAAGAAAAACAGAGAGAGGTGACGCATTTTGGAGCAGACGGAAACATTTCCGACACTGGAAATGTGGGGGAGCCCACCCACATTATGAGAACTTAGCACTCCCCTTTGAAAGATTTCTTAATTTTACCACCTGCATGGAGAACATAGGCCTTCCTCAAAGGACATAAGCCTTCGAGCTAAAGGAAGGCCTCATGCATTCTTATGCAGTCTCAGATCAGACTTCAAGTGATGTGCCTCCTGTCACACCTCAAAAATGGGAATACCCTTGCAGAGATCAACTGAACAGCTGAAACAAAGCCATACAGTAACTTTCCCCATTCCAGACCATTCACCTCTCTCCCACTGCCATATACCCTCCCATGTCATCACTAAGCAGAGGAGGCCAAGCAGAGGCCAGCTCTCCAGCTGAAAACTCCATGCTAATGGTTCTTTCGCATTAATTCATCTCGAGGATAAATTCAGGCTCATGTCACCACACACTCTTCTATTCCTCTGATCTCTACAATATTCAAGAAGTTTCTACTAGATTCCTCACAAAAAGAAGTTTGGTCATTTCAATATTTTAGTCCAGAATCACAGATTTTCTACAATCAGAACTAACGAAACAGATTCTGATGGATGTGGCTTCCACTTCCTAGCCATCGCTGAAACTCCAGTTTCTTTCTGTAACATCTGTGGCTTTCCCAAAAAACTCTGCTGTTTTATCTTCAAGTATTAAAAGGTTAATAATAACTTCAGAATCTCACAGTTGAAAGCATATTACGCTATAAAGTCATCAAATTTAAAAAAAGGCATCCTTCAGACGAAGAAGAGTCACGTACAAGACTTTCATACAAATAACACAAAGAAGGTTCAGAGTTCAGCCTGCTGAAGCATTCTAAACAAGCCTTCCTTTTAGTTAAGCAAAACTCATTCTCTCCATTAAAAGCTATTTCCAACAAATACTTGGTTTAAATCTTTTTTAAAAGTTTAGACTAGCAAAACCATAGTGCACACTTTAATTAATCATCCTATTAATCCCCACCAGATTTAAAGAGCGTTGCAGTAATCCATAGTATTAAAAGACTGTTCCTCAAAATGCATGCTATTTCATAAGCTAAAGAAAACATTCTAGTCATGGTATTTTTATACTGAGTCCTACCTTTTAAGGGCCTCTTTCACTTCTGGCACTGAGCGGATACACTGAACCGTAGCATTCATGTAGCAAGTGTTGCCAAGGTTTGTCAATCCACATGGTAACTCCATCTACCAAAAAATGTACAAGGGTGCTTGAATAGAGAGCCCTGGAAGCCTTTCTTTCAGAAAAGCTATAATTGCACATAAACTTGCAAGAAAAGGAACCATCAGAGATGAGTAAAACCTAGAATGTTCCATCAGACTACTTTGTTGAGTTTTCCAGAGCCATTTTCTGACTGTATGAATCTATTTCACAATTCATTGCTTTTAGAGGACATCCAAGAACACTTTGCATCTTTTTTGCTCTGCGTGTTTAATTTATTGAGCATATTCTTCAAGCAGGCAGGCAGTTAGAAAGTTCAATTATGATTCAATACAAGTTTTGACCTTAAAATTCTATTTCCGTGAAATTTCCACATGAATTCACTTGTAAGTAACACTGGGGTTTTAATTACAAACAGTTTTCAGCACAACTCTGAACGGGATAAAGTTCACAGCCAGAGACAAAAGCATTACTTAAATTCTTCTCTGGAATTCTGCGACAGACCATCCATCTGCTCTTTTTACACAACTGCTGACAAATGTGAAGGCCAAGTAATAACTGCACTAACCAGTTTCAGCAACCACCATCAATCACAGCCTAACAGCTCTTTTTTGGTTTCATTGTTTTGCAGATATCCTGCATATTTGAGTAGCTGTCAGGGGAAAGCATGCAGCTTAATGATTCCATTATTCCCAGGAAAACATATAATCCAATCCCAATCCAATAATGTCAAACCTACTTTAATTTTAGAAAGACAAGTTTACATAACATGATGCTTTTAACGAGAACAAACAAGAACAAGAACACAAACCACCACTGGTTTCCCTTCAGAAATATGAAGACATTATCACGTCCCTTTGCTCAGGGACATGATTAGCAGAGGGTTGTCAGTTAGGGTAGTATCAGTAGATTGGACTCGACGATCTCTAAGGTTTTTTCCAACCTGAGCAATTCTATGATTCTATTCTATGAGGGCAGGAAACACCTCTGTGCAACTCTTACTCAGGCAGAGCTCAGGACAGCAGTACCAGGGTAGTACAGATCATTTCCAAAAGCACCAGCAATGCTCTTTTTAGAACATTTACTCAACTGCCTGCTTAAAGACAGCATTAGAGATTGGACTTTTAAAGTACATCCCATACTTTAACTGGGTCATCCATATAAATTTCACGTTTAAGATGACATAAATACTAAACAGAAGAACCACAAACTCAAAACACACTTTTAAGCAACTTAAAACTCAGTACTTAAGCTTTTAAGCACTTGCTGCTGTTCAAAAGTTTACAAGGAACTGAAGCTGGTAACATGCTTACAGCAGAAGCCAGCTGCTCCTCTGTCATGTCCTCCACGAAGACGGGCCGAGCAATGGGCTCTTCCGGCAGCGCATCTGCAGAGCCCATCATTAATAAGGTCATTCCCTTGGAACACAATAAAAACAGCAATAAATGTTTAAGCTCAGTTATTTCCTTAAAAGCAACAAAACACAAAGCCCTTAACATACTAAAGGTATTTCCCTAGAGACAAGATAGATCTTTCTCTTAAATTACAGAACCCATCTCTTGCCAGTAGCTGAGATTCCAGTCAGGACTGCTTCTAACAATCACAGAGTAACCCAAATGTGAAATGTTCAAAAAAGCTCCCTTCCTGATGGACACTGGGGATTATGCATCTTGAAGACTTTGGTGCAAATATTCCTCTTCCCATTAATTTTCAGAAAGAACCTTGGAACCAAGGATAACTGAGCAGCTGACTTCCAATAGGAAAACAGCTGCAACACCTGAGATTTTCAATCAAAAAAGGCCCACAAGACCTCACAATCAGAATTCTCAAAACTAAAAATGATCCTGCCTTTCAGCCAAGAATCAGGGGAAACACGTCAGACAGATGTTGGCCAGAATTGGGACCACTGAGTACAGAAATTTTTTTTCCACCTGAAAAGCAAGCGGGACAGGAAGTAACACCCTTTGGCCTGGCACGTTCCAAGGATGTTAAACTCATCAAAAAGTCAGTTTAGGCAGGAGGACAAATTCAGGGGATAAAAAAGAAATCATGTTAACGTGCCTCCGGGACTGCTACAAGGAAAAGGAGTTTGTCAGTGTTCAACAGGAAAACATCTATACAGAGTAAGGTCTATCAAAGGGGAAAAATGGCTATCTGAAGGCTACAAATAAGAAAACCTTAAGGAAAAGGATGGGCTGAAGTGCAAGAAACTGCTCTCATAGCATAAATAAATCCCTACGAATTGTACAAATCATGACTAAAATGATAAAGGCAGATGTAAGCATGAGAGTAGGCAGAAAAGAAGGAGACTGTGATATACTGGACTTTCTGCTGAGCAACTACTACAGTAGCTGCAACATACTGCTACAGGCTCTAACAGGTGCTCAGGATCTAATGACAAGGGTAAGAATCACACTAACTGATTCAACCTGCTCAATAAAGAGATGTTACAAGATACCTACAGAAACGAAAACAATTGAAAACACACACACACACAAAAATGCCTGTTTTGGCATTATACAGGTAAGAAATATAAACACTTTCACTTCTCATTTCCTCGCTGAGCAAATTCACAAGTGCCAAAAAGCACAACCCATGGCTTTGCTTTGAACAACAGCCATCAAGTACAGGAGAACAAATTTCAGAAGGCTGATAAGAAAGGCAGCAGGCAGAGTGGCTGCTTCAGCATCCCCAGCACAAGGAGCAGCAGTGAGGAGCCAGTAAGAACACTCGGGTGCAACAACTCTACAACTATTTTCCATCAAGGCCTGGTTTTAAAAAAGGAACTACCCACTCAAACAGAGCTCACACAGAAACAAAAGCTTTACGTTCTTCTTTAAAGGCCAAAATACGTAAATATATAAGTCTCTAGGCAGTAAAATGTAGGTATGGCTTAGAACTTACATTTTTTATTTTTATGTTCCCCCAGTCATCATCCTGTATGTGAAGTGAAGAAAAAAAAAAAAAGTTACTTACTTTCCAAAAGTAAACCAAATAAACAAACCAAAAGACCAGTCTCATTAATATTTATCACATATTTCTAAATATACAACCGTGTTTTATCCAAAATTCCCAATTATGATGGATTTACACATCGTTAGCCTTGTCTAAGGAAAATAGAAAGCAACCAAGCCACCTTTTCAATAAGGCGTTCAGATGTAAACCAATTTGCTAGGAAAGCTGTCCACATTGCATAACATGGAGGTAAGCCTCCAGCAAAGCACCAAACTTTTCTTCAGTTAAAAAGCAAAAAGTTGCATCCAGACTGTGAACATTCAAAAGGAACAGCTGAACAAGCACAGCAGAGTTTTGTGAAAATCAATGAAAAAGTGATTCAAAACTGCAGTACACCTCCCAGTCATACAGCAACAAACTTTCAGCATAAGTTTCCAGCAGCAGGCAACAAATCACACAGATTATTTCTGAGAAGTACAGACTGTTTAATTCTAGAGAAGCACTCAAATATGGATGTTGTTAACTATGTCACAGCGTAATTAAATCAGAAATAATGCAGAAAAAAAAATGGATTTCTACCTTCAGGGTTCCTCCTTTAAGCATGACCTTCTGTCGAGCTGGCTGAACTCCGGTCAGGGCAAACAGCTGAGCCTTGAAGACCATTGGAGGCTCATCCGTGTTCAGCTCCACACCATCGAATTTCTCTTTTCCCCATTTCACATTAACTGCAAACAAAAGTATTTTGAAAGTAGATTATTTCCTAAAACGAAAGAACATAATTACCAAGATGGAACCAATATTACAAGTTTTAGACTTTATACCATCTCAAAACAGTCTGACACCCTTGACATTAGAGGACACCCTTACAAAGTGTAAAGGAAATCCTACTGTAGGCAACACGTGTACTGAGAACTACACACAACAAGCGCATAGGAGACAATCAGAAATTCTTTTGGTAAGTCTTCACCAAAGCAGACACAAAGCAAACTCCCCCAACCTCATGGAGCTGTCCACTGCAAACAAATTTCTGTAGGAAGTTGGGACGTGCGTTCAGGCAAGCTTTCCATTCTCCTTCAATGGCAAACAAGTTTTAAAAGCCATAGTTTTGGCTCCAAACATTACAATCCACACTGAGCGACACAAAGTGGTAAGCATGTATGGACACAAGCCCCACGGAACAGCACACCTCCTGCTTCCTTTAGCACAACATTAACCTGACAGTGCCACGTTAGCAGGGGAGTTGATGATCCCCAAAGTCCTTTCCAACCCAACAACTCAATAATTTGGTCACTGAACTACACTGCCACATTCCTTATTTTTGGCAGCACCTACCATACCTGCATGCAAACACAGCTCCTGGAGCTCTGTTCCCAGTACAGGTGCAGGCCTGGAACCAAGCAGTCACACGGCATTTGGTCATGCTAGTAGGAGCAGGATCACAGAATTGTAAGGGTTAGAAAGAACCTCTGGAGATCATTCAGATCAACCCCCAGCTAAAGCAGGTTCCCCACAGCAGGGTGCACAGGAAAGCATCCAGGTGGGTCTTGAATTCCTCCAGAGAAAGAGACTCCGCAGCCCCTCTGGGCAGCCTGTTCCAGTGCTCTGCCACCGTCACAGTGAAGAAGTGTGAAGGAGCTCCCTGCGTTGCAGTTTGTGCCCGTTCCCTGGTTCTGTTGCTGCACACCAGTGAGTACAGCTCGTGTCACCAGTGAAACATCCAGCACACAGACACAGGGCCACGCTACCTGCACCCTGCAAGGCTAACTGGCACAGGGCAGGGAGGCACACAACAAACAGTGTGTTTTAAGGGAACGCTTGTTTGATGGCTTCACATCAGTTGATCTCACACGTGCATAAAGGCTGAAGTAGTGCTGAACGCCTGCAAAACACAGCATATAACAGCAACCCACGTGCGTGCTAAGTAGCTAGCAGACCCTGACTGGAGGCAGCCTCTCCTTACGTCCCACCTGTACTTCTGCTTGAAGTGAATCTACTCCAGCATTTCTGGGTTTGTTTCACCACAAAACTCGGGAAGCCACAACTTAAAATCTTCCCGTAAGGAAGATACCGGCAGCGCTTGTGACGGGCAATAAGGACGAACGAACAGAGCGTAGGCTCGCACAATCCGGGAGAGCCCCACAAGGAGCCCAGCTGAACGACGCGCGTTACGCGGCGCCCGGGAGCCCCACCAGGCGCGGGCCTTCCCACGTGCCTCAGGACGGCCGCCCCCCGCTGCCCTCAGCCGGGCGGACCGCTCCATCGCGGTACCCGGCGGCTCGGAGAGGAGCGCGGAGCTTGCTTGCTTCCGCCCTCCCGCCCGCCCGCGGCTCCCACCCCCGCAGCACCCCGTCCGCCGCCCCTCAGCGGGCACCGCCCGGCCCGCCTCACCTGAGAAGAGCGGCATGGCGGAGGGCGCGGAACCGGCGGCGGGAGCGGCGTTACCGGAGGGAAGCGGCGAGCGGGCGGGAGGGGCGGGCGACGGCGGCGGCGGCTCGGGCGCGGCCCCCTCCCTCGGGCTCTCATTCAAACCGGCCCCTCAGGATGACGCTGCAACGCGGCCGCTGCCGGAAGCGGGACGGGGTGCGCGCGCAGGGCCGGAAGGGCAGGGATGGGCGGGAGGAGGGAGGGAGCGGGAGCGCGCGCCGTGCTGCTGCCTCACAGGCGAGCGGGAGCGCGCACATCGCGCGCCTGTAGCGTAGCTCTGCGGCCAATAAAATAATCAGTGCTTAAACATGTAGAAAGGAAGAGAATGTCGCAATGAAACGTCTCCGGACTGTCCTGCTGGTTTCCTTACACCTCTCCGGGATGGTGCCTCTGGAAACCCTAACGCTGCTCCACTGTTCCACGACCTTTCTGGTCGTGCTATCACTAAACTAGCTAATACTAAGCAAAATACACTTGGTCTGATGTTAAACATGCCTAACTGAACGATATGTGCGTTCGCAAAGTCAGCTAATGTTAAGCAAAACACAGCGGGGCTGATGATGAACAAAACTTCCCTTTTGTACTCCGTGATCCCGCACATCACTGTTACCTCAGTGCGGGGCCCTCCTGTGCAGCGCTCTGAAACTGCCACCTGCAAAGGAACAGGAGGAGGGCAATTTGCGGTCATGAAGACGAAGGCCGCTCATTTCACCCCACAGAGACTTGAGACCCCACTCAAAATCACTGAGCATGTGCAAGGGGCCCTCTGTTAATTAATGATTTTGGGGGGAATCCTTCTAGTACGTAACACAAGTAATGTACATAACTGAAGGTCTTTCGTTCAAGGTGTGTGGTTAAGGTGGAAATAGCCCCTCGTGCACCTGATGTCATAAATAAAGAATGCCTACTCACTGACACCACACTGCTGTTAGTTTGTTCCCAAATTTTGGATGACTGTCGTTGCTTTGTGAACACTCTGCTCTCTAAATACAGTTCTCACTTCCAAACAGTTGACACAATCACAAATCGGCCATAGAAATTATCCAGGGCTTGAAAACAAGCCTTTGGATTCAGCAAGGGTGCTGAATCTTCTGCAGGCTGGGGCTGCTCAGAGGAGATGAGCTTGCTTCCTAGGGAAGTGTTGGCCCGATCTCTGGTGAGAGCCTGCAGACCCAGCGTTAGCAGAACTCGGACCTGATGGTCCCCAGAGGTCCCTTCCAACCCTTGTTCTGTGGTTCTGGGACCAGCTGTTCAAGTCAGAGCAGATCCCAGCTGCCTGCTCACGGATGAAACTACAGGGTATTTCCAATCCAGCCATTCGTTCTTAATAGTAACGGAGACCTGTGTAGAGACCATTGATTCGTGCCTTCTAAATGAACGTAGAATGGTCTACAGTCAAGCTGAACTGAAGACGTCCTTCCACGTACCTTTGGCATATCGGGTCTCATCCCAAGCAAATGCAAATCGCTTACAGAGTTTAGGAAAGGCACTAGAGGGTGCTGTGCTGAAAGAGAAGAAACAGGTTTTGTATCTGCAGGAAAACTTCACCACCATGACAGCTGCTACCTCCTTTTTCCTTTTCTTTCCTGTACTGCCCCTGAGGCTTCCCATGACAGCTTTGTGCTTCTTTCCTTAAGGTGAGGATCAGCTGACAGATGCCGCTGGTCTCTTTGAATCTTACACAAACTGGCATAAGGAGTATAGCAGTAAAATGCAATGCGGTGTGTGAATAGAATGGAAGTACAGATTACCTTGACTATTTTACAGCACTCCACTTTCCTGTGCTGCAAAACCATAGGGTTTTGGGTGCTCTAGATGAGCACCCAGAAAACAAAGAACAAATTACTGAAAAACACTGCCAGCACGCAGGATGTTTCCAGCAGAGGGCTGAGCGATGCCCAGAAGGGATTGCCGTGGCTGCTATGTGCAGTGGCATCTCCTGGGGCTGCCGGGGACCTGGGGCATGGCATTCCCATCCTGAAATGCCCTGTTCTGTTTGCTTCCCATGCCACAGCAACAACAAAGATGCACTGTAACGGTGAGACTACTAACAGCATGAGATGTAAAGCGCAAAGGCAGGCTGAAGAGTGGCCATCTGGGAGGTGTATAAGGTCGCATACATAATATCTTGCCTTTTACAGTATGTTTGCAAACACTAATTTTCATTGTTAGTCAAAAAAGCCCCTCTTCTTGCCTACTTGCATTTGTACCACATATGAAAACGCAACACTGCCATTCAGTGCCTCATGGAGAAGCCCTTTCCCCCCTGCCACTGCTCTGTAGCCTGGGCAGCTGCTGCTGAAGCCCATCTGTGGGAGAGGCTGCACTCACTTCTTACTGCTCAGGCTCCTTTTTTTTTTTTTTTTTGCCATGATTGCCTAACTCTTTCTTAACTTTATTTTCCTGCTTGCCTCGGTAGGAAAAAGGAGGCTCGAAGAGGGACTGAAAGAACACATTTTGGCTTTGGATCAACGTTAATGAGCATTCAAGGTAATACAGTAATGGAAAATTAAAAAAAAAAAAAAAGTGTGAATGAATAAAAAAACAATCACAGATTAATCTGGACATCTAATTTTCTCACACAGTGTGTAAACCTACATACCTTCACCTGCATGAACAGAGCTGCATTGATTTATGCCAGCTCTTCTTTGCTTGCACATTCCGTTGGTGACTCTGGCACTGAATTCAATAAGGGTGGGCAAAGCATTTCTGTGGGAGAGGAATCAGCAATCACACAGATAAAAGCAAAACAAAAGGTGGCAAGAGCCAAACAAACAAACAAACAACAACAACAACAAAAAACAGACCTGTATTGAAAGTTGCAGGGAACTGGTTTTTTTTCTCTGGAGAGCAACATTGATATTCATGTAGTAATTTTTTTTTTTTTCCCAAAAAATATATCCTCACAGAGTTGAGATTATAGGCATTGCTTTTCCTAACACCAGAATCCTGTGCTGGAATTTGTTATGCAAAATATTCCCACAGATGGGCCCCTTGCTTAGAGTAAGGGAGTGCTAACAGCGGTATAGCGGAGCACACAAACTGTGATTTGCATGTCTAGACTTTTTTATTACAGTATTTTAGTTGCAACCTATCCTAGACAGACAAGTCAACTTCATTTTACACTTCATTATGTCTGGCTTCTTCTTTCCCAAGCAAAATCAGCATTTAGAAAGAATTGTGGAATTCAGCCTTGGCACATACCATCACCTGCAAAGCTTTTCAGCAACCTGTAGAATAAATCCATTTTTTCTACAACCCCTCTCTCTTTCCTCTGGTCAGTATTTATTCATAGCAGCTTTTAAGCAATTCTTTTCATATTCATAGAACATGGAATTACAAGATATGACAACATCTTTTAAGGAAGGTTAAGAAATCATTCAAAAAAGAGGTAGAAAGTTACAGAAGGTGGAAAAGCAATATGAAAACAAACCTAGGCTGGTGAATGACCTGGCTACAAGGCCTTCTCCTTATTTTTTTTCCTTCTCAGTACACAATAGGAGTTTAAAAGCAGGTCAGAGTGGCCCCTTGTATTGCTTTGCAATCTAACAATGCTGCAAGCGAATCGAGATCTGGAAGTTCATCTTTAGCATGCTTCACTCACAGCTCTGCAACTTGCTGATACTACCAATACAGCAAGCTCCATATAGAGGAACTTTCTGAAATTATGTCATCTACTTCTGCTGATCTGTGTTTCCCATCACTGAGACCTTCCAAGGGCATACAGTTGCATGCTGTCCCTACCAGCCCACACTTCTGCAGACCTCAGTGGATTACCCAGGGAGATTCCCAGACAGCTTCATGGAATGCACGCACTGCTTGGTTGGTTTTTTCCTTCTGAACATGGTTCCTTTCACTGGGCTCCTTCCCCTGAAATGAGTGGGATTTCTGCACCAGGAAGGATGAAGCATCTTTACACCAGAACCTTCACAAGCACAAGGCATGCTGGAATCGTAAATATAGGCTACTGCAGGCCAGGAGAATAAGGAAACAAAAAATTTGGAATGGTTTTTACTGTTTTACATCAAACAGAAACTAAATGTTCCCCTAGGCACTGTGATGCAAATGTACTTCATGCTAGAGCCCACTGCAGGGTCTTGAACGCTCAGAACCATTGTATAAGCTGCAGTCAGGAGAAAACACCATGCCAGTCGTTTTCAGAAGAGTCCTTCCATAAATTACTTTATTTCTCATTAAATGAGCACAGAGTCATTACCATATTAATAACAGATATGTTTATTATTACATATCCATCAGTGCGGCTTTCAATACCACTTGAAACATGCAAATCGTCCTAAGGACGAATCAGTTTTCCAGTGCTTCTTATTTAATACACAACTGCAAAGCCATTATAAATTACTGAGGAGGTATTCGGTTAAGAAATAATATAAAATAAAACCATACTGCCCATATAACCATGAATGCGTTCCTGCTACAAAGCAAGAGGCTGACAGCATTTACTGACATTCCTGAATTACCTGAAGCTTTTATGTTATATGCTTTTTATTTTTTTTCCCATTGCCTGCACATTTCTTGCCTTATAAATCAGAACCAGTCTTTCTTTGTAAGAGGAATTCCCATTCAAAGATGGTCTTTAATTTAGAAAATGCATCTAGCATCTACAATACTTCAACCAATCCAAGTTCAGTAAAAACCACTGATAACACAATAGGTTTTTTTAGAGGTTTCCTTTGTTATTTTTTATATTTCTACATTTATTGACATGGCAATCATACAATTAACTCAAATTAAGGCACTAAAATGACAACGTAAAACCCAGTAAAAGTGTTCTAAGAATAATTTACATTTCAAACAGTGCATACATGTTTGTTAACTTAATGTATGTTATCTCTTGAATTTGTAAAGCAGTACAGTATTCAGTTATAGAAACGATGTACCCCAAAATATGCTTCCAAACTCGGTTCTGTTTCCTGTTAGTTTCTAATGCCTCTAATAGTAAAATAATTCAGTATGGCTTGGCAAAAATGCATAGATTAAAGGCAATTACTTGGCTTTCCCCCCCTTTACAAACCTGCTGAATCAGTATTTTGAAAAGCGTAAGGTAAGATATTTAACACTTGGATCCATTCCAAAGTGGGTGATTAGCATTAAGGCTGTTAAGAACTCTGCAGTGAAGGCACTGAAGTTCAAGTGATAAGGCTTCATTTGTAAGCTAGTTCTGCAGTCTTCAAGAGCACAACTGTTGAGTCCTGAAAGCAATTGCAGTTCTTCTCATTGAGAAACCTTCCTCCTCTACTCAGTTTCATATGCTCATCTTGACATAAATATCCCTTTCCAAGGGTAAACAGTCCTCTTCTTTCACTGATATGAAGAAAGTTGGCTGCATTTCATCGTGATTTACAGGCTTTTTTTCTTTCTGTATCCAAAAAAGGCAGCACCTTTTTTTATACACCTAGCTAAGCTTTATTTGCTTTAACTTGCATTACACAGTAATAATTAATCTAATCTACCTTTAGGCAAACCCGCAATTAAACACCCTCAGTGTGCTTTTGTGCCAAAGCAAGGAGGAGACAGTAATAGCAATCTTAACCCTGAAGCCTGTGATAGTTATGTTGGAAGGAACAACAGCCTGTCTGCACTGCTCTGTGTGGTTAAAAAGCTGTTTTTCAGACCGCATCCCATGAGGTTCCATTAAGCACTGTACACGTGGTTAGCTGGAACAAAGAAAAAGAACAGGCAATTAATTAAAAATATTTTAAAATTTGCTTCATAACATTCCTGCAGGTTTGTTAAGAACTTCAGAGAAGAAAATTTGTTATTTTTTTCCAACTGACATGTATGATATTAAAAACATACCTACACAACCTTCCCAACTGTTCTTCACTTCTGACAACATTAGGTGAACACAGACATCAGACATGATAACGTTACTGCAGCTTTACCAGTAAACCATTCAGAGCAGACAAGCATATTTGTGGCAAACATAAGTGACCTTCGTCCCTTTCCAGGACTAGAAAAAGCTTTTGTAGGGCTAAGAGCACGCACATGCAGTTGCCAAAGCTCATCTGATGCATGGGAGGTCCATTTGAAACATGCATGAATTTCATTGGGTGCCCAAGTCCAAGTACATTAAAATAAAACACCACAATTGTGCTGATGTAAGCCTGCTATAAACTAGGAAGTGTAGTTTCAGATCTAGAAGCAGCACTGCAACTGCTGGCAAATTCATAACAAAGTTATAATCCATATCTCTTAGTGATTAAGTTATTAAAAAATAAGACTAAGAAATAACTTATGTTTGAAGTTCCCTTTAATGAGGCTGATGCAATTCTCCAAGATATCACTGCCCATCAACCACAAGGACAGTCAGATTAGACATAAATGAAATATCCTAAAATGTTTTAAAGGATGTATTAAAGTCTGTATCCATCAATTAGACCAGACTGTGCTGTACTGTCTGCCAAGAGAACAATTTCCATGTATTTAGCAAAAGCTACGATACACATGGATCTCATAGAAATCACCACTGCTTCCCTTCTCTCTTCCTCTTACTCCCTAAGTAAAGAGGTCTGGGTCAGAACTGCAGGGTGCAGTGTCTTGATATAACTCATTGCTACCTGAAAGGACTTCCAGTTTCCCACTTCCATCTTCCTGACTCCAGAGGAGAACCCCACCCTCTTACCCACCTTCCCTCAGCTCAGGCAGTCACCGCACTTCCCAGGAGGCTGATTCCACTCACCAGCTCAGTGAACCAAGGCTATGGCTTTTTTGACAGTCAGAACTGTGAATCTTTGTTCAAAGGACCAAAAAGGATCATTTCAAGCACCTACCCAGGAGCAACGACAGGAGAACAGGGAAGGAAGACTGAAAAAGGAAAATTCTCCTCTTAGAGGAGTCGTCCATCACCAGCATCAGTGGAAACAGGCTGCTGGGTTAGCTCAGCTACTGTCCAATCCCAGGTAAGTGCTCTGTATGCAACACCTTCTATATGTTTATGTAATTACATAAACATCAGGAGCACCAGAAGCAGATTTTTCTTAAGCAGGGAATTCTCCCTTCCTAAACATACAGAATATAACATGCAGTGCTATGCGAGCACAGGGTGGCCACGACACATCACAGCAGTCACTAACTGGTTCATAGTCAGCAGTAGCATCTACCTGAGGGTTAGAAAACCATCCACAACAAAACAGCATAGAACAAGTTCCTATCTCATCTTCTTCTAAAACTTACATGATAGGTATTTTTTCCTTATCTGCTCACATTGTCTGCAAGCACCACACAAGCCCCATTTTGTTACAGTTAACCCAGTGACAGCTGCCTCCCTCTGTGCTGGGGATGGAGCATGCTGCAAAGCCGCCCATGCAGCTCCTCAAGCACCAGTGAGCTGTGCGGGCTCCCCACCTGCCTCCTGCATACATCTCACACGCAGCACAGCAGGCTGGCAGCACAGCAGGCTGGCAGCACACACGTACCTAGCGCTCTTGCTGGCCAGCAGCTGTGCCTCTCTAAATTGCTTATGCTCAATATTCCTCTTCCTCCATACTTGGTGCCTACAATACGCAGCGGTAAAACAGAGCTTGCTGTAGATTAATTACATGTTCTGAGAAACTATTTCCATGTTAAGTAAGAAACAAAATTCCAAAGGTTAAACATCAATTACACCATCAAGTTTGCTGAGGGATTCAGGCCAAAAACTCTTGGAGAGTCACACAGTTGTTATCTGTTTGATTCACATCGCAGTCTGTGCTCCAAGACGTTGAAAAGATGCAGGATACTGTGTGAGCATTCATTTCTGAGTTGTGAGAATGTGAAATTAAAAAAGGGAACTTTACAAGGGCAAGGTTTGGCAGCACACTTGGGGAAGAACAAATATACTCAACAGAGAATGATTTCCAAAATGTACAGTCAAGATCATTTCAGTGTTGTTTTAGATTATTCCAATTAATACAACTTAAAGATGCACATAAATGGCATATTACAATAATTCTTTCCAATCCAATTTCAACCTTTAAAGAGAAACCTATTATATGTTTCAGGAAAATAGTAAAAATGCACTTTTCTTTTACTGACATCATACTTTACATAAAGGGCTGAGAAATGTCCCTTACAGATGGAAATGAAGCATAACCTGCAAGCAGATATTTCAAATAGAGTTTATCCTGAAAATTTCACATCAGTTGATCATGTAAGGGTCCCTTTGTAGGAAGTCTCTCATGGCAACTGCAGGGGTGGGTGGCAGCAGAAAGAGGAGCTGAAGTTCTGCTCCAGAGCAGCTGCTCATCCCACAGTGCCACAGTGCACAGGGACACAGGACAGCGATACACATTTCAGAAAAGAAAAACTAACAGATACTAAATGAAAACATTTTCATTGCTTTTCTCCAGTTTTCTGACAGTTCCAGGCCTAAAGTAATATTCCCAGTTAACGTTATCTTAAGGACCTTCACTGAACATACCTGTAGCTCAAACTATAATCACCTGTGTTTTAGTAATAATTACTGGAGCAAGAAAATCAGCACTCTTTGTAGCTTTTCTTTTATATTACTCGTGTCTGAAGGTGGATGTTCCATAATATGCTCAGTGCCTCCTTGTGCACAGAAGTTTGCATTTAACACACTTCATGCAAGGAATGTTTGGCAGTGCTTCCAAATTGATGTCCTTCAATCCGGAATGACTCTTTCCTTAACTTCCACTTCAAACTGTCCACCTACTCACTTATTCTTGGAGAAAGAAACGTGCTATACTGTGTGAGGAGGTGGATTAAAAATAAATTTACCATGTCCTAGCATTAAAATAAGGATATTTTAAACCTGGCTCTGGTTAACGCATAGGGCCACAAACAGCTTTACTAACAACTCGTGGGACAGAAGAAGACAGGAAATGAGAGAGCAAAGAAACAATGAATTCTGTCTATTCCTCTTTCATGATTTGAGCACAGCTTTAGACAACCTGTTCTACAGTCTTCACTATGGCACAATTTCCTCTTAAATAAGATTTTACAAACAGATATCTATGGTTTTTAGTTAAAAAGATTCACAGCCTTCGTAGTTTCTCACCTCGTTTTTCCAGAAGTATTTTTAACAGCTTTTCGGAATGACTGGTTTGCTGAGGATCTTGTAGACATAGTTCTAGGAGAAGCACGAACAAAAGTAGAAGGTGGGTTCTTAGGGATCTTCTTTACTAAATGAGTTACCCATTTCTTCTGTTCATCCTGACAGGATGCCAGCAACAACATATCTCTTGCTGAAGTTACGTCGTAACTCACTGTAAGTAAAAGGCAGAAGATGAATTCCTTATCAGAATGAGAAATATGACCTACCAGTTGTTCCACCAGAAAACATACCTGGTGGCACCAACATTACACACCTGGAATGCTTCGTATTTTTAGAAGACGACAACCAGCAGGGGAAATTACAAATATTATTTCAGTATTTGTCTCTCTTTATTAATACTCTTGACTTTAATACTCAAGTAATGAGACAACTTGCACTGATTTCAGGCTTATGCTAAAAAGCTGTGTGGATATCTTATGACTGACTTCCAGAGCACGTATCCCAAATACTCCATTTCACAGGAGCACAGAGAGGAAACTTTGCCCCCAGTCCGTGAAGTGGCTGAAGAACCACTCTTCAAACTTCTTATCACAGCTTGGTGATGTGGTCACTGCATTGTCCCCAACACAGCCAAATATCAGCTGACAGAAAGAATGGTTCAGGAACCAAGTAGTGGACCAGCACCTGGGCAAAAACCCTTGTGCTCTCACAGCTGAGCCACATTACTTACACCAAAGGCCTCCCTGCAAAGGCTTCTCAAAGCTGCCTCTTCATAAGCAGTACTGATACCTTTGCATGGTGCAATTAACTCCTCCTTTTTATCCAAGTGGTCTCTATGGCACTTCACATGGCATCTTCGACATTCCAGGGCAGCTGGGGGCTTGAAGACATGCCAAAGAGGTTTGGCACAGGCCTCGCAGTTGGCTGGAAAGTGGTATATTGTTGGAATAAATTCATGGCCTTTATGATTTAGGAAATTTGTCTTCTCTGCAGGCTGGACTGACTCTACCTCCACATCCTTCCTGCATTCCCCCTCATTAGCATACAAAATCTGAAAAAGGAATACTGCATGTTACTGTTGAAGCACTAAATATTTCTATACAATTTCTAAAATCACCAAATGTTTTCTTGAAAAGAATTGGAACAGGAATGACAATTCACTTTCTTTTTACCTGGAATATTTTAGGAATTTCTTCAGTTTCTGCTCTATATACATCTCCTTGAGTTACAGGTCGGACATGGAACAGCTTACTAGATTAAAAGAAAGACCAATCAGAAAATGTGACTATAATCAAATTGCTTTCAAGTTTTTCCAAATCTTGTTTATACAAGCAAAATTACATACTTCAAGGCTGCAATATGGTTTTAGGAATTCACTATACCTTATAGATCTTGTCTAGTAAATCTAGTTGGTCTTACCCTAGTAAAACCTAAACATTTCATAGCATGAAAGAGGATGATGTTACAACAGATTCAAGACACGCTGTGGCAAACTTAGCTGTGAAAAAGGCTTTCCAATTCTTTCTTAGAACACTGCGAAGTCTATACTATTACTAAAAAAGCATACTGATAACCCTGGATGGAAGTACAGTTTGTTGGTTGTTTTTCTCCCCCTTTGTCATATTATCAGTTGAGAAGCAATCAATGCCAGAAGATCATAAAGATTGATCTGGGGCACAAAGTGTTCAAAATGCTGTTAAAACTGAAACAAATGTCATCCCGCAATGGGTGAAGATCTAAGCCCAACATTCTCTTTTCAGCAGTAGCCATAACAGACGTTTATGAAAAGAGAATAAGAAACAACTCAAAGAGAAAATAATGCCTTGCCTGTTTACAAGCAAATGGCAGCTTAAGCGCACCCTGATTTGGTGATTCCTTACAGACCCTAAAATTCATAGTCACTGGTAGACTGCTTCATGCATTTTAAAGCCTTTGTCCAATTACTACTCTATGAAGTTCCATAACATTCAGCTGTTCAAATATCACAGCCAATCATGTAACAGTGATGGCTTTCAGTGATGAAACATCCTTCCTTACGTACAACCAACATACAGGGGAAACTATTTATTTGTTTTTCCTCTTTAATAGAAATTGTCTGGAAAATTTAGAAATGCTTTGAGCTTGGTCAACACCAATCCCTTCTCACACTGCAAGAACAAGTTATGAGGCAAGGGAATGAGACCTAAAATCAAAGAACCTGTACCTTACTTTGGTGTGACCCACAGATATCATGACCTGCATTAGAAAACAGCTATTTGAAGTAACAGTAACCAGTCATTAAAATATCGGGGAGCTGTGCCACAACTTACCACCCATCCCATACTTTAACCAGCACAGATAAAAGGTAACACCAAATCACAAAAAGAGAAAGAACAGGTAGGTTCCACTGTTTCTGTCTCTGTCATAATAAACCTCATCTCTTCTGCAAAAACAGACCAGTGAATGCAGAAAGACCCACACTATCCTGTGATTCAGTTTTTAGCCACAGCAATACCAAAAAACCCCAAAACATAGGATCTGCCATTAAAGATAACAGCATCCTGAAATACAGGTAAAAAGACATTTTCCAATTAGAACAGGAAATTCAAAATTATTTACGGAATTTTGATTCCAAGCTGACAGATCTCTTATCAGCTTGAACATAGTGCTCTTTTGTCAACACAAAGCTAACAGTAACTGTACTTACTCTATGTCTAGTACCATGGATGGATTAGACTGGTCCTTGTCCTTTTCATCATTATAGAACAGTATCTTTTTACTGCTCACCACTACGTACTGGGAAGAGAAAAGGAAAAAACAAGTTAAAATTGAATACTAAAAAGAAACATTTGTCCAGTTGTATTTTCCTAAGAACATGAAAAATCATTTCTTTCTTTTTTTTTTTTTTTCACTCAATCTTTTCAACTAGTATCAAGAGATATTTAAGTCCTCACCAGAGATACTTCTGACAGCTGTGCAACACTACAGCCACAGTGACTTTGTATTGCCATGGCAGAACTCTACAGTGTCCACAGTGACTTTGGGAGTCTATCCATACAGAACTCAAATTTCATTTGAGACTGCAAAGTTGATATGAAAAATTACTCCAATCCTGAGCAGCTCCTAGAATGCAGAGTATCACTTGTTGATACGTTGCAAACACCTCCTGTAGTCCAGAGACCTGCGGGACCAACTGTGCTTTGCACCAAATAACTGGTAGCCTGAAGGAGTTAGCAAACTCAGCTCAGAATCTACTTCCTATCTAATGGTCTAATATAACAAGGAGCAAAAGTAAAGCAGCACTAAGAGTGAACGGGTGATAGTCTGGTATACATTCCAAATCTAGGAATAAACTGAAACAGTAAAGGAAAAGTTTGCAGAGGAAGAGAAATGAACATTCTTTTGCAGCATTCCTCTTTCCCAAACGTTCAGTATGCCTGCAGCATCTGCCCCCCCATCCCCAAAAGTCCATTTATATTGTCCTCAATTTAAAGTACACAGACACTATCCCAGTGCTGCTCCTAATCACACAGAATTATAAAAACCGGTTCAGATGACAGGAATTACAAAGCACCTGCCCAGAGAAAACAAGTTTTGTAACCTACAAGAGAGTAAAGGTCAAATACTTCTAACCTAAGCACTTCCCAATGAGCTCAGATCTGTAGCATTCACTGCTCATTGCTCTTCACTAGGACCTGCAAGTCCAACGTCTTTGCTACAACTGTCCATAAGCAAAAGCTCAACCATCACTGTGGCAGTCTCCTCCCCTGTAGTTTCAAGCATTTTAGAAACTATATATTAAAGGTATATGTATAAAAAAAAGGATCTAGAAGACTGGTCCATCCATATTCATCTCCACATTCTGGTATAATACAACTCAAAAGTAAGGGAAATAAGAGAATACACAAACAATTCATCTTGAATTCCAGTTACTGGTAGGTAATTGAATGAGTTTCCGCATGACATACATAGTACTGACTATTCTGTAAATGTTGATCACTCCTCCTTACAAGAGGAGTTTCCTCATTACACAGGAATGAGTCTGACTTCATAATCTGAATATGAAAGTGACCTTAGCAAGTTCACAGGAAAATGTTTGACACATATGTTCCTCAAGCTGCACGCTTCAGCTGAGCACATCTCAACTACTGATCTCAGCTCCTCAGTCAGAAGTCTTTAATACAAAGCCCAACCAAGGTGAGTAATTGCTACATCTTCATGGTGCAAGCCTCTTGCAATCTGTCCCAATGTAGAAAACATCTGTGCTTGTACTTTTTTGATCTACTTCAACAGAAAGCTGATGCCTTCTTTGCCTTTGAAGTATACAATTCCGCCTTTCACAGTAAAAGAAAAGCCTTAAAATGACTACAAATGCAAATTCTGATTATGACAGAATTCAGTTATCAGACTGTTGACACTGTTTCAGATGCAGTGTAGTTCAGCCAAGAAAATACACGCTCCAGTCAACATGTCCCCTCATTCAACAGCTTGAAACTCAGCTTAACAAATCTTGTCAGCATGATTTGTTTTACAGAGGCAACCACTTATAGCTCAAATGCCCTCAAAGTGCAGGACCTATTTTTTAAACTAGAAGAGCATGAATGGAGTAACTGACTGCAATATCTTGCTTGCCTGAAGAAGTTCGAGTCTTTTAGTGGAGAAGCTGAGTTTATCTGAAGTTTATAAATTTAATCATCCAAGGGTGAATTAATATTCTAGAAGACACGTAGAGATGTCTATAAGATGTATTCCAACAGAAAAAGGATGTAGTACTTTAGATGATTAAGAGCAGAATAAAGTAATGTGTTTTGTGCCAAAGCAATGCCAAAAGTTTGACAGCAAGCTGGATATATCAATTCTAGAACAATAAAAGTCAGACAGCCTTAGATATCAAAGAAAAATTTCTGATACATGTTGCATATCTGTCCTTCTGTTACATCATTTTCTTTCTCTATTAAGCAATATATACATGCTGGAATATTCTCATTACTTTTTTTGCTTCTTAAACATGAGCTGTAAAACCAATTCCACTGCATGCCTAAAAACAAAACAACAAGAACAACATTTTTCAAGGGAGCTAGGGAAGAAAAAAAGAAATCCATCTGTACCTGTTTCTTCCAGCCATGCCGCTTTATGTTTCCCTTGTTTGGTATTGAAAGCCAACCTTCAAGCCTTGATTCTAGTTTAAAAAAAAAAAAAAAAAAACAGTAAGTAATTGTATATATTTATGTTATTATTTATATTAACTATATATAGTAAAGCAAAATAACACAAAGCAAACTGATTACTAGAAAGGATAATGTACTACATGCAGTAATAGGCAATTACCAATTCAGCAAAGCAGAATAAAAAGCACAGCTGAATAAAAGGAAGATATAAGCATTTATTTCATGCTCCATCACAAGCTAACACTTTATCACACAGTTACTGCAGAATAAAGTGAAGCTGCTTTCCTTGATGTCAACATTTAAACACAATGTACACTGTTTGCAAAGGGTCAGGCCACAGAAAAGACTTGGCTTTGGAAGTGTGTTACAGCTTAAATGGAGGATGATTCAGAAATTTTCAGTGTAAATACCATTTAACACTCATAGGGTCTACATGAAAATATTCAGCAGGAAAATGCAGCAAGTAAATCAGATCCACATTTCCCAAGGGAAACAAAAAGAACAGTGCACGAGAGCAAGCAAAGCTACACAGGAGTTCCATTACTCACAGAAGATAAGCATAGGAGATAAATAAATAAGGAATGCAGGAAGAATCAACTAGATATCAGGAATAAAAGACAAGCATTTTATTCAGATTTTCAGTGGACAGCTTTTCAAAAATTACTTTAAAATCATATATTTTGCTATCATGAAATTAGCAATTTAACAATTCTACAGAGAAAGGTCACAAGAAAAACAAATCCACCTGACTGACAGCCCCACCTGGCATTAAAACTAGGTATGAAACAAACACAGCTTTCCAACATTATTCCTACAACATGCAATATTTAAAAGTGAACTACAATAAAGAAATAAGAAGACAGAATCACTTCTTTATCATTTCTGAGCAGACTAGAGAAAAGTCTCAAAATACTGAGTGGGTACAGTGAACTGCTCAAATCCTATCTGGAGAAAAGCAGAACTCTTTTCAACCAGAAATCTGCCTTGAACAATTAAGGAATACCAGACTTCCCTGCCTCTTCGACCTGTTTAAGACTTGCAGAGAGGGCCTGAGAGGCCCCCTCTCCTCCTCCTAGCTCTTAATAATCCATGGCTTTAGAAATGGAAACATACTGTCTATAGGCATCGCAGCTAATGCTCACCTTACGTTGAGTATTTGTTCCTTGACAATTTAATTTTACCTCAAGAAAAGACTATTCTTTTTTTTCAGCATTTTTTTAATATGCTAAAGGTGAAGTTCCCTTTTGAAGAAAAAAAAAAACAAACAAAAACAACCTGATTACCTGCTACTAATGAACATACTACTGTGGTTCTAAAGGAATACTGCACTGCACATCTTGGGTAATTGTGCCATATGAAAATTTGGAAAGACCCAATAATGACAGATTTTAAAGAAGCATCAGGTACTACGTTGTTTATACAGACAGCATGAGGAGGAATATTTTCCTAAGCTCACTTCTATTTCAGTACATCCTGTAGAAAGTGGGTAAGTTATTACAAGTGAATTGGTTGACATTCTTTTCTGTCTACTATAAATCTATTCTAGTGAGCAAATACTATTTGAATGAGAGATAATTTCTGAACTGTGAATAACATATTGCAGTCAAAAATATTTTCTGAATGTGCTCCTTTTCAGCAACAGCTAACATGAGACTGGAACTAAATGTACTCGTGAAAGGGTAGATGAGCTATTTTTGTTCCAGCCTTGCCACAAACGCTCATCTTGAGTAATATTTACAGTGCTTTTTGATTTCCCTTGACAAAGTTAGCTAACAACTGCAAATGCCCATCTGGACATTTCGCAAATATCTGATCCAGATGAATAATATTTATGAGTGTTCTGATTAAGTAATTAAGAAAATATGAGCTACCCAGACTATGAAAAAGATTTTTCCAACTTTCTCTCTAAAAAGCAACAGGAAGGAGTTAGGCCTTGAAAAGACCTGATGGCCAGCTGGACCCAAACAGAATATGAAGAAAAAACATCTGTGAAAACTGTAACTCTTATACTTCTCTCTCAATGCATATTAAAAGATGGATTTGCATTTTAAACATCTTCATGGCTAATAATCATATTGCCACAATAGTGACTCTGGATGAGAAACAGGAGTTCTAACACTGGAGACACCAACTGAAACGTGAGTCTTGTTGAAGGCCAGCAACAAGCAGAAGATCCCAGCTCCATTTCTTCTTGACATTTTTACTCGGTGATACAGATTGTTTTTGAGTGCATCTTAAGTAAATATGCTGAAAACACAAATCAGCATGGACTGACTGACTCACCAGAGGGACACAAAGCCATCCAGGGGTCCCTGACAGGCTGGGGAGATGGGCTGACAAGAATCTCATGAAGTTAAAAAAGGAGAAGAGCAGAGTCCTGCACCTGGACAGGAACAACCCCACACACTAGGACACAGAGGAGGGCAGGACTTGGGGATCCAAGTGGATACCAAGGCTGTGGAGTTTCCTCCCTGGATATCTTCAAAAGTCACCTGGACATGGTGATGGCTGATGGGCAACTTGCTCTCGGTGTCCTCATTTGAGCAGAAGCTTCACTACAAGACCTCCAGAGGTCCCTTCCAGCCTTAACCTATGATTCTGTTATTTTCTCTTTTATGGCATTGGCATGTATAGACTGGCTTTCCTCTCCTGATTACAAAGCTAGTGTAGTTCTTCTGTACTCTCTACTCGACTAACAAAACTGTGAAATATGATCATACTAATGTCACAATCTCCTTAAATTACCTAAATTGCTTCTTATTCAGATTCTGATCAATTCAGATCCTCACTCAAACAAACAAAAAACCCAACACATTCTAAAGACAAAATCAAAACATATTTAAAAAACATACACGAGATGTCCTAATAACATATATTAGAGGTCCTACCTGTATGAAATACTAACATCAGAAGCACAACTGCAGTAAAAGTAAGAGGCATGTGGAAAGAAGAGGGTAAAAAATGAAGGGAAGTGAAAGGTTGGTAAAGTAGAAATAGAGGAGTAAAGAAGACAAAGGGAAAGACTGTAAGAAGTTCCAGTAATTACGATATTTTAATTAACAGTGATAAAATTATAGCTGATTTGCCACAACTTGATACATTTCTGCCCCCAAATTCAAAGTGGCAGTTTGGAAAGACACTAAAAAATGCACCATTGCAAAGGGAAAACTGGAAACAACATACCATATGAGGCAGTCAAAGAAAGAGCACACTCCTATAAACTTCCCCAGATCTAGCAGACAGTGTTACACTGACTTAATACTAATTTTAAAGAAATAGAGAAGATGTTACCAGATGGAGGCAAGTGATGAGGGTTTGGTTTTTTTTTTTCAGCATATTACAAAACAGCCATTTTGCTGAAAATGGTGGAGAAAGTGATGATTATTATTAACCCTTTCTAGGGATATAGAAACGTGAACATACTGATTACACTCTGCAAATATTGAGGCGTGGGAAATCACTAACCAGTGTTAACAGTGGGCCTCCAAATACAATGTCTGCAACTGAAGCTATATGGGAATCACCAGCTTATATGTGCTATTCTTCTAAACTGCTGAATCAGAATACCATACTCTGGTATGCATTATAGAAATTTCTATAGTTTGGTGGGTTGGTTTTTTTTTCCTTCCACACAAACAACTGTTGCCACTTTTCATAAAAATGCTACATTAGTATGACTATCAAACAAAATCAAGGCAAGTTTGCATTCAAGATATAAAATGCACTATGGAAATATGCTGGCCCTCTAATGGATTCACTCTACACTGCAAACTGTAGTTACTATGTTCAGACAGCAGTGACAGCTATATTCCTTCCACAAAAGTGGAATGTTATGGTAATACCATGCCGTAAAGTAATTAGAAGACTAAGTGTGAGCAGCTGAGCCATGAAACTGAAAAATAAGTTCAAAAAATACAAGTAGAAACGTGACACAGAAAGATAGTCACAAGGTATTTTCAAGAAGGTAGTGACCTGTTTGAAAGACTGGAAGAATGGACCTTCCAAAATTGTGTATATGCACAGAAACAACTACCTCAAATACACTTTCCTCTTACCTGAAAGATTTCCATCAATTTCATCTGGCTGTAGACTAGAAACGCTGGTAGAATCCATTCCTTGCTGGAGATCCAAAATTTTCCTTCGTAATTGTTCTATGTCACTCTCTTTACTATCCAGCTGCATCTGTAGCTCATTCCTGTATGTTGATTCTTCTGCTAGTTGCTGTATTTATATACACATACATCATCACCATGGTATCAAAAATATGGGAGCAAAGTATTTAAAAACAAAACCTTACTACTTCTTTTTGCCTCAAAATCTCTAGACACTTTTGATAGCATTGACATAAATTATTATCATAAAAATGTTCCTAAAGTCTAGGAAAAAAGGCTAAATATAAAAAACAAAGCAGTACATTGAAGTAGAAAATGTTAATAGAACTTATAACAAAAAATTTAATCTTCCAGATAAAAACCATATGAATAATGTACTATGCAATGTTCAGTTTTCATAATGTACCAGTCACTTCCACAGTTACCGAGTGAGAAAGGAGAAATGAATGAGAACAACACAGCTGCACTAAAATTCTAGTCTAGTACATCAGGAACAGAACTCCTTTTCTCAAGTGCACTAGTAGCTGCATGTTTTCCCTGGGCAAAGACCTTCATAATGTGACAAAAATGAAGATCATTTTACCGCTTGCATTTCATTAAGCTCCTTCTGGTATTTCACTACCATCTGATTGAATTTCTCTTTTTCTTGATTAAGCTCCAGTTGTAGCTTTCGGTTTTCCTTGTCTTTCTTCCTCAAATCTTGCATGCTTGCTTTTTTTCTATCTATTTTAAAATCTTTTCTATTCATGATCTCAGCCAGTTTGTTGACAGCCTGTTACAAGAAACAGAAGATAAGTCAGAAAAGTTATATATGAAAGCACGGGTCACATAAACCTTCCAAGTTTATCTAGTTGGGGGATTAGCAAAAATGTGCAAGTCTTCATGATCTAAGAACAGAATGGGAGAGGTGTACTTCAATAAATCATTGTAATTAATTCCAAAACTGAAAACATATCCCTGGGGGTATATTAAAATGTGTACCTCAGTTACTGTATTTCTCACAGTGACACCCAATTCATATAGCAAAAATGGAGATAAGAGCTTAAAAAAGATAAATTCTCACCCCATTCCAACTTCTCCAATCATCTACACCTGTCTTTAATAAGTGTAGATTTCCCAAAACCACAGCAATGCAGTTGGTACAGAAAAACTTATCTCAAGCCCCCGAAAAATACTTCACCAGTATTAATGGTCCTTACTATCCTAGTAATAATTCTGAAAAGCCCTCATAATCAATTTTATTTCAACTCTAAATATCAGTACTATACATCATGATTAGCATTAAAGTAACAAATCCCAAGCACTAAGAGCTAGTTGCACAAAAAAAAAAAATGTTGAAATATATCTGATATGCAGCATCATTTTTACTTTATTCAGTTATGTAAGAGTTATACCTGTGTCTTCAGAGTTCTCTCAGTGTTGATACTCTTCTCATACTGCATTCTAATATTGTTAATTTCTTCTTCTTTTTTCATCTTATATTCTGTTAAAGTAAGATTCAACTTTGAGATTTTAGGACAAGGTAAGTATTCCTAAGCTTAATCACATAAAACTGTACCATTCTGTTTCCCCTTATTCCTATTGCATCACCTAAATAATGATAAATGTTACTGATCTGATAAATGTTACTGGTCTTGTGCTACTATTCCTATTTACTGAAGGCACCAAGATGAAAAACTATAAACAACCTATCTATCACACCTGCAGTCTCCTGATTTTTCTCAGGATTTCTAAGCATTTTATTGTTAAGAATTCCTCCATCAAAACTACAAGCACTTAATGAATAATTTTCAAATACTTAAAACTAACAAACATGACAAAACTAACATATATACATATAAACTGAAAACTTTCTCACCCAGTCCCTGCAAAATCCCTGCACTTACCGAAATGCAGAACAAAAGGAAAATATTCCTGCTTACATAGTGTTTAAAACAACACTGGCATCTCAACTGATAAGGTCTTTCCTCTTACACTTAACAGATACTAAAATGTATGTTCTGATTACACGTTCCTTGCTCAAATGCAGAATCACAAGCAACTTCAACAATGCATTTTCCACTTATCCTGAATACAAGGAATTAGAATGCAAATCCCCCTATAAGAGCATAATTCTAAATTAAAGGATGTCTTAAGGAAGATGAAATATCAATGCTGTCTTAATGTACCTTCCAGAGACAAAAACAAACACTTCATTAAGTACACTGCATGCAATGTGAAATGAGTGAAATACCACTTTCCCTTAACACTTTTCATGCATTCGAGTTAGGGCTGGTAGAAAGAGGTTGGACAGACAGGGTAAGGAAGAGCTGTACCAGGCAGGCATTCCTGATAATGCCTGCAGGAACTTGCATTCTAACTTGCTTTAAAAACTGAGGGAAGCAGGGGCAGCAGCTCACTTATTTCTGCCTGCTGAAGCTGAGGTTTTAATTGTTCTTAACAATAAAAAGGCAGCATATGGGAATGGAACAAATACGATAGAGAGTAGCAATTCACATGCAATTTCAGGATGATACATTTTCCATCAAGTCACTTCACCACTACGGAGGACATACAGGAATGCTTTTCCAATTTCCCCATTTTCATTTTCACACGTGCTTCAAATTCATTTGTCCTTCATTACAAGTGATTTAAAACTCCAAAGATGACATACCTTCTTCCTGTTTCTTCATTTTTTCACTGATCTCTGAATTTTCTTTTGTTATTAGATCAACATCTTTGGTTAACGTGCTGTTAGTTTCTTCCAGCTAAATGAAAACAAATACATTTTAAGACAGAGATCTTGCCATATTTATAAGATAATTTTCTTAAATATCCTTAATCTGTAACAGCCTTTTACTTGGGATGTCTTCAAGTGTGCATTAAAAAAACTGCTTACCTTTCAAAATTGAACTATAAAAAAGGTACATTTCCTCTAAGCTGCCTTGACATACCAGAAGGTTCTAGAATACAACTGGTCTCACAAAGCATCTTTTTAAAAATCCTCTTTACAAAACTGAAAATACTCTAGCATACAATTAAAAATTCAGTCAAAAATAGATTGCAGTCATTGAATGTGGTGGTTTACAATTAATTGTGTGGCACTTGAGAAAAAACAGTACCCAGAGGGCAGATCCAATGGATGTAGAAAGAAAAGCAGCAGATGATAGAAACCCAGCATTCAAGGCTACAGAAGATTCAATGAACCAGCTGCTAAATAACTGATGTTTATAATGAAAAATAGGCAACAATCAGTACAACAACAAAACTAAATTTTGTCTGAGTCAAAGTATATAGAGGTAAATATTCAAACAGGTTTGCAAAAAAAAAAAAAAAAAAAAACTGTAAAGGAAAACCATTATGCTTTGAATATGTTAACTGCCAGAAGGCACAATCAAGATCACTTTGCTAGCTACTTAACGAGTATACATTAAAAGCATTATCAGAGTATTTGAAACCAGCAAGAATACTGACACAAAGGTACTCTTTCTATGCCCTGCTGACACAGTCTAAACGTTTTTTAAAAAATTGTTCCATTTTGGAAAGTCAGAGCTCTTAAAAGGGCACAGATTGTAGGTGCAATTAACATCGCTTTCACTGCCTTATAGAGATCTAACATGTAGCAGTACTAACAGAAAACTGATCCAAGATGAACCATTACAGTCACTTTTCCAATCCCAGGACTCTTAAGAGCTTCTGCATACTGTCAAAGGGGAAAATGGTGACAGAATTGCAATGCTGTATAATATATATAGCATATATATATCTCTGTGTGTGTGTGTGCGTATATGCACAGACACACACACACAGATTACTATTTGAAAACTCGGTTACAGACATATATAAGCATGATATTAATACTCAACAGCTATGCTATAAAGTATCTTCAAAAACTGCAGGGGGAGTGACAAGGGGCTCTTTTAAATAAATGGTCTAGCAGAAGGAAAAATCTCAAGATTTCCATGTATATATACATATTTTTAAGATTAAGCAGTTTTACAGTAAGATCCTACAGTACACCATCTAAAGTTTTTCAAAAAATTTACATACATTGAGCAATGACAGGAATCAGCTGGAAAAAGCTTAATAACTGAATTATAGACATTGGCTTCATGTACAGTATGAGCTCATCTCAGATTCTCACCGTCTACATTTCTTTGTTAGTCCAGATGATGGGATTTAAATGTTTTAATTGTCTGAGCTCAAAACTCAGATACTTAAATAATCATTAATTATTCCCACAAGACATTACAAATTAAAATAAAAAGATTTTTCTTTCCAGTTGGATGATATATTTAGGTACTATTTAATCATGTAATTTACCCTTCTTATGATGCTGTCCTTATCCGTCATTTCTTGCCTATGTCGTGATGCTGCTTTTTTGCTCTCCTGACTCAATTCAAAATACTGCTCTTCAAGAAGTGCCCGTGCCAACTGTTCTGACTCAGCTTTGGTTTCAGCTAAATCCAGCTGTGTAGTGAGTGTTTCTCTGTAAAAAGGACATTCAGATTTTGCTTTTCTATGCAAAACGTTCCGTATTTTCAGGAAAAACAAACAAACACAAATTATACCATTCAGTCAGTTATCATTACCTTAGTTACCTAAAAACAAAAATTTGATTTTAAAACAAAACTGTGTGCATGTTATATTTTGATGAACAAAAAGCTACAGCAGTCAGCTTACTACAGTTCAATTACAATTTCAGTCATCCACAAAAAAACAATCTTTTGGAATTGAAGTTTCACGTTATCCTGTCTTTGAGAAATAAGAAATTTGAATTTCATCTACTCAGTCCTACCAATATTAGCTGATACTTCACACAGGATTACTGCTCATGTGCTCTCACCTGTTTGAGCAAGAAAACCACGTAACATTTCTGAAAATGTACTTAGTGGTTCCAAGGAGGTTTTGGCATGAAGAGTTGCAAATTCTGTCTGCCGCTTGACAAGCAGTTCAGCACGCAAGCTAAACTGTCTTGCTCTCACTTGGAGTACAGGCAGAGCACTCATATGCACTTGCAAGGAAACCTATGTCAAGCCAGTCTACTACCCAGGAGTCAAAGGTACCCAGCAACACGGGACACGGCTCACAATGTGGAGGAAAACAAAGGCAGCAATACGTTGCTGCAGTGTGGGCTTCAGAACAGAGGTCTTTCCTACACTACAAAATAAAATGTCATTTATGCTGTGAAGAAAGAATTGCTATGGAATCCACTGATGTGAAATAATGTAGCAGATGTGGGCCTCTACTGTAAAAAGGTAACTATCAAGATATATTTAGTTTGTCTTAAATCCCATATATAAACACAAAAAAGACATCTGTAACAAACACAAGATTGTGGTGTAGAGAGAGGGAATAAATCGAATCCATAAAAGCAGGTGATGGAAGAACTGAAGTCTCTCCTTCTCTGTTTTTTTGTTTGCTTGTTTTTAAGTTGGATACTATTCTTGACAACTTTGTTTAGATATGTATTCTACTCTTATATCGTATTTATTACCACATCCTTGCTTTCTTCCTTTCTTATCTGATTAAAACACATCACTTAAATTGCAAAAACATTCTCCCTTTAGATTGCTTAGAAATAATGACACTCGAGCGCAACAGGAGAAATTGTGTCATATGGATGAGGCTAAATCCCCTTCCTCAAATATTAAGTAAATTAATAAATTGGAAAAATAAGCTTAGAATAATTCTTTACTCATTTTCTAACTTTGAAGACAGTGTATCACAACTAACAAAATGTTGAATTAACACAGCGGGTTTAGTTTTAAGTAATCAGGGTACACTAAAGTCAGAATTTAAAGTATTTTCATTATCTTTTCCTTAAATTATTCTCTTGCAGATGGAAATATATTAAATACTAATGAGGATGGTGTAGTAATCAAATCAAAACAGTTTTACAAACAAAAGGACAAGTAGAGACTGGAATACTTTTTCCAAAATTTTACATCCTCTGAAATTCTTAGCAGTCAACACTCTTCTTCCAGCTGTTATGCTTCAAATCCATACAAATATAAATTGCCATATTTGTCTGTCAGCATAGGCAATATCGTGTGTATTTGCCATCTTGCAGAGCATTACAGAACAGTTCTGAAGCCTGTCTGCTTCGAAAGAACTAAATATTTCACATCTGATTCTAATCATCAGAAGTGAAAAACTTAGTATGGAATAACTTATGCCTATTGACAAAAACAATGGGCGTACTTCTCATTTTGCAATTCCTGCATTTTTCTTTGAGTTTCTTTATTCTTCTCATCAATTTCTTCCTTCAGTTCCTTAACCTGAGTTTTGTAAAGTGTCTGTAAAAGAAAGCATAAAAATAAAAGAATCATTATTCAAATTCCATACTATAATTCTTCATGGTTTTGGTACCTGGTTGGTTTTAATTTGTCAAACCAACAAATAACAGTACTACCTTTAATAATAATCTCCTCCACTCCTGCCCAGTATGCTCCCTTCCAGTTACTCTCGTATTGGGAAATGATGTGATAGGGTTAGTTTTCAGTTGTCTAGTCTGGCTTTCTACATAATTGTACAACCACATCCACTGACAAACTGGAAGGCTAGTGCTGGGGCAAGCAATCTTCTTGGAGACAATGGCACCAAAGTGCATCCTCTTTTAGCATCACTGCCCCAAAACATCAGTCAAAATGAAGCTTAATCCTGCCCTACACTTTAATCTGTTCTATTCTGTTTGTATCCATGCTTCTAGTCTGCAAATTTTATATACAGATTGATTTTGCCTTAACTAATCCAACAGAGGTCTTGTCTATGTGAACGACTTTTGTTCTTAATCACTCTATTAAAAACATCACTAATTCAGTAAGTTAAAATTTGATCTCCCAGAGCAAAGTACTTTGGCCAAGTTTTCAGAATGCATTAGCAGTATTTTGTTTAGACTGTAAGCTTGTGAAAAAAAAAAAAAACAGAACACCATACACTGGATTTCCCTATTGGCAGTGCATTATGTAGAAATGCACAAAAACCTGGAATGTATGATAAAATCACAGTGACATGCACTGTGGTAAACACCAACATTTTTTTACTGCTCCTCCAAGGAAGAACTGAATTTAAAGAGTCCTTCCAAAAGTAAAACATATCAGTGTGTAATCACAAATTATTTAAAGTTCTGGCATTACAGAAGTTCTCATTTTACTGTTTCTGTTCACAGAAATAGAACACACCAGACTCAATCCATGAAATACACATATTGGCTCCATGGGCTATACAATAAGGCTCTTCCATACTCTTTGGGGACTCAGGTGCAGAGATGCTATCTTTTTATAAAGATGAGGGAGAAGTGCCAGATACTACCAGATCTACGGTTTTTATACATATTTATAGTAGATCAATTATAAAGAATGTATTCCAGTAAATATTAAGATTTTGAGCTCTTTATGAAATTTGCACGTCAGAAAAATATCTCTATCAAGATAACAAAAGCTACTACTCCACTGAATAATTAAGATAATTGAGTCATTCATTACAACGTAACAGAAAATTTGACAAACGAGCAACTAAAAGAAAACATAAAACAGACTGAAACAACATATCAGTGTTCATTTTTATTGTTCATTTTTGCAATTCAAGTAGATTTTGTGAATTGCTGATTTATGTCAGGTTATTGCTGTTTACATTTTAAAACTTAAATACGCCTAACTATTTAACTATTCAATTTCACACAAAAATGTAGCATTCAAAATTCTTCGCAAAGCTTACCGAAAAATACTGCTCTGCTTCAAGCTGATCCTGAAGCTCACGCATTTGACCTTCATTTCCTCTGTATTGTCTTTGAAGGAAAAAAAATGGAAATTGTGTAAGAAGCCAGCTAATAACCAGTAACAAAGGCTAGTTCTAACCAGAATAGTAGCCTAAAATAATTTTATACTTGTGTACACATTATTTCATAGATGAAGAGTTTGCTTCATCCCAGTCTTGTGATTTAATTACATTCGTTCTTCTAAGTGAATAATGATGGCTTTAGCTATGCAAGCTAGAAGAAAAGTAGTATGCTAAACAGAAATATTGAGTGTTGAGTCTTACTTTCAGCTGAAGAAAGCTACGATAGAAGCATGATTAACAAGAAGCATCTTCAGTCAGATTAGGTGTATGGAAACAGGATATTAGGTAGATAAAGAGGAAAAAGTTGTTGACCTCTGTGCAATAAGATAAGTTCCATACTTATTTAATTAATAAGTACCATCACATTTGTTCCTTAAAGAAGTAAAATCTCAAAAAAGAGCATCTATGTCCTGATGTAAAACAACAAGCCAAGATTAACTCTGTATCACAGCTCATAACAAAAATATTCCAACACTGAAGGCTACATATAGAAATGATAACATGCAGCTAAAAATACTCTTTGTTTAGGAAAAAATGCGTATGCATCACAGAACATTTTTCATTAATAGGAATGAGTAAAACAGTACATGTATAATTAAACAATTTTTTCCACTTTACCTCAGATTTTCACTTACTTAGCAAGTTGAGCCAACTCAACTTCCAGTAATCTTTTTGCTTCCAATAACGTATTGATTTCTTGTTTCAGTTGCTTCTCAGAACCCTTCAAGTTATCTGCTTCAAAAGCTTGTGCCTTTAATTCATTCTGTGCCATTATTCGCTTATTTGTCTCTTGCTCTAGCTGAAGTGACAGATTCTTTACCTGAACAAGAAATTATTTCAGTTTAGAAATGTTTCTGAACAACCAGTTGCATACGGCTGAAAGCTTACTTTATGGATTACTCATCAAACTGTACTGCCTAAATGCTACACATGATACAATATATGAAAATATCCCTAAATTTCCAAGTATTTCAGTCCAAACATCTTATTTCTCATTGCAGCTATCCCTTCTTATTTTCTTATTTATACAGAAAATTCTTAGCAACGAACATTCGACTTACTTCATCCTCCAGTCTTTCCTTTTGCTGAAGAAGATGTTCCAGTTTCTGCTGAGACTGCTTCAGGTCAAAGTCTAGCATGGAACACTGTTTTTCAGCCTGAACTATTCGATTCTCTGCCTTTTCTCTTGCTGCTCTTTCTTCCTTTACTTTTTTTTCCATTTCTAAACAAGATTAAGGAAAGAAAAACAATGGAAATGAATATGTAGCATCTGCAAGAACCTTTTTATAAACACAGTCTTAAATACCCTAGTATTTTTCAGACCTATCTGTTCAGCTATTCAGGCTCTTCTGACATTAGATGAACTGGTTAGTGCATAAAAACTTCCTGGCTTTGTTGCAAGCAATATTTTTTTAAGAAATATTGATTTCAGTTTGCATTCAAAGCATCAGAATATTATCATGACAACTGAAAGTAAATAATGAAAGTGAAATCCAAAATGCAGGCTCTTGAAGTGATCACTATGAAATGTTATAAACAAAATTTAGTTTCCAAGAATGGATAGTACAGGGAAAGAAAGGATATGCTACCATTCAGATAAGCTTTATGAAAAGTTACAAACTACATGTGCAAATTCCAACAATCTTCACAAAGATTGTCAACTTATAGTCAACTGTGATAACATGAAACCTCTTTCATTCATGAACATATACGTACACAAAAAAACTCAAAGACTTTAGACAACCCTAACAGAACATCAGTATTTATAATAATGTTACACAGGAATGAATGCCCCAGGAGATCAGTCTTGATAATAAATTCTTTCAATTCCAGTTAACATTAGCCAACATTATAGGATTCAATGGAAGTTTAGAAGCCAAAAAGGTTCTGAATTGCAAAAGCAGTAAGTTATTAAAAACATTAAAAAGCAATACACTTTCTTACCATGCAGGTATCAGATTAAATCAGATTAAATCAGATTAAAGATTAAAGAAAATCTTTTAAAATTTGTTGTTTTCATTGTGCTTAATAATTCTGAACTCTTTGTTTTCACATCAGGGATTAAATACTTGTGTAAGAGTACCACATTATCAGACTGTGCATTTTAAGGTACTGTAATTCAAATAGTATGAGTTATCCATCCAAAACTTGCAAACTAGACTTACCGCACATTGCAACTGATTTTGCCTCCTCTATTGACTGATGTTTGTCAGTTAATCGAGCTTTAGTCACTTTGTGTTCATTTACTTCCTGTTCTAAGCGATCCTGTAAAGACTTGAGTTTGTAGTTCAAATCTATCTCCAAATTATTCTTTTCCTAAATATAAGAGAAAAAAAAAAGGAGCTATAATAATTCTATAGTATCTGAGGGAATATTTTCTCCTTTTTCTTTTTTAGTGTTATCTTGTTATGAAGGAATTATCAGTGTTCCACGCTTATAAAGAAAGGCAACAGACAAAAACTGTACTCTGTGCCCTGGAGAAAACTTCATTAATTTTATTTATTACTGTGTAAATTCATAACATAATGAAAACTCTCTATTTGTGTGATTAGAGTCACCTAAATTGGAAACATTTCTCAATCCCACTGACAACAGTAGAGCAGAAAGGAATTTTTATTACCCTCACCTGCATGCAATTATGTTATTTCATTATTAGGAGCCCCAGCGCCTAACCAGTAACTCACAAAACAAGCACAGCAGATGGGCACTGAGAGGCAAGATTGCCTTTCCATCACTACTTCATGTATTTCCAAGCGAGAAAGATCGCTTCTTACAGCTTCCCACATAGGTAATTATCTCTCTGTTTTATTTGGATAGGCCACTCAGTACTGCAAGTCTTTATCTGACATCAAAACAGAGAACTAACTACACAGGCCAACTGAAAACATGATGCAGGATTTACTGTTATTCTTCTTTACTAGTTTCTCTACCTTGGGGCAAAGACCAGAGGTGCTAGGGGAACGTGTTGCTGCCGTTCTCTGGGAAGGAAGAAAAAACTCAAATGGCTCAGCTCTAAGTTGACTAAAAAGGCCCAGCCAAATTAAAATCCAGTAAAAATCAGAAATTTAAATCACAGGTTTTACAAAATTTCAATTTGTAGATTTTTAGAAGGCAAGTTTCTGCAGCAGTGGTTAGGCAAACAGAACAAAAATTAGTTGCTATTGGCAGAAGCTCTGGATCCTTGACTGATTCATGACAAACATGAATTATACTCCTAAAGCTACAAGTGAGACCCATTTAAGGACTTGCGACACTTACCACTCTGATGAGACTATAAATTAGTTAGTACTAATTAGTCTATCTTTTTAACAGACTTATTTACAGCAAGGCCATAATAGTAACATTGCTAATTTGAAAATATGATCAAAGCTGTCAAAGAACATTAGCCTCAGCATCATTTTACCATACCTTTTCTGAATGATTAAGTCTATCTTGTGCTTGTTTTCTTTCTGCTTCCACTCTTTCAAGATTATTTTTAAGGTTTTTTAATTCTTCTTGTAAAGTTGTAATCCGAACTGTCAAAAAATAAGTATTGTTCAGTATTAATTACTAAACTTAAACTGATAATCTTTCCAACCTTCACTGATTTTTGGGACCATTAAACACTTCCAATTTCTTCATATACACAAACGCTACACACTGTAAAGGAAACTGACTTCATTAGTTACACTGTTAAAAGCAATTCCTAGGAAAAAAAAATCACATGCAAAACTTGGTATTTGCCTTCCATCACTCCCAATAGATATTTTGCAAAATTTCTTTCCATTAATGTTAATTCTGCTTGTGCCAAGCAACAAACACCTTTTCTGATGTTACCTCCAGTAATGCGTAAATAAGGCATATTAACAAAGACAACCTCACATGGTTGTCTGTATGTACATGCAGTACATATTCACCTAACTGACTAGAGCAATCTTCCAAGAATAGATTAAATATTTCTTCTTCTTAGCATCTACCACAAGACCCTATGTGGCATCAGAAGTTTATACACTGAATACCAATTAATAGTATGCATTTCTAGACTGCAGATTTTACACTAGCTCCTTTAAAACACATACATGACAAAATATTTTTAATTACTTTGTATTACAGTTAATACCTTAGATACAGTAAGGTAAGTAGGCAACCTCTCAGTTCAATTCCATCTGGCTACAGTGCAGAACATTTCACTTAATCTTTAAGTACAGGAAGAAAAGCATGAGATGGAAGAAAAGAACGTCTTCCTGAATGTTATCTTTCTGCATTCATTTGAAATGTGCCTTTAAAACAGCCATGTCAGTCTTTGAAATACACAAAGTTATTCACATATATTACCAGCAAATGTCTTATTGCATATACCTTATCCCTACACCTTTCAGAATAAAGGTCCCTTCCCTGCAAACCCTCAAGTTAGATGAAGTCAAAGAACACATTTATAAGTGCACAGAAGTCTTCAGCCATTTCTACTTTCTGCTTGCAATTAATATCAGGCTGCACAGACTACACTCCATAATTTGAGAGGAAATGCACACTAATTAAACTGAAGCGGCTTTTTAATACTTGAAGCACAGTAACTAGGCAGCATGATTCTTGGTATTTCTTAACTTGTACCAGAGAAAGAAAAGGTTGACCTTAAAAAACTAAAAAAGCCCTCAACACCTCTCTCCAGTCTACACAAGTAAGCAGAAGATTGTGCCTCATGGGAAATGATTCTCAATGCTGCCAGCAGATGAATTAAAATGGCAAGTCAGGAAGCAGGCTCTGCTAGCACAGTCACAATCATGACACAATATTATCTGAATAGTCTAGTACTAAGAATCACAAGTATAAATGGTAAAATGTTCCAAGCATTCAGATGTGTATTCCTAACTACATTTTTCATCTTACTTATGAAGTAATGTAGAAATGTAAGAAGAAAAACATAAATTTAACAACAAATTAAAAAGTGTGCCAACTTAGCTGTTGTGCCAAGATGGTAAAACGCAGTGTTGGGTCTTCTCCAGCACTACCACCTTTTCTTATTTTTTTACTGGTAATGACTTTTTGCCCCATAATCAGCGACTTCCCTCAGAATGTTCTTTTTGATATTCTCCCTCCTGATATTCTCCCTCCCAAGCACCACTCAGACACAATCAAATCTTCCTGAATTACTCTTTTAAATCACACTGTTTACATATTGGCTTTCCCCTTCTTCATGAAATTGTACTTCATAACCAGGCTTACAACTTCTATTTATAGACAAGATTTACCCTGTAGTTCTCCAATCATTTCAGATCCATGACTTCTGTCCCTTCGTTCTGATTCCAAAGCTGCTTGCAGTTGATAATAATCTTTCTCCACCTGCAGTTTTGCGCTTTCTAGAACTCTGCACCTTTCCTGCAGTTCTCTATTCAATGATTCTACTTGACTTAATGACTTGCTCATTTCTGTGTTTCCCTTTCTCAGTCTTACTGCTGTTTCCGATTCTGTCCGTAACAAATCATTGGCTTCTTCTAGCTGTGAGAGGAAAAATAAAAGAAGACTCTCAAACATGGAAATTTATTTTTTGTGAAAAATTTTGTTTTATATGAATGCATAATACTGCTCTTCAGATTTAAGAAATGATGAAGACATCAAACAAATGACATACTTGTTTTTGTAACTGTGTTATCTTCTCATTTGTAATTTGTGAATGCTGGCTGATTTTTTTCAAGTCTTCCATTTGATCTTTTAGCGTAGACACTAAAGAGAAATTACACCATTAATAAAGCAGATTAATAAAATTCTTCAGTTTTTATACAAAGACATTTGAACATACAAGTCCACTGACATTTAACTCTTTTGTTAGCCTTTTTCTTATCACAGAATAATAGAATGGCCTGGATTGAAAAGAACCACAATGATCATGTAGTTTCAACCCCCCTGCTATGTGCAGGGTGGCCAACCAGCAGACCAGGCTGCCCAGAGCCACATCCAGCCCGGCCTTGAATGCCTCCAGGGATGGGGCATCCACAACCTCCTTGGGCAACCTGTTCCAGTGCCTCACCATCCTCTGTGTGAAAAACTTCCTCCTAATATCTAACCTAAACCTCACGTCTCTTTAAAACCATTTCCCCCTTGTCCTATCACTATCCACCCTTGTAAACAGCTGTACATTTTTAGATCAAATTCCATGCCTGCAGCACATGCTGTAGAGAACAGAATTTGAAAATAAGAGAAAAATAACTTCCTGTTAAGACTCAAGAAAAAGCACTCAAAATTTGTGTTCCTTACTTTAAAGGATTCCTTTCAAAGTTCTGCAGCACTTAAGATGTTAACATTGTAAATTATTAAACACACCATCTACCTCATCTGTTTCAATGTTTGGACAATGTGACATACCTTCATTTTCCACATTCCGTCTCTTTTCACTCTCTTGTTCTATTTTTCTTTGGTAGTCGTTTATCTTATGCTGCAGTGCCATCTTTTCCTTCTCAATCTGAGACACTGTTAATTCTAGGTTCTTTCTTTGATTTCCCTAAAATTAAATCCATTGGAGTTTACATTTTAATAAATGATACCTAAAGCAGTATCTCTGCAAATAATTAGTCAAGGAAACTGATGCATTCATTTTGGGCTCCTTGAAAACGTTTTAGAAATCACAAATTTGCCAAATTACTAGAAAATTTTTTGTTAGCATGCTTACATGTAAGTAACCTTTAAACCAAATATTAAGATACAACATAAGGACTCAAGAGAAAATCTGCTGTATATTATTTTTTAGAATAA
Source organism: Phasianus colchicus (assembly GCF_987193195.1). Classification (NCBI taxonomy): domain Eukaryota; kingdom Metazoa; phylum Chordata; class Aves; order Galliformes; family Phasianidae; genus Phasianus; species Phasianus colchicus. The sequence continues at coordinate 48,286,254 of NC_143438.1, forward strand.
TTGCTATTGATAAATGTCAAAAAACTGCAATGATCAAGTCTAAGTAAAACATTTAGCAGAGGAAACAATTCAAATCAGTGCATCAAGAAAAAAAAAGGTTTTGAAAGTGTGAACAAATAAATATATATCTTCCAATGGTATGTAATGAAATGAGATAATTTGGCCTCAAATTTAAACTGAGAAAAAACTTGAATTGTTGTAGTACTATCCATATTCTTCATCCAGCTAAGAATGCCTCAGTGAGAAAATACATTACCTCTTCATCCAGTTCTTTCATTATCTTGTCTAGCGTTATGTTTGAAGACCTAAAAATGAAATGATTAATGAGGATATATTATGTTTTTTTCAGTTAAAAAATTTCCAATCATCACTAAAGTGCTGCATTTCAATTAATTCTATTTTGTTGTATATTTAAAAAGCAAAGAAAACATTTAATCACTGCAAATGGTTCATAAAATATCTTAAGTATTTATCAATTTTGCTGCAGATTATATACATAAAACTTTAGGTATCATATTTTGTCCCTAGATCTGAAATGTAAAACAGTAAATACACAGAGTATCATTAAAATTGGAATATTCTCGTGAACTGCTAAGACTACCTCTAGTTTTCAGCTTCCCAGATAACTAAAATGTTTATTTCAACAGTAATCACCTCACTATCACATATAAAACGTTTAAGTAGTATTATTCAAAAGTCTCCGCTGAAATAACTTATTTGAACACAGTCAGAGAACAAAGTTAAGCACACTATAAAATTTTCAGTTAGCAGGCAAAAATCTGAACAAATACATTTTGGCAACTACTTATCCCTCTCTAGAGAGATAACAAGGAGGACTCAGACAAAGTCATCTGCCAGGTGCAGTAACAGTAAGGAGCTATCACAGCAACATATCCGATCAACTAAATCTATAGCAAACAACAGGGTTTTCTCAGAAAACACACTGTTGTGCTCTGAAAATTTCAGTAGTGCTGCAGTTACTGAATACATTTCAAGCAATATGTGTCCTATTTGCATAAAGCAATCAGAACAAGTGAACACTGAAGTGGTGTTTAAGTAAGAGACAAAGTCACACAGCATAGATTCACACAGGACCATTTTGGTTATCAGTTTCTATTTAAGTAGCTCGTACAGCTACAGAGTTTGGTCCTAAATCTCAAGCATTAATTCTTCCTATATCCTATGCATAGTGTAGCTTTCTGGCTTCACTCAGGCCTTCGGGAAAGGACTTTAAAAGGAAAAGCTAACTGAAAGAAAGCAGGTGGAATGACTCTGAGTAAAAATTTCTAGTTATTACAAAAGAATATTCCCACTTGTTTGATCTTAAGTGTGCAAATTTACACAGAGCTACTTCAACATAGCAGAAACAAGACCTTTGGAAAGAAAATCCTTGGTCTTACCTATTGGTCCCAGGAATTAAAATAAATGGGATTCTATAAAAATTACCATGTATTTAGATAGCAGAGACAATGTTAATAGTCTGATATATGGTATATCGAGTATTTTACTCTTCTCAAAAAATGTTCTTCATTCCATTAAAGCATCTTAATTCAGAAGAACTAGATAAACTCAAATAGACGAGTGTTCAGAAAATGTTTTAAATGAATGCCAATGAAAACAAAGGATTTCCTTCACACTATATTCAAGAAAACCGTTCAAATGTTGCTTTGGAATGATTTAAACCTGCACCTGGAACTCCCTTGTAGGAATACAGCACAATAATGTTATTCTGGTAATCCCTAAAGTAGTAATACAGAATTGAAGTGTTACATACATTAAATTTACATAAAGAAATCAAATTCAAAGTCTCACCTGCACTTTTGTTCCATTTCATCTTTCAGCTGCATTTCATTATGTAGTTGCTCTTCCAAATCATAGATCATCTTCTGCATATTTTCCATCTTTAAATATATATATTTGTACATGAAAGAACACGCATTAAATTCAAAAACTTAAAAAAGGAATTTCAGTATATTCAGAGCTACTTAACGCTATCACAGCTTACTCACTTTGAATTAAACACTGTTTTTAAGCTGATTTACTCTCTCCTTTCCTCCAAAATATCAAAGCTAATCACAAGAAAGAATATAAAATTATGCACATGAGTAAAATTTTAAGGCTGTGTATAGTTTCATGAAAATTCATGGGACAAAGTCAGGTTGTTTTCTGTATTTTTATTTTGTTAAACCTCAATTTCTTTTTCTAGTATAACCTACTAAATATATTTTGCAATGCATCTTCAGTTCTCACTTCAGGAAGCAGAACCAGGCCCATCAGTTATTAGCAGTGAGGGAAAATGCTCTTAAATATTAAGTCAAGAGATTTTTTTACAGATAGCCTTGTACTAGGGTTTGAAAATAGTAAAAAACTTCATATGTTAATACAGAATGGTAATTTGCATTTAGTGTTTGCCAGCAAAACAAATTCTTGAATTCATTCTTTCCATGCAGTCTCAAAATATCTGCCTTCTACTGGATGTCTGTGCACACTAATCTCACTCCAACATCGGCAAGATCCTCAATTAACAAGATGGTATCAGCTTCGAGGAAGCTCATTAAGTCAAGTCTGTGCTGATTCACTCTGAACTTTTCCACTGATCTTGTAAGGATTTCAGCCTTATTTAGCTTTCTCACATTTCTCTCAGCCTTTCTGAACAGCACAGAGAAAAACAACAGGCCTACTCTAGACTCTCTTCAAAGCAACACATGAAAGCAATTCTGACACTTGGCTGTCTTATTTCTTCTTTTAACTTCACAAACTCTGATAACTGCCCAACTCCCTCCTGCACAATCTTCCCAGAAAAAGGAGCAACACAACAGCTCCTCTGAGATGTCCACCTCTTCCACTTTTTCCCCCTCAAAACACACGTAAAAAACTAGAACTGCACACTAAGACCATAAAGAGAAGTTCTCCCTTCATTCTTGTTTCATAACAATAATAAATGTCCTCAAACAGTCCTCTATCCAGTCCTAAATTGAAGACACAGCATGATTTAACCATATTAAACAAGAAAGCTACCACTGAGATAATTTCTGTCTACTTGCAGGGAAGTGTTCCTCTTATTCCTGTTTTCAATCTTTACTCCTTTCTATTTCAGTAGGAAAAAAGCAAGGAGCCCACTTTGGTGTTCCCAAGAACCAGACACCCTTTCTCACTTCTTCATTTTTCTTCCATCCGTGCTCTGAAGTTTAAGCTTTCAGAGGAACACAGATATGGCAACAAGGGACTAACCAGAAACCACATATTTTATATATTCACTACTCCACATTCTATGTATTTACCTCTACCTACCAGAAAGCCTTGAGAGAACAAGGAAAAATTGGACGTTGTGTTGAGGGACATGGTTTAGTGAGAACTATTGGTCATAGGTGGATGATTGGACTGGATGATCTTGAAGGTCTTTTCCAACCTTGGTGATTCGGTGATTCTGTGAAACGCTGGAAGTAATAGACTTCTCAGCACCTACAGAGTAGCTTTGGTGAACTACGTACTGGTGTTGTATATGACATAGAACCATTTGGAAGAGAAAATGGTTGTAGGCAAAAACCATCGTCAACTCAGAGGAAGAAGGAAGGAGAACTAGTGCACAACACATTTATTCCACTGGTATTAACCACTGAGAAACAAAGCCAGACTATTTCAAGGCAAGCTCTCACTCAAGTCAAAAGGATCCAAAGAAACAAAAAAAAAGGATCAAGAAATTTTAAGATAATTGTCCATCTACTTCTTGGTAACTCATTTTACCACGTAGAGGAATTACATGCAATGGAGGAAGAACAGTTCTAAAGACTTCTGGCAACTGAAGCATTTCTGTACTGACTCCCTGTAGTTTGGACCTCTATTGCTTCTACTTACTTCTTTCTATCTCTGGATACTTTTATAGGAGCCTATCTAATCTTACTGAGCAGTCACATTACATTAGTACAAGATAACAGGCTTCAACAGCACTTTTGCACAGTCTGATATCAATAATCTAAATAATACCTTCAGAAAATCCTAGTTTATTGTAACTTAATATAAAAGCATTCCCTTGTGTCTTACTCTCTCTTTACAGCAGAGATGCCAAGAAAAATCCCTCTGAAGTTGCCATATTTTATTTATTTTTTAAACCACCAAAGCACTGTGCATCTGCTTTTGCCCCGTGAGCAATGAAGAAAATTGAAGATCCAGTGCAAAAATATTTGTTCATGTCCTTAATACCTGAACCACTGACAGAAGCTTAGGATAGCACTAAATCAAAGTAAATAATCAGATCTTAAAGTGGTTTGAAAATCAGCTAAAAAGATATTCAACTCCATTTTTCTCTGACTTCATAGTCTAATTTTGTGAAATTTTATATTCCTGATCTCTGGCATTCAGTCCCTCAGAGAAGATGCTCAGTACTATACCATAAATACAGATAGTTTACATTGTGTTATATTTCCAGAATTAATTATTGTGCTAACCATGTGTTAACATTACCGTTTTCATTGCAGCATGTAATGAAAGGAAAAACAGCTGAGAGAAAACTGTAGGATAAAAATACCCCGTAGTAAAGATTTAACATTCATTCAAACCTCTCTATCACCCATATCCTTCCAGAGCTTCCCCTCCCAGAACTGTTAAAATCACAAGACATTCCAATAGCCCTGGCAGACAGTGCTCTAGGAATCTTTAGCTAAATGGAGGTGTCACACGACAGAGTTTGCAAAGTCCATTTAACAACTACTTTTGAAGTCAACCCAAGCTCAAAGTACATCTTTAAGTATCTACAAATATGTGAAACTCTAGCTCTGTTTTTAATTTTGCCATACTAACAGTCACACGCTGATGAGAAAAACAAAATTTATGGAAGATAAAAGCATACATTAAAAAATCAAAACAGTTTAGTGCTTAATAAATTCATTTAGTCCAATAATATGAACTATTAGTTCCCTTGCCTTTTTAGGAGGTAATTGTTAGGAGGTAATACCATATATCACTAAAACATGTATATAACAAGTTTAAGAGAAAAGGGAACATGCATGAACATCACCTCAAAGGAAACGTGCTTCTCTTTGACTCTAAATGGAAATCATAATAGAACAAAGCACTAACAAAGTAAATCAATCAAAGCCAAGAAGAGTTATTTAGAGTCAATTATCATTTTTGTCAAAAAAAAAAAAAAAAAAAAAAAAAAAAAAAACTTGAAAAATATGAAATGGAATAGCCTACTTTATACCAAAACTTATACAGAATCCATGCCTGCCTTGCTCCTAAAACATCAGCTTATCTTCCTGGTAACCTGACTGCCAAGATGCTTAGGAAACAGTAACCAAAAGAGCTCCTGAACTTTTCTGCTCTTTTCTTCAGATAGGTCAGCTGCTATATAAACAAATGCAGCTTCTTGGTACCCTGAATCTCAAAAGCTTGTGGGGTACCCTTGAGAAGGAGCAGAACACCCAAGCTTGGAAATTTTATTCGAAAAAGAGAAGAACTCCTGCATTGCTACCTCATCTGCCACATCCCACTTATCCCACAGGAAGCTCCAGTGGGCTGCTGGAAAGCTCAAACTTCCTATCACAAGCATGTCTAGATGATACCCATAAAGCCAGTGTACAGCTGGAATAGATACTGCACTCTAAAAATACTGCACAAACACTTCAATATTTCAAAAGACAAACTCAGCAAATCTCACTTCACAAGAAGAGTATGCAGCTTCAACCATTTTATTCCCACTCATAAAAGTTAATGTTTTAGGAAGAATTGAAATTCAGTTTTCCCAACAAATTTAACAAGCACAGTTCAATGCCATGTATTGCTCTCCTCTATCTCAAAGCACTAAAACAGAGACATTTAGAAATCAGTTTATAAGCATACATGCAACAGACTCTCTGGGATACAACGAAAGTTAAAATCAGTGAGACATACCACACTTTTATCCATACTGGAGCCTGTTCTGTTATCATTGGAATTTTCTGCAGAGACAGATAAATACCTGCAACAACATTTTAAAAGTTATTTTAAGAATTGTTTAAAAGGAAAACGGAAAAATGGAATATAATCACACTAAAAATAGAACCCTCCAATTTTTTTTTGTCCCAAAATCTGGATAACCAAATAGTAACATAATCAGATTATTTATCATACTTCAAGATTTAAGCACATTTAATTGAGCAAAAAATAAACAACAAAAAAAAACCCCACACAATTAATTGTAAAAATTGGCTTCAAGTAGAAAGTTGCAGCAGAAGATCTCTTGAAAAGAGGATTTCTGCCAAGTATTAATACAACCACTTTTAAAAAAAAAAAAACTATTAAAAAAATCTTTGCTTTCCATGGTTACATACTCTGTCTGGCTTGCATCCCATAAATATTTATTCCAGTACTTATGAAACAAGTAGTAATGAAGCAAACTGCAGAGATCGTGTGTGCATAACTTCCAACAGAGTCATTAGAAGTTCCACACACAAAGTTGTTCTGGAGTGCTATTTCACAGAACTCTTTCCTAAAGATACCACAAATGTTATTTGCTGTGATTCTAAACAGTCAGGTAAATAAATACAAGTGACTGTCTGATAATTACTTCTGCATTTGGTGTGATATTCTTGGCCTGATAAGTGTTGTAGAGACACATGAAGAATTCCTTAACTATATCAGATTGTGTGAGGAATAAATCTCCAGCACATGAACTGTGGAAGATGGAAACATCATCTTTTTTTTTTTGTTCCACATGGATCAAAACCTCTTCAAACTATCAAGAAGGGTAACATCAAAGACATCTGCAAACCAGTCAAATTAAACATCAGGACTACTTACAGATAACCAAACGACAAAGAGAAAACATGATAGTTCCCTTTAAAAAGGGATCGAGTGTCTCAAGTTCAAGAAACTATCATAATTTGCACACCAGGGCTACTGAACAGCAAAAATATCATACTGAAGCACCAGAGAAGAGTAGGAATAACCTCAATCCAGAAAAGAACATGAAAGCTACAAATTGCTATAAACTGTTCTCAACTAGTATTCCAAAACCTGTGATATAGCTGAAGTTCAATAATAAAGAATCATGTTTTCTAGTTTGGAATCAATGAGATTACAGCTGTAGAAAATATTTTTTACTAAATACTTTATGACTTCCTTCAGTGACATAAGTCAGATCATCTACTTATATCCCCATTTCTTTTAACTCTAAGCATATGTCAAATATAACAAAACCAAAGAAAGTGGAAGATGCATGCAGTAAATACACAGTTTAATGTTTGAACTATTTTCAATACAAAAAGGGACTTAAAATTAGGATTATGGGTTTAGCAAGTACAAATGATCATTTCAGACTTTTCAAAACTGTCACAACAGAGTATTACAGGATTCTTATCAATTCCAGAAACTATTATATTCCAGTAAGTATACAACCTAACAATAGCACTTAGTGGAAGAGTTCTATCATGACAGTAAAACAATCTTTTAGTTCTCTGAATTCCTGGTACTGTCCCCACCCCAACAAGGAAAAGGGAAGAGAAGAACTTCAGTTATCAACAGCGATCAGTATGCTATTTAACCTTCTTGATAATATATTCCAAAGTCTTCCCACAAGTCAAAAATTAAGACACCTTTTTTTTCATTATAGACTGAAGTCAAAACAATAGGGAAAATTATTTGACTGTTGAACTCACGCAAACTGTCTGCAAAGCTTGTTTTTACTACATAGAAAAATCCAACTTGCCGCTGAGATGGAAAGAATTTCACCACAAGCTTGGAAAAGTGGTTCCTCTTCTATCCAAGGCTGAATAACAGATTTATTTTTCTTTAAAGCTTTCCTATCCTCAAATGCTATTAAAACTAACAGTTGCATTTCTCTGGCATGTTCTACTAGAAGACTTAGTCCATTTTAATTGTGACTAACATCCACGACAATAAAAAGCAGCACTCAAAGTAAGAAAAAATTAAAAGATTTTTTGAATGTAGATATAGCTATCTATAGAGCCTACAATAATAATGAATGTTAAAGTACAAATCAATGTAATTTCAACTGATGTCATTTAAAGTTTTGTAAGGAGCAGCAAAAACTGAAGCATAACTTTCTCACACTGCAGTTGAATACTTTGAATAACAAAAACTATCACAGATAACAGGGAAAAGAAAAATATTTTCTTTCTAGTGACCCACAGAGAAGTTAAGACGTTTTAATTTATCACAATACTACATAACTGATGTGAAGTGTGGAATCCTTGTATAAAACTTAGGAACTTTCCATCAACAAAAGTGATGTTCATATCCTGAATTCATGACAACACGAATATTTCAGTGCCCTCTAGGCAGCTTTGTAGCAGCAACAGATGATGATTATTCTTGCTCGGTTTCTGCTGCACCACTATGCAACATTCTTAACAGAGAGTAAGCCATTCACAAAATCAGTGCAATATTTTAAGATACTGATGACTAGAAATATTAGCTATCAAAGTGTCAAAGTGTAATTTGTTAGGATCCTGACTCATTAGTAAGAAATCTGTTTGGCTTGTATTTATATACTCCTAAGAGTTAGATGGGAGTTTTGACTAGAGAATACATCACTAGATTGCTTGTTTGTACATACCGACGGTTGCTGTAATACGTAAATCCAACAAAAGGAAGCTGGTTCCCCACAAATGCTTTTGGAATGGGAAATGTTTCTTCCTCTCCTTTGTCTTCATCAATATCATCAAAATTACTAGTGTCTATGTCACTACTTAAGTCGGGCACAACTGGTGCTACAGCTAGGAAAAAAGAGGAATAATTATACCATAATAATCATTTTATCATTCAAGTAACAGTTAAGAGTTTGGGAGGAATATCTCTTTGGTGTCTAAGAAACCTCATTCCTTGCTACAAAGTAAGGAAGACTAAATTCCATTGAAAAGAAATATGGCAGTTGTTTTGCTAACGTGATACATTAGTAAGCCAGATCACAGTGTCTGAGAAAAGCATTATACTTACTGTCTCTGAGAGTCTCCCAAGCCCACTGATCATCTTTGAAGAAAAGATGCCGTTTAATTTCTTCTACGCCATTTCGTCCCAGTCTCACTTCCCTGTAAAGAGATGTTTTTTTTCAGTATGGCACATACAACAACAGAAATCATTCCAAAAGAAAGAAGATTCACTCTACAGCATATCTCGCAAGAAAGTGAAAATAATTACCTCTCAAACTAAGAAACAGACATATCCCAAAGCTTTCACATATGAAAAAAACTACGGCAACACCACAGGTAACTTCAAAACAAAAATCTGGTTTAAATCTTGTCTACAAGAACTCCTGCTGCTACTGTTTCCATCATCACAGACTGGCTAGGCAGCTGTCAAGGAGTTTGTGCCCTTGCTTGAATCTGACGTAGCTCAGCAAATGCAACAGTCCCCTTCTTTTGTAGCACCAGGTCTCAAGCAAAGGTTATGCTTGTATCACTAAGTAGTGTGGGTAGAACTGGTGCGCATCCCCAAAATTAAGAAGCCTAACATCCACATTTCACCCAGGGGGCTTCCTTTGGGTTGTCTCTACCCTGATCCTATGGATTGAATGCCCACTAGCAGCTGGGATTGTATTAGGGATGCTCACAAAATGCATCTTTTGCTTCAGCTTCATCCCGAAGGACCCCATGCCTCTTATGACACTCCACAACACAGCAGCTATTACTAAGAAATAACACTTCATAGTCAACCAAGTTTAGAAGGTAGAAATATTCACAGTAGCAGCATTTCCCTTCCACCACTATACATGGGAGGTACCACAAAGGACGGCAGCAAGCACTGGGGATTCCTCTCCCTGGGACTGGACAAGGTAAAACTGATGATACCTGCCTGTCCAGTTTGAAACATTGGTTAGTAACTGCTACTTCAGGTTAAGCAAAACATTATTTCAAGGTAGATAAAATGACTTAAAAGATTTAAGTGACTGAAGTTCTAAAAGTTTATTGACTAAATTTAAGACATCCTTCCTGTACTTGAAGCAAGAGGCCAACACTTTCTTATGTTGTTGAGACACAAATAAAATCCAACTTCCAGAAAGGAGAACATTCAATTAAAAGCACTGCATTCAGATTGCATACATCAAACTATAGCAGCATCTAAATTGGATCAGCGTTACACTGCATTCATACCAAGACAATGAAAATTCCATTTCTGCTGAGCAGTTTAGAAACCCACACCAACACACTATACAGAGATACACATGCATACATTCTTTCAACATGACAGTTTTCCTTAACGAAAGCTTACTTTCATTTTGATTAAAGTTTAAATCTCACCTATCAGTTAAAAAGGCACAAATAAGGTTTTTTGCCTCTTTAGAGATCTCGTTGTCATCAGGGAAGGTAAGGGAGTTCTTGTGGTTCATAATCTTACTGTATGTTCCAACCAAAGAATCTGCATAAAAAGGTGTGTCACCTGAAAAAGCAACAAGATAAAAATTAAAACACAGATAAATATTGTGGATTTGATGTATAGCATTTGAATTATATACTCAATAAATGTAAGCAACTAACTGAACAACAGGCAAAGACAAATGTTTGAGAATTGTGCCAGAATATTTCCAAAACATGCTTTATAAACAATGAAGTCACAATCACAACTTATGGCAGGAAAGTAATACATTAGTTAAAGCAACTGTGGTATTTTAACTTAGAGTACTGTTAAGTACTACAGTTCATTTTTATTATCCTACTACTCACCTACAAGCATCTCATACAAAAAAACTCCAACTGACCACCAGTCACATTCTCGTCCATAGTAACCGTCACCACCCTGGGACTTCAATACTTCAGGAGAGATATAGTCTGGTGTTCCTACAGCTGTATCACATCGTACCATACCTTCCTACAGAGAGAAAGAAAATACCCAGGCCCAAATGTAAGAGCCAAAATTGCAAGCCATTTTCAAGAGTATACAACGCTGATAAATCAACATCAACTTTCATTAACAAATGCTCTTCTTGGAATGGGTATTTAAACATCTTTAATCACTAAATTACTAAATCCAGAACAAAGCACCAGATTACTTGCTCAATCAAGTATGAATGTCTTACATACTGACAGGATTTAGGGTAAACAAGGAAAGCTCCTCTGTTAGTGTAAAAGAGTCAAACATTCAGGATTTTGCTGTCAAGACAAATTAACTTTTTCACTTCCAATGCAATATCCTTAATGCCAGGAAGACTGCAACGTAGATAAGGCCCTGAAACTTGAAGCAGAGACTTCAAATTGAGTAACGGACCAGAAGAATGTTTTACAATCCTCACCCTCTTGAGAAGGGACTGGCAGAAGAACACGGTAATCACACCGGAGATGGCAACTAGAACACTGAAGCAGAAATCACACCACCCTTTCCACTATTCAGACACTTTCAGAATAAGTCTATACTATTTCTAGAAATGGATCAGTAGAAAAACTTGTACAGAAATATATAAATAAGAAATATAACAAAGCAAATGCTGCTTGCACAGTAAATCCAGACAGAATGCACCTGTATCAAGCTCCTGTCTACATGGAGCAGTTTCTCTTCCACAGAGCTACTTACTTGTGCTCTTCAACACACAGGTAGCTTTGTTTAGTACAGAACAGAACACAAAGCATGATTGACACAAGTGTACTTCTTACGCATTAATATACAAAGTCCTATGTTTTTACTTCTTTTTGGCAATTAAAGCTTAAGCACTTGGATATTTTTCTATATTTCAAAAGTTCCCATTGTTAAGAGCAAAATCAGTCCCCAAAAATTTGTATTAAAACAAAATTAAGACAAATTATGTGCCTGCTACTCCTCTGAAGCGGACTGGTTGTAACTAAAGCCAGCTTTTTCAATTTGTGCATGTGGTTTTACTGGTGCCTTTTACTTATAGCAAAGCAGCTAGATGAATTATGTATTTAAAGCTCCTAGAATAAGCTGAAAATATGATGTGTATATTATACAGACTCTATTTGTAAAGTATCATCTCTTTCAGATCACTTTCCTAATACACAGGTGCAGGTTGACAGACTAATCAACTCTGCATAGGGAAAAACAATGTTCCACAGTACTTGAAATACTTTGTATTTTGAAAAATAAATAATTCCATTATATTCTTCAATCTGTTTCCTTCATATTATCCTTTTTGCAAGGCCAGAATATGCTAGTAAGTATAATCAGGATTCAACAACTTAGACATCAGCTTTGATTCTTTCATCACTGACAAGCTATCTTGAAATAATCTCATTCTTTCACACTAACTTTGATAACAAAAACTTGAAGAAACAGTTCAGCGGGATCAAGAGACAATGGTCTGTCTGAAACAGTGTAGAAGTGGAGGCAGTCCCTATTTCCAGAACCATTTTCACATCCTATATTGTAATTTAATAGGAAGCACAAAGAATAGTAACAGGAATAGAGGGGAATCTTGGACATCTCTCATCTAAAAAGTTTTCAGTTTATTTTGTTTTCCCTTTCAGGTACACTTTCCTTTAACAAACAGAAAAGCAAAGTTAAAAACTTAAGCCTACCTTGTTCATTTTCATACAAGTACCAAAATCTGCTAGTTTTAAATGACCAGCTTTATCTAGCAGCATATTATCAGGCTTCACATCTCTGAAAAGAGAAAAATATTTGTGTTAATTGGTCTATTTAACTGATGAAAACAGTAGAAGTCATACATTTTTAGATGTAACATAGCAAGGAAAAAACAACAAGAAAGCATACCATTTCCTCCATTTTTTCCTTCTTAATGTATCATGCCCTACATGCAGACTGTAGAACCAAACATTTTAAAAAGTGATAATGAATGTAGGAACACAGTCTCGAGTCAGTGAATTTAACAAATCTGGATGTCACTCTAGTTCCAAAATAAAATAAAAAAATAATTAAAAAAAAACAAAACACTCAGTAGTTTAAAGCCCATCTCCATTAAGATCAGTTCAGCTACATAACAAGAAAATCATCAAATTCCCAGATAATCATCTCAATCAGATGTTGAGAACACAGCTTTTTTTCCTCCTGCATCACTTCTATTTTCAGGGAACAAATGCATGTCACTTTTTGAAATATATAAATGTGAACAACTATTTCTCTATGGCTTAAAAGGAGCAGTATTGTATGCTCTTTTCCACATGGCAATTGTCTTGAAGAAAGGAAGTTTCCATAAGCTAACTGGTGAAGTTCAAAGTTAATGGTATTCAATATACTATAGCAGAATAATAGTAAGAAGCTGCAATCAAAAATATAAGATGAGTTTCAGAAGAAAATACATTTCTGGGACTTCAAAACAACAACTCAGGCCACTACTGTGAAATGAAGTTCTAGCATTACCTCACCTCAGGGCACGCAGTGAAAATGTATCAGTATACACAGAATAATTTTAGTTGAGAGAGCTTAGGCCAACTGCCTGATTAAAGCACAACAACAGAAATGAGATTAAACTTCAAAGTCACATTCAGGTTCCCCAGGGTTGAATCCAGTCGAGTTTTGTATTTTTTCAAGGATGGAGATTTCACAAACTCTCAAGAACTCTCTTCCATCATTTGGCCATAATCAAAATATCTCTTAACAAATAACTAAATATTCACAGACTGACTGAGGTTGGCAGGGCCCTCTGGCCCCACCCTGAAGAACATTACTTGAGAATAGAAACAGTGCTGACCTCATCAACCTTCTAAGGAATCCCTAGCAACCTGCTGGACTTCGTTCTACTAAGCATAACCCTTTGAGGCCATATTTTAGTACACCTATTCCAGCTGCTTTGCCATCCCAGCTACATCAAAAGCCTTTAGGTTAGAAGGCAAGTTTTACCCTTGGTAAATCCGTGCAGGCTGCTCCCAGTCACCTTTTTGTCCATATGCTTAGAAGCTGTTTCCTGATAATATACTCCATACTACACCCAGACACTGTCAATGGGTTGATCAACCTGCAGTCTTCTGATCCTCTTCTCCACTCCTCTCCAGGGAGAAACTCCAGACAGCAGTATCACGATACTGACCACCTCCTTCATATCTTTGGCGTATCCTACTGACCTTAGATTTGTATATGCCCAATTTGCCTAAGTGGGACACAGCTTGATCTTTCTCGGTCACAGAAATGCTTCAGTTCCCCAGGTTATGCCACTAAGGACCTAGGAGGCCTGAGAGCAGACCTTACAAGTGAAGGTTGAGGTAAAGATAGCAGCCTCAGCCCTTCCCACATCCTTTGTCACTACATCAGCCCTCATTTTCATCTGTTTCCATTCACTCCTCAAATTAAAAAAAAACCGTCAGCCCCAAAATATTCTAAAATTTCAGGAAAAGCCAGCAGCACTGCAAATCAACTGCAATTGTCTGTTTTCTAAAGAACGCAATACACACGCACAAATGGTTCTGCCACACAATTCATTCATTAAATGTAGTATAGTAACATCATTAATGATGCACCATCTAGATTCTGTTCAAGCAATGGATTAATAGATTCATGCTTTGCTTTTTTTTTTTTTTTTTTTTTGGTACAAAAACTTAAGTGTGAAAGCTGATCTGACCAAATTATAGTTGAGAATATATACCATGCCCTTCTCAAACTGTTCCCATATTTTCTGTCAATAAATTTATTCTTCTGCTTCTAGTTAACATAGTTAAAAGATAAACAGGCAAAAGTTCAAACATCAACAGAGAACATCTCAATCTATCTGACGAGTGATCACACCTGAGGTTAAAAAGATAACATGAAACTAAACTAAGTCCTTTTTACTCTCTGTCTGTTTTCTGTATGGCCTCTTATAAGAAAATAGTTGGCTGGGAGATTTTTCTAATCTTGTTCAGTTTCTTTTTGAATGGGTCACTATTGCCAGGTGAGGCTCTAAACGCAGAGCTGAGAGTCAATAATTACTAATAGTGTATACTACCACTATCAAATTCTCCAACAACTTTCTCTCATCAAGTTAATCACAGAATTATAGAATCACAGAATGGCCTGCGTTGAAAAGGACCACAATGATCATCTAGTTTCAATCCCCCTGCTATGTGCAGGGTCGCCAATCACCAGACTGGGTTAAATGTTAATCTAACCACTAGACCAAGTTAAATGAGTTAATTTAGGGTCAACTTATTCATGACACTTTAGGTCTGCATCTCTTGGTAAATTGGGAAAATTTTATTATTCTCTGAAGAGGAACTGAAAAACTTTATCTTGACTGTATCACCTCTGATCTGTAATTTCTGATAGCAATTTTTTAAGTTGCCATATGGAATAATGTTGAAACAATAGTAAAGAAGGAACGTTAGCAATTTTAAAACTATCTTAAACAATTAATTCTGACAGAATTAAAATACTATGTAAACAGTTCTTTTTTTCACCTGTGTATAAAGCCCATTGAGTGAATTGCATCTAATGCAAGAACAACTTCAGCAGTATAAAATCTTGCCCATTTCTCAGGAACATCATAGTTACTCATTAAATTCACAAGGTCTCCACCAGGCATGTATTCCATGACCATGTAAAGGTAACGATCATCTTGGAATGCATAAAATAACTGTAAAAAGAAAATAAAAGAACAAGTCATTGAATGTTTCAGATATCTTTCATCTTTCGCTTGTTGGAAAACCCTGGAATTCCTGTGCCACGTGACTTACAGAGTAATGGAATTGCTAAAGCTTTTCACTATCCACAAGTCTAGTTGCTGATGTAACATCAGCAGTACACATCTCCTTCTGAAAAGATCTTAATCTCAAGTCAATTTCTGCCAGATTTTCCATTCTTTTGTATTACTACATAAGCAGTAGAGTTCTGCTTCCAGATCACAATTTGGTGCAATAAATATTGAGATAATTTCAAAGAGAGTTCATTGCATAATAGAACGTAATGCTTCCTTGCTCCCTGGAATGACAACTGACAAATATGTAAACATGAAACTACTGTACTGCAAGTATCTTCCTGATTCTATTTGTGTTATCACCAAATATTTATTATTCGATTGTCAGTGTATCCATTGCTTAGAACGTGAACCCAAATTTAAAACAACTAAAAAAAGTAGTACTTCCCTTACAGTAGTCAATGCTCTGTTCAACACAATTGGTG
This sequence comes from Phasianus colchicus, assembly GCF_987193195.1. Lineage (NCBI taxonomy): Eukaryota > Metazoa > Chordata > Aves > Galliformes > Phasianidae > Phasianus > Phasianus colchicus. The sequence continues at coordinate 48,302,247 of NC_143438.1, forward strand.
AAAGTAGATTTAAGTATATGATTCCTTAAACCTTTCAGAACATCGTAAAATATTCTGTTGGACAATCACTCCTAGACAGACAGTGATGTAGTTACCTGTTTGACTGTGGTAAAACTTGTATGATTTTTAGGTTACTCTTGAGTGATTTTGTTTAATTCTAACTTAACAAAAGAATTTACGTGCTTAAGGGTAAGAACAGTTTAAATGAATGTGTTAACATGCACACACAAACGTATGATGATAGCTTCAGGCATCCTCCATATTAACTTCAAAGGCAGCAATGCCTCTCAAAACACTGTAATAACACTGAAATGAGGAAAACATAACCAGAGCAGGCAAATATATACAAAAAATGGAATATGCAGAAGCTACATCTTATGCATATTTCTGTTACATGGGCTGCTTCAAAGAATTACTATGGAGCAGGCTCACCAGTTTTAACTTTTATCTGGCAAATCTGGCAAAGAGTTCTAAGAATAAGCAGAATAGCTTATCTTGCAATTGTTAAAGCAAAGCAGTTCTGAAGCAAGTACAATAAATGCTATTTGCTGCATTCCTGTTGTAAGTCATGTATTTCTCCAAGAAACCAATGTAACAAAAAAGGGAATTTAAAAAGCTAAACTATAAAAATACAAGTCATGCAGCACTATACAAAATAAAGGAATCTCACTATACCTGAACAACCCAGGGACTATTAGCAAAAGCCATAATATCCCTTTCTTCCCAGAAGAACGCAGAATCTGATCTTTTTATCATCTCAAATTTGCTCAGAAGTTTCATAGCATACACTCTTCTTGACGATTTATGCCTTACCTATGAGAAGAGTTACATACAAAATACATTAGTTTCCACATTAATACAGGAAGAATATAACTGAATATTTTTCCTGCTTCACTCTATTTAATAGATTTCATAGATTTCCATCATGCTTTTACAGAGAATTACATATTACACACAAAATAGTTAGATAGCACTTCCTGACATTGCTCTTTAAATACTTGCTAGAACTATCCAACAGCATCCATAGGCATAACAATCGTTTTATGACTTGCAGATGAATATCTCTAAAAGGACATGTGGAGGCACCTTTTAAAAACTAGTAAGACAATTAGCATTTGTAGAGATCATTAGCAAACATAAAATTACTGCTTACGTCTAGTTTCTACCATCAATTCTCAGTTTAATAAAGCAGCACAAAGAAGTCTAGTTGCTGATGTAACATCAGCAGCACACATCTCCTCTCATCTGTGACAAACTTCCACAAAACTCCAGTTGTAGGCCCTGAACTGGCAGAAATTCTTTGAGTCCTGAAGAACTGTTTGAGCATCTATATATACAGCAGCAAAGGTTGATTTTGCAGATTATGAATAATATATATTCCACATTTTAATAGAAGTATGACTTACAGTGCAAAACAGGTACAGACTGAGAGTACAGAAATTCTCAAAAACATTTCCATGGCATAAAAAGAAATAGATGTCCATATATAATATATAATGCATAATATGATGCATATATAACATATAAGTAATATATAACATATATATGTAATATGTGATTTCATCTTCTGAACTTGGTATTCAGAAATAGATGCATCAGCAAATGCCACAAGAGACATTCAAATGTACAGAGACAGAACTTACCAACTGAACTTCCCCAAATGCCCCTCTGCCAATAACCTTCACTACTTCATAATCTTCAGCTTTCATCCGCAGATCCCTCATTTTATTTACTGTGTCTTTATCTACGTGAAAGAAAATTCATATTTCATACACATCGAATTGATTAAACTCATTCACCTCTTATTTTAATTTTTCAACGTTATTGAAAGATAAACTCCTTAAAGAGAGGATTTGGATTTTAACCTACTTCCCTATTGGAAACTTCCCTGCAGAATGCATGACCTCACCCTCATTACTGTAGTAACCAAACCTGACATAAACATAATACAAGAATGATAGTACAATCAAGTTACTGGACATTCCTCACTTGGCATTTTTATTCTAAATATTTTTTTCTAAATAATTATATTACAAAAAAAAAAAAAAGCAGCTATGCAAAAATCTCATATCCAGCATGATCTTGCTTGTAAGTAGATCTGTTTTAAAAGGCTATTTCTGGATAACTATGCAATACATCTGAGAAAATGTTATTAAGTATACATAAGAGACACTTAAAGAAACTATTTTTAAAAACCTTTCAGTATTCTGCACTTTCATTATTCCTTTTACTGTAAAAAGTAGATTTTAATTTAAAACACGCAGTGGGAATCATGGTAATTATTTATATAAACCTGTCATTCTATAAACTACGATAATTTACCAACTCCCAGTGGGCAGATATTCTAATTCCAAATTTGGTCAAAGATTAAAACAGTCTATTTTAATCCATGTGGGTCAACACTGGCATGAGATTACATGGAAAAGCTTCAAGTTTCAGTATTTCTAAAAAGAAGGAACAGATACTAAAATACTTCTAATAAAACAAGTTATACAACAGTATTTTACTTTCAAAAATAATATTCTAGATCTAACAGCAAAGCTTGGAAAGAAATACAAAGGAAAAGAGAAATGTCAATTCTATAGTTCATATTAAAAAAAAAAAGACTTGGCAGACAACAGAAAACTACCATTTGATTGCAGCATACACTACCATTATCTAAAACAAAAGTGGCATATGTGCAATTAAAATTCATTAAGATTTTATTATTCTACAGGAACAAATGCAGTTTTGTTTGAATAAATACTCCATCAAACCACTAATGTGGAGGCACCCCTTACAATGCAATGTGCCCCTAGCTGATTTCAACAAACTATGTTCAAACTGTAAATTCTGACAAAATATTTCATACAAGGATTAAAATATTCAGTAATTTAAAATAAAATGCATTGCCTTATTTGCAAATTGCAAAAACTGACCTATGGCAGCAGATGGGTACCACTGCAGAGAACTGAAGTGCAGCAATTCTTACGAAATCATAGAATCACTGAGGCTGGAAAAGACCTTCAAGATCATCCAGTCCATGACAATGATTTTCCAATGACTGTTAACTTACTGTCTAATCATCTCCTAACAGCATGTTCTCTAGAAAATAAAGCAAGCTCTGATTTTATTTGTAATGTAAATGATCACAATGAAGTTGTACAATAATGGTGTAAACTGTTTGGATAGCTAATACTGCAAAAAGATACTTCTTAATGGTTTTCTATTAATCAATAAAATGTTCCTGCATGTCCTAGGTTACATAAAGGAGTTTGTTTATTTATTTAACTCAGAATTTTGAGGCAAACTAGATTTCACCATTCCCTTTAAGGTCACTGCTCACAGGCGCACAGCTTGTTTTCATATTCCAGCAATGACAGCAAAATTACATCTCTAAAAGCAGTCTGAAGCTGAAATAATTTGTTCTGTTCTCTACCCTTAAATTCTTTCAGGTTACATTTTACACAGAATAATTTACACCTACAAGATACTCATTCTCAGACCATGAACAAACATTTTCCTTTCCTTCACTCATCCCCAAATGCAAAAGAGAAGATCTTCTGAAACTTTCTGACAACTTCACTATTCTTAAAAACTGCATTCAAATTATGTTTTGAAATAAGAATTTCCTTTGCTTAATCCAACTTCTCCTTTCTCCAGCAGTTTCACCACACCTTCTCTGCAAATAACTGAGTATACAATATGTGTGTGTAACAATGTGTACAAACTCAAACATAGCTTGAACTGTGAGAAGTTTAACATTAGATGTAAGCTGGTCGCTGGAGTGCCTGACTTGCAGGCTGAGCCACTGACCACATCAAATGGGCTTACACTGGCAGAGATAGGAAATAAAATGAAATCCACCAGTTCATTATTGTGGCTTACACCAATTTCAATGAAGCAAAGACAAAAATCAAGTTATTTTAATGAAATTACTTTGCATTTGTCACAAAAGTTGTTTATTACAACATTTAATTACAATGTTTAAGCTTCTAAAAATCTAATAAAACTTAAGTTAATTCTAAGGTTTGCCCATTCTATCCACAGGCAGTAGTAAGTCTAGAATCAGCAAAGACCTCTGCCATCATTTCCAGAATGTATCTGCTTGGTAGGCTGTAAAAGACTTTGCTCTTAAATGACGTGGGTTTTTTTGTTTTATTTTGCTTTTAGATATGAAAAGCAGGCAAGAGTTCTATCAGTAGAATCAACATTATTCATTAAGAGTATTATTACTGAGAAGGATATCTTCTTGTTGTGGAAAAACAGAGAGCAATATGATAAATAATATGATTTCCTAAGGAGTGAGGGGTCTACAGCACAAGTAGAGAAGCAGCTGAGGGAGCTGGGATTGTTTAGTCTGGAGAAGAGGAGGCTTAGAGGAGATCTTCTTGCACTCTACAACTTCCTGAAGGGAGGTTGTGGTGAAGAGGGGTTTGGCCTCTTCTCCCACGCAACGAACAGGATTGAGGAAATGGCCGCAAGTTGTACCAGAGGAGGTTTAGGTTAAACATAAGAAAGAACTTTCTCTCTCAGTGAGTAGTCAGGCACTGGAATGGCCTGCCCAGGGAGGTGTTGGAGTCACTGTCCCTGGCAGTGTTCAAGAGGCATCTGGATAAGGAGCTGTGAGATATGGTTTAGTAGCTTAGTGGGTAGTAATGGTGTTAGGAAGATGATTGGACTAGATGATCTTATAGGTGCTTTCCAACCTTGTGATTCTATGATAAGAGTAAAATTAACCTGAAGGTATGTGAATTCTGAAATTCTTTCCAAAAAAACCCAACAGGAAACAGAGTTAACAAGAAAGTGAAATAGGGCACTGCTATCTTCCAATTGTAAAATAAGAAGAAAAAAAAACAACAACAAAATGTTTATCACATTTTCTTCCCATATTCTTTTTTCTGTCTAGATAATAATTACTATTTTGTACCTGCTAATTCCATTAAAAATCAAGGAAGTGACCTAACAATTGTGTATATATAAAGAAAATAATAATTCTAAACTGATGAATATGTAAATACAGCAGCTATACAGTACTGGATAGAGAAAAGAGACCTTTTGTAATATAAAACAAATGCTCCAGTCTGTCAGTGAACACTTCAGTATGATTTCTTGACACTGCACACATTACGTCATTTTACTGCTAATTGCTTTAAGTATATTAGTACATGATATTACACAGCAAGCTACAGGAATCCAAAAGGTTGCCAAGAACAAAGAAATAGGCCTTTCTCTTTAAAGGTTTTGTAACACTGAATACAACATCACTTAAACCAGCAAACTTGAACATTCATTTGCTCGGGATTAGATTTCTACTGGTAACTGCATCCATACAGACTGGTAAATAAACAAATGTGACTCTTAAAACACCTTGCACCCAAAATCTCTAAGGACCTTTCAAAATGCAACAACAAAATATTTTATTTCAGTTGGTATTTTTAATCCCAGTTAGTTTGTAACCACAATATTAAATACTTACATCTGTTCAAGAAGTTATCAATGTTTTTGTTTTTTCGCAAGGCAGGGAAATCCAAGTCATATACCAAAGCATCTAATCCATCCTGCAAAAAACAATAAAAGCAAAATTAAATGTTTGGGAAAATACACATTCTGCTAGTCAGAGAGATGAAATTAAAATGGTTGTTCTAATCGATTTTCCATATAAATAAAATTATTCACATCTACTTAATGATTCAATTAGCTACTGCCACCTCTAAAGGACAAGCAAAATAGCTGTCACTCCTCTTTCACTGGACATTTTGAAACTTAATCTTTGTCCATCGCCAAACAAATACACTTGTACAAATTAGTTATCCTCATTAGCTCCACATTTACATTAATACTACTTTTTTCTAAACATGAAAACCTTAAATAACAGTTCTAATGAAGTTCATCAATGTTAAGAAGTCACAACATAACATGCAGCAAGCACCTAATCATTGAATGGCAATGGGTAGAAAGGTTAATTCCAAGAGTCCCCCACCCTGCCACCTTTTTTAATCATGGCAATTAAGATAATATATTTACAAGGTATGAATTTAATTTTGTGAACAAATGTAATTTCACTGATTTTTCACCAAATACATTCCTATGAACAAAAAGAAAGAAAGAAAGAAAGAAAGAAAGAAAGAAAGAAAGAAAGAAAGAAAGAAAGAAAGAAAGAAAGAAAGGAAGGAAGGAAGGAAGGAAGGAAGAAAGGAAGAAAGGAAGAAAGGAAGGAAGAAAGGAAGAAAGGAAGAAAGGAAGAAAGGAAGAAAGGAAGAAAGGAAGAAAGGAAGAAAGGAAGAAAGAAAGAAAAATCCTACATTTTAAAGTCTTGTTAAGTGCCATAAACTTTGTCTTAAAGTTTATGGTCTTAATTTTACAACAGGCATGCATTACGCTTTGGTGGTTTACATCTCCTTAGAGAAAAACTAAACAAAAATGTATTGGCTGAAAACCACAGATACAGCTTCTAATGAAAAACAATCAAGTACTCTAGGGGGGCCTTGTGAATTACACAAGTAGCACTCATCAGCTAGGTAACAAGAAGACAGATGGATAGGAAAGCCATGGAATCCAAACCACTGGGTGCAAGCAAAGCGTGCCAGGAAAGCAGTGCTACTTACACGTCCTACTGCCACCTATGTGCTCACACCACGTACTAAGCTCTTAGATCAGACATCTCTGAACTGATCAGTTTGGATCTGATCAGACCTGGGTTTGGCTGTTGTTTTACTTTTATGCAATTATGTGATAAATGACTGAAAATTGATCCATCAGTCCTAACTGCTACATCCCTCAGGTAACTGCTTGAAGAAATATTACTGAAAGCTTACTTTACAAGAATACTTATTAGAAGAATGTGTTTGATGTATATTAAAAAATTGCCTTGATCCTTCACATCAAATTCCAACCTGTTAATTCCCGTCAGTCTATAAGAGTTTATAAGCTATGCAAACCAAACACTACCAGTATCTAAACTATTTATAGGCTTACAATCCTCATTTTAAATTTAGTGAGACAGAAATATCTCAGATGTAATGAAAACAAGCAGTAAAATCACAGAATCACAGAATGGCCAGGGTTGGAAGGGACCTCAAGGATCATCAAGATCTGACCACCCTGCCACATGCAGGACCACCAACCTCCCCATTTAATGCTAGACCAGGCTGCCTAGCGTTCCATCCAATCTGGCCTTGAACACTTCCAGGGATGGGGCATCCAAAACCTCTCTGGGCAGCCTATTCCAGTACCTCACCACTCTCATAGTAAAGAATTTCCCCCTGACATCCAACCTAAATCTTCCCTCCCTCAATTTAAAACCATTTCCCCTCTTCCTGCAGTTATCTACCCTTTGGTAGTTGATTCCCCTCCTGTTTGTAGGCTCCCTTTAGGTACTGAAAGGCTGCAATGAGGTCACCCCACAGCCTTCTTTTCTCCATGCTGAACAAGCCCAGCTCCCTCAGCCTGTCTTCACAGGGGAGGTGCTCCAGTCCCCTGATCATCTTCGTGGCCCTCCTCTGGACCCTCTCCAACAGTTCCCTGTCTTTTTTGTACTGAGGGCTCCACGCTTGGATGAAGTATTCCAGATGGGGCCTCACAAGAGCAGAGTAGAGGGGGACAATCACTTCCTTGTCCCTGCTGGCCACCCCTCTTTTGAAGGAGCCCAGGATACCATTTGCCTTCCAAGCAGCAAGGGCACACTGCTGGCTCATATTAAGTTTTTCATCTATCAAGACCCCCAGGTCCTTCTCCACAGGACTGCTCTCAAGGACTGCTCCTTCCTGTCTGAAGGTCTCATGATAGAATTCAAAACCGTGGGTAAGGAAGTAAAAATACAAGGCTAATCAGAGCTACATTAAAGGCTGGATGCTATTCATTTTGTTAATTTCATTGAAACATGGCTAGGTTAAGTTAGCTCTCCACAGAATGGCTTAGCTGGAACTCTAAGAAGCATTACAATGAAAACAATAGTCAAATTAATTATCACAATATTTTCACAGCCCTTAAAGTCAGCTTTTGCATCTTGAGTGTATTAAAGGCCCGTTGTTTTGAACTTATAGTGATGAGAAGAAAGGAAAGCAACAACAACCACAAAGACATACTAATGGATCAAAAATATAAACAAGAGAGCAGAAGGCTGATAACAAGTTGGACTCCAACTAGATTGGGAAATAGCACTAGATCAAATGCAACTTGGTGAGAAATACTTTGTATCCTACTAAAAGATGCCTTTTCCGAAGATACACAGTAAACACCCAGAAAAACCAGAGAATTTCCTTTTTGGTAGCTTCAGGAGAGAAAATATGTAGTGTTGATGCACTTCATTTTTTTCCTTCTGGGGCATGAATAGAAAGTGACTACAAGAAGCTAAGAGTAATGGAAATATTTACACATTTTTAACATCAATCTTAATTTGCATCATGATTTTTTTTCATTCTAAATTAAAATATAACTTAACCCAGAAAAAAAAATCACTAAGTATTCTAAGTGTCACAGCTTCATTAGTCTGTCAGATGCCTGTGTGCCTTTTAATAAAGCTCTGAAGTCAAGATGAGAGGGGGGAATTCACATTTAACAAGCCACAGAAAACCCTCAGAGTTGTTTAAATCAGATTGAACCACAGAAATATTCCCTTTCAGATCTTTGAGTGAACTCTCTCAAGTAAAACACTTAAAAAAAATAAATAAACTTTGCAAGACAAATTCAAACTACTTGATGATCTCATGTTCACATCAAGTCACAGTTCAAAATCACACAGGGGCACCTAAAGGTGTTGCAGACAAGCAGCTTCTCACCACAGTCTCTTTAACAATAACCCCCCTTTGCTACAACATCCAGAGCAGAAACAGCTATTTCACGTCTGCTGCTGGAGAAGGAACAGGGAGAAGGCAAAGCCCAGCAGAAGTGGCACAGGTGACAGAGACAGGAACACAGGACAGAGTTACAGCGGTAACTGCAGAAACAAGGTCAAGTGAAAGGAAACACAACCATTATTGCTGATAACTGCAAAGAGAACATGGCTCTCCTGTTTCCATCTTGCTCAATGTGCCACCTGACCCCTGCCTGATACAGACAGGAAGGAATATCTTTCCTTCAAGACCTATGGGAGCCATATCTCCTCCTCTTCAATTACAGTAATCAGACGCTGTTTATTAAAATAAACAAGATGTTTTCATGATATTGAAACCATATCAATGGGAAAAACCCGGTTTCGATACATATCTTTAAACACAGCACAGCCAGTACATCATACCAACACTTACAGCTTAGAGGTGTTTTCAACTAAACCTAAGCTCTAAAGGAGTGAAATGGAAGGCCGCTCTGTCTCCAAAGAGAAGGACAAGGATGTCTAGGATAGAGGACATGAACAAGTCCAGCATATGGCAATGCCTCTTTGGTGTATGTCAGAAATTGCATTGCTGTATTTAATAGTGCACTACAATTTTCTCCAGCAATTTTTCCCTCATTTGCTCTACCTGTTTAAGTGTTTCGCAGTTACAGCAACGCATAAATAACTCCACACCCTTAAGGGTACATGCAAGCATACTTCATTTTATGTATTTTGTCACTGTGCCTCAGCCACAAAAGTAACAATGACTACCCAGCTCCTCCACCACAATTTTACACACTTCCATCATTTCCCCTTCAGCCCTGTCTTTTCCAATTATCCTTGTATGAAATGTACTTCAAGTCCCAGCGCCACCCAATGTTTTGTTTCTCGTCCTCCTATGTACTTTCTGAACTAGAGGAAAAACTACAAATAGTATTTCAGTTGTGTTCACTCCAAAAGCATAAACGACAGCACAGTATCTCCTGTTTCTGCTCTTCACTAAGTTAATAACTAAATTATTTGAGTAATTGGGACTGTCACTGTGCACTGCGTTGATTCTTATATGCAACCAGGTACTATAAGCCAAATCTAGTTCAACACTCAACAAAGATCAGAGTTTATCCTCCCATGCTGAATTTCACCTACTATTTTTAACCATCCAGGCACCAACAAATAATGATTTTTTCTTTGTTCTGCTTTACATTTTCACTACCCTTTTAGCATAAATCCCCTCATTATTCACCACTTTAGATCACTTATTTCTGAGAAATACCATAAGCCTGTTATACACCATTACTGATCTCTCTGTTGAGCCAATGGCCAACTCTTAATTTATTCACTCATCCACAAACAACCCCATCCGAGAGCAACTTATTTTTGATAAAAAGCTGAAATGAAGAGCTTTATCAAATGCTTTTTGTTTGCCTCATTCTCAATAATCACCTCAAGGACCTATGGTAGGTTTGCAAAATATGACTTTCTTCCACAAACAGGAGTTAAGGTTCTCCCCATCTTAACACATGGGCTCATTTGTTCTGTTGCTGGGACTGGGTGCTCCTGCATCCCCCCCCAAGTTGTTTTTTTTTCTTCAAAGAAAGAAGAAAAAATGTTATACATTTAACATCTTCCTTACTGCTGTCAAAACAGTTTTAAATAGCAATGTAGAAAAACAGAAAGGTTACACACAAAAATGTTCCATGTCTTAATGAGTCACCATCAAGCAAAAAAAAAAAAAAAAAGATGGATAAATATTAACCAGTCTCAGTAATTTTATTATTTTTTGTCAATTTGTACAAGAATCTTTTCTAGAACACTCCAAGGAAGGACTCCAGTATGAGAAATCCTGTATGCATTGTCATTAAGAGGCATGCAGACAGATTTCTTTATTTTACATTCAGTTTTTCTATACATATAGAAAACAGTAACATGTATCATTAGCATACATATTAATTACATATTTTATTAGCTCTGAATTTCGTAATTCAGTAATTCATAATTGAATTTCAATACATTAATATGTATTATGAATGTCTTTTCATTAACATTCCTTAACATTGTGTTTGTTTCCTGCAGTAAGCAGTTCCACGTCAGCTGGTACTGCCGTACTCACCAAGTTTTGACCTCATCCCAAAGCGTTCACAAACCAACCTATCACTCTCACCATGACTGCACTGGGCTGTCTCACTTTGTAAATACACTCCTTCACCTCAGAACTCATTACAATATATGTAATACTGTTTTTATTCAGACATAAGAAATAAACTTTAATGCAATTTTACAGTGAAATTTAGTGTTAAAAAAATCAAGCAACTCCAATGTGGCAAAACACATCATCACCACATTTAAGTGATATAAAGTCAAACATACATGACCTACATTATCAGGATACAGTCACAGATTACTTCTAGCTTTTATTATTATTTAACTTCATACACATTTCATTACTATGTACCTAATGGAAGTGTGTAACAAAAAAAACCGAATAAACCCAGATGAAGCACAGCTACTGAGACAACTGTTGATTTATCTATCATTCAGACAACTAAGAAACCTAGTCAGTGTTATCAGCATACAAAAGTTGCATTCCTTGGACTGACTGGCAGTTACCCAATTTTAGAGTCTTTGCTACTTTTCCTTTTTTGGAGAGAGCACAGTGAGTCTTCAGAGCAAACAACTCTCACCATCCATATTTTAGTTCCCCGCATTGTAACTATTTTCCTGTTTATTTCTATAGTACTAGAGCTTCCTCCCATACTTTAAACCAACAAATCAGACTGAACTTTATCCTCGTGGGTCCATCATAATTTTTCATCATGTCCTACATTACAAAATGTACATACATGATCTGTGCTGAAATGTCAATAGAGACAGTAGTATGAGAAGTGAGTTTTTATATCCTGCAAACTTGCACACAAAGTAATAACTCTACTCCATAGGGAAAGAAAAAACATGTTTCTCTGAATTGCAACATCAGATTTTTGTACTGTTAAAGGGACCTGGAAAGTCTGGATAAATTGGCAGTCTTGCGAACTTCAGCACAGGCAGATGCCAAGTCCCACACCTGGGGAGGAGATGCTCCTAACACCAGTACATGCTGAGCACTGACCAGCTACAAAGGCAGCCATCAGCACCTTGGGCTGTGATACCTACAGCATCACCACCAGGACAGGAGAGGTGATCCCTGCCCACCACTCAGCTCTGGTGAAGACACACCTGCACTGCTGAACCCAGTTCTGGGGCCCTCCGGAGAGAGCAAATCCAGAAAAAGGTCAAATAGATGACTAACAGACTCTCATGAGAGGCTGAGAGAGAGCCAGAGAAATGAAGGCTCATGAATATCTTATCCACGTTTACGAAACAGCCTTCTGAAATGATGAAAAAGAGAAAGACCAACAGTGGTATCTACTGACAGGGCAGGAGGCAACTGAAATTAAAACATGAGATTTCATCTGAAGAAAAATTAGTAATTAAACACACCTGTAAGTGTGGTCAAACACTGGAACAGGTTGCCCAATATCCCTGCAGAGATCCTGAAAATCAAACTGGGCATGATCCCAGGCAGCCTGTTCCAGGTGACTCTGCGTGTGATGAGAAGCTGAACTAGACAAGCTGCAGAGCTCCCTTCCAATCTAAATGATCCCATTCCATCTGTAATACAGAAATTTCCAACTTTTTTCAAGGTCACAGCTATGCTTTTGCTTTGCATGAAAGTAGTATTAGGAGTGAGTTATCTTGTCAAAACATGCTTAACACCCCACCATTAGCAGGCAGACCCCGTTACAAGGCTCAGCTCTGAATACCTGATGTTTCTTCAGCCCTTGAGAAACCCTTGGAGCCATCTTTGAGCTCCCTTACTGCTTTGTGAAACATCCTACTGCCAGCTCTGTTGGTAAGGAAAGACACAAAGCTTTCCACTCTTCTCATGCCCAGCATTATTTCCTTATTTCCTCTCCATTTTTTTTTTTTAATGTATTTTTCATACAGACCTTTATAACCTACTAGTTTCAGGCAAGAATATTCTTCGAAAGCCAACTTTCAGGTCAACAGGACTACATTTATCCATCTCTAGTTAAGTATGTAAAAGATTATACAGTTTTAAATTAATTGTATTTGTTTACATTGCTGCCCAGAGAACACGGAACTGCAATTTAGTACTTCAGCTTTAAAGTAGACAAGTGAATGTACACAGAGTTAAGACACTTCACTTAAGAATTTTCATTACACTGTTAGTCTAGGCAAAGTATACAAACTGACATGAGCTTGAGTACAAGGCACTTGATTCATGGCACCTTCTTGTTGCTGGCATCTACAACACTGCAGAGCTCATTACTTCTTTGTATCTTGCAACATTCACAAAGCTTTCATAAATTTAAGTCTTTCACAAAGAAATTTTTTCCCAGTCAGTAAGGAGTTTAACTCAGTAAAGATTTAAAATCTCAGTAATAAGATCTTGAAACCTCAAGTCAAGGGTATTGAAAGCAATAATAGTCACTGCCTTCATTACAACATTTTAAAGATTCTTTCCGTAAATAGTTTCAAGTTTCACCTGTAACACAACTCTGCATAGTTCTATGCAAATGTAAGTACTTAACTGGTAACAGTCTTTATAGCACCCGCATTCATACAGAAGAAAATCTTCAGCAGAGGACGACAGACAGGCAGACAGAAGCTGTATTGCTCTTTCAAAAGCATGCAGTACTTTGGGGTCTTCGCATTTCAGACATATTTTGGGTTCTACACATTTCAGAGGTTTTGTTGGCCCTGCCAACAAAAACCTCTAACACCATAACAACACTAATTTCACTACACTAGGAAATTATAGTGTGGTTAATATTTATTAAATCCAAGCTTAAATTTAGTACACTGGTATTTTACTACTTCAATATATCACCTTAATTAACTCCATTTGATCTAACAGCTATAAAACGAGAGAACAGTGTTTTTAGGGAAGATGAAGAATATATATATACTCCAAAATATCACCAGGAACATATTTCAGTCAGATTTATGCAGAAATAGGTGCAACGTGTGTTTGGAAGCAAATGGAAGAGATGAATAAAAGCAGTAAAAACTAATTGCTATTATGTCAAATTATATTATTTCATTTTGTAACAAGAGAGGTCTCTTGATAGTTGTAACTGACTTCCCTTAAAGAAGTTCACTTGCATGAGTTGCTATGCTGTGGTCTTTTACAATCTACAACGCTTCAGTACCGTGCATGGTATGTGCTGCCATCCAAAAGATACCTTACATGCAGAAGAAAAAAGCTGCATAACTATCTGGAAGGCTACGCTGGTTTCCTGACATCTCAATGTGCAGAAAATAAAAAGAGATGGCATACACTAGGTTTATATGATTTAATCAAGCTATATTTGAATTCACACTAGGATTAAATAATGCAGATTTTTTTAAGTACAGCTTCTTAAAACTGCTCTTTCCAATAAAATTACATTGAATGTGCTGAACACAAATACACTTAAAGCATATTCTACTTAAAGGTTTGACTGACATTCACGCCACCATGGATCCAACGCTGTGCAGCAGCTCCAGCACTAAGCAATAGAAGTGCCTCACAGGTCTGGAGCTCCCTGAAACCACAGCAGCCACAGAAATACCTTGGGAGGGAAGTGACCTCACATCCTTTTGAGTTATGCAAGTTAGCCTGTTTGCTGAAAATATACCACAAGCCCTGTTCCCACATCTCAAATGTAAAGTAACCTGGGGGGGGGGAAACTAAATCTCCCATGCAAATTACATCAGCAAAAGTTGAGATGTCTACAGTATTCTTAATTATCTTCAGAGGACACTCATCCACAGGCAGCACACAGATCTACTGTTTCTGCCTGTGCAGTCCATTTGAACGCACACACAGTTACCGATTCAGAATAACAGAGTCAACAGCCTAAGAAACACTCATTAGAAAACAAAAGTAGGAGGGATAAAAACGCTACAGATAGAAACACTGCTACACAACTGTCCTTCAATAAAACAGTAAACACAACTGACAGCCAGAGATATGGAAGGATAAACTGTGCCAGTATCAGTTCAGAAGTCCAAAGGTAACAACTTCAGCCAAGGGAAAGCAACTGTACAACACCGCTATGAAACACTGACATTTATAGCAAAGGAAACATCCCCCTCTGCAACTGTTGCTTGGGAAACCACAGTTTGCCTCTTCAAACTTTTTCCAGGCAGGTATCCATGAAGTCAGCCTTCGGAACCTAACTTCAGCCAGCTGGACAGGATGAGAGTTAGCAGGGTACCAACATGTCCGTAAGAAGAAATGTAACAAGTGTAAGAGGTATTTAATTTGCAAAACACCCTTAGATCTTTTAGCTCAACATATTACAAAAATTCTTTCCTAAAACTCTACAAAAAGTCAAGACAGTTTTCCTATTAAGAAGTGAAAAGTAGCCATGACAGAAATCTGAAAATGAAGGTAATGAGAGAATTATGCCAAGAATACTTTCTAGAAACCGAAAGTATGATCTGTAGAACTATATGGTGTCCTTTGCTGTCACACGGACAGCAAAAAGGAGGAAAGTTGAGCACAACTCCCTGAGAGCATCAGCTTTGGGAAACTTCTGTGGTTGTACGACCCCTGTTAGAGCTCTATCTCCATTTCTGCAGTAGGCATTCCATCACAAGCAATCACACGTCAAACAGATATTTGAAATATGCAACTCAACAAGGACTGAGCGCTACTTAAGAATTTGTGCATCACTACACAGCTTTATAATGCAAACACTTGCAAAGCCCACGGGCTTTTTTTCACCTATCAATAGCAGAAAAACTCCAGCTGCAGTAAAAATGAAAGATTTACATGTACATAAAACTAATGCTGTTCTATATTCACTTTTTTTCCATGATGAATATAGCTACCAGAATGATCTTAAAGCTGGCTTTTTTTTTTTGTTTTCAGGTAATAAAAGTTCAGTGAGATTTATTTTAGATAGAGGCAAGATAATTCTACTGCCAAGCACTGAGATTCTTCAGAATGGACAGGATTTTGTTACTGACAGAAGCAAAGCAGCAAGCTTTTCACATTTTTAGGAAATTCGCACCACTAATCTTGAACAAAGCACTTCTGAGGATAAATTGCTTCTAGATTCTGGCATCCAGTTTGTTAAAAATTTAGAATTTACAAGTATGATCTTACCCACTGCCATTAAGAAGCTAAGAAAGAAGTGACAAAGACACCCACTTTATCAGAATCCCCCTGAACAAACAAACGATAACATAAGCAATACCACTAGTAATGCATCTTTGAAATACGTTGGATGCTTATTTGTACTTTCAAGTCACAAACAGCGACTGCTTTCAAGGGTAAAGGTGTTTGCATTCACCAGTAAAGCCAGAAATCTAGCAAGCTCTAAGTAGGACTTCACCAATATTTAAGACCAATCTCTTCCAGAACACTTTTCAGTCTGACAACACAGCAGTCATGACTAAAACCCTAAGTGCTTTGGACTGCACATTAAAAAGGGATGTAACTAATAAGAATTTAAAACCTACATGAAAACATGGTTGCAAATTCAAGTACTGTAATTACAGACCTGAACTAAAGCTGTCTACCATAGCTCAGGGTGCTTTTGCAGATTGGAGTTTCTCACGTGATAATTAGTAGGGGTTTTATTACACATAGCACAGCAAGAATACATGTCACTTCATCTGAGATTTTCAATTTCACTTTTTGAAAACTAAAGGAACAGATGCTGTATCAGGAATTCATTGGTTGTACCCAACGCTTATTTTTAATCTAGAAAGGGTCCCAATATATTAGGCTTGCAAGCTTGTTTAGGGATTTGTAAATAAGTTTTCTACATTCCTTTCAAACCTTAAGATTTATGCTTGGGAAAACTAAAGCCATTAGCTTCATATACCAAGAAAGAAAGCGTGCCCTGAAATTTTCAGTACAGTTGCTCAAGCCAGAGAGACATTTCAGCATGGTTGCTCAACCAAGAGACAGACAGCAAAACATTGTAAAATACTGGTATCCAGCTGTTACTATGTTGGGTATTTACACTGAGTGTAAGTACTGCTATTGGAGGGAAATAAAATACTAAAATTCTAAAAAACAGATGAAAAACAGCTCTTCTAACATGTTTCTCCAGATGCACTGATATCGTAGACCAGTGTACAACATCAACTCCTCTTTAGTACTATTCTCCCCACATATACAGAACACTTCAAAACTTGAGAAAAGCATTTGCCGTGCCAAGAGGATGCAATAGACTGATATATATCCTCCAAAGGCATGATTTTCTTTTAGATTTAGAAAACAAATCTTAGCCCAAGAGGAGAGAGAGCCAGGGATGTCTGGACCACTGCCACTACCATGGAATCTTGTCAAAGTCTCTCCTGCCTGTCCTTACAAGGGAGCAAGGCTGAGCTTGGGCTGATTATGTTAATCTCAATAGGAGATGAGGACAAACCATACTTTAGTCACACCATATAAGCCTGTCATGAAACAAATCAGGGCACTCTAATATTATGTCTTCTGCCCCTCCATCTCACAGACCGTTTGGAGTAGCTGTCATTTAGTTTCTCTTTAAGCAGAGAGCAAAACTGAGAAAAGCACATTTTCTAAACAAGCAAACAAACAAACAAAACAAAAGTTAACTAAAAGGCTATGTGTGAGTTGTGTCAAACTGCTAGATGATTTCTTTCCTATACACTGTCTTATGAAACCTCTTCTCCAGCAGTTCAGGAAAGGCAATGAAAAACATACTACTCACTTAACTACCCACATGAAAGGGGTCACTGCATTGAATATTGGCTACAGCCAGTGGTGCAGAAGCCACATCCAGCCAGTTCAGGTAACATCTGCTCCTTCTGATTCATGTAAAATCTGCTTTCATAGAACACCAAGCAAAGTAGGCTCCTAATTCCCTAAATACTAGAAAATACCAGCAAGTGATTATACCAGAACATCATTTACTGAGCACTATCCCCTTGAATTCAGAATTAACTTTCCCTCAGGCCTCCTCCACTTCTCTTGGCAGAAGTCGCTGCTGGACTGCAAAGCTATATGAAAACAGGTACATGTACACAGTCATTTTAGAAGCAGATGCTTGCTGTCAGTCATGGCCACTTTATAATTGAATATAATTACCTAACCTCAGAATCCATAGACTTAAGTGGAAATTAAGAAAACCGTTAAATCTTCTGTGGTATTCAAACCAAATGCACTGGCATGGAAATAACTGTCATTCAGAGTTAACTAGATTCTGAAATGCAGCTAAGCAATTTGAAAAGAAAAAGAAAAAACAAAACAAAACAAAACAAGAATAATCACTCAAGCTTTAAGTAAGGTCTGGAAATGTACACATATATGCTCTGTATACATCAGACACACATCCCAAACAGCACTTAAAAATACCCAAAAAAACTGATGTACCATTTTCATTCACACTGAATTCAAATGTTTAGAGCTTCCTCCCTTGCTCCTTCCAATTTGGATGTAATGTACACAAGGATGTGAACTGAACCTTTTTGCCTTATGATTTCATCTCTCTCTCCACCTACAAAACTATAACAGGACAAATCTCAATTGTCAAAGTTTATCTTGCTTCACTGAAAAACCTCCTAATCTGGCCATATTCTAGAAGATAACAGTCCAGTATAAAAAAACTGTTTTTAAATGAATCTTCAACAAAAATGCAGGTTCAAAAATGACCTTATCACTTACAGTACCCCAGACTGTAACTCATTTGAACATATTACTGTTAAGGAAATAAGAGAACGCCAGAAAATTAACATCAGGAGTCAAACCAAACCCATCTATGAATTAGGTAACTTCAGAAAACCAAAAGAAAAGTTATTGTTGTCCAGAAGACAAGAGGAAGAGATTAGAAAAAGAGCTGAGTGGAACAGTTTCAATTCTCACATACTGTTTCTTTACATAAAGCTTAACCTTAACAACTGAAAACAGTTTTCTGAAGATCTCATACTCTGACTCACTCTGGTTCCAGACATCATCCAATAATGTGAATGCGTCAGAGAGATGTGATTTTTAATAGCCAAAATACCCAAGGCACCAACAACACTGACAGCAGTCATTCCAGTACTAGCCAGAATTTGATGTGCACTTTCCAATGAGTCTATTTTGTTGCTAATCATAATACTGCTCCCTGACAAACAAATATGTATATATAAACTACATATGAAATGTACACATAAATGTTCTTCCTGTGGAAGAAGGGACAGGCGACTCAGAAAGAGTACAAAGAAGTTGTTAAGATGTGTAGAGAGAAAACCAGAAAGGCAAAAGCCCAGCTTGAACTCAACCTGGCCGCTGGGATTAAAATGAACAAGCAGCCCTACTACAAATACATCAGTGGTAAGAGGAGGACTCAGGAGAATCTTCATTCTTTACTGGATGAGGCTGGGAACGTGACCACTGCGGGTAAGGAAAAGGCAGAGGTTCTGAATGCCTTCTTTACATCTGTCTTTAAAGGTCAGACCAGTTATCCTCAGAGCACTCCGCTCTCTGACCTGGTAGTCTCGACTGGAGTGAGGACAGAACCTCCCACAATTCGGGAGAACACAGTCAGAGACCTACTGCTCCAGCTGGAATGTCACAAGTCCTTGGGGCCGGATGGGATTCACCCAAGAGTGCTGAGGGAACTGGCAGAGGTGATAGCCAAGCCACTCGCCATCATCTATCAGCACTCCTTGTTGACTGGTGAGGTCCCAGAAGACTGGAGGCTTACCAATGTGACTCCCATCTTTAAGAAGGGTTGTAAGGAGGATCCAGGGAACTATAGTCCTGTTAGCCTGACCTCAGTGCTAGGGAAGGTTATGGAGTGGATTGTCTTGAGGGAGATCATGTGACATGTGCGGGACAACTGGGGGATCAGGCCTAGCCAGCATGGTTCACTAAGGGTAGGTCCTGCTTGACCAACCTGATCTCCTTCTATGATCTAGTGACCCACCTGGTAGATGAGGGAAAGGCTGTTGATGTACCTAGACTTCAGCAAGGCCTTTGACACTGTATCCCAGAGTACTCTCCTGCAGAAGCTGACAGCCCGTGGTTTGGATGGGTACCCGTGGTTTGGATGGGTACACTCTTGGCTGGATTAGGAACTGGCTGGAAGGCTGGGCCCAGAGAGTGGTAGTGAATGGAGCTAAATCCAGCTGGCGACCTGTCACAAGTGGTGTTGCCCAGGGGTCAGTACTGGGGCCTGTCCTCTTCAGTATCTTTATCAATGACCTGGATGAAGGCATTGAGTGCACCCTCAGTAAGTTTGCAGATGACACCAAGTTGGCTAGAAGTGTGGATCTGCCTGAGGGTAGCGAGGCCCTACAGAGGGATCTGGACAGGCTGGATAGCTGGGCTGAAGCCAATGAGATGAGGTTCAACAAGGCCAAATGCCGGGTCCTGCACTTCAGCCACAACAACCCCAGGCAACACTACAGGTTTGGGGCAAAGTGGCTGGAAGACTGTAGAGGAAATGGACCTGGGGGTATTGATTGATGCTCAGCTGAACACGAGCCAGCAGTGTGCCTGGGTGGTCAAGAAGGCCAGCAGCATTTTATCTTGCATCAGGAACAGTGTTGCCAGCAGGAACAGGGAAGTGATTGTCCCCCTGTACTCAGCTCTGGTGAGGCTGCACCTCGAGTGCTATGTCCAATTTTGGGCCCCTCACTGCAAGAAAGACATTGAGGCCCTGGAGCGTGTTCAAAGAAGGGCGACAAAGCTGGTGAGGGGTCTGGAGCACAGGTCTTATGAGGAGTGGCTGAAGGAGCTGGGATTGTTCAGTCTGGAGAAGAGGAGGCTTAGGGGAGACCTTAGTGCTCTCTACCTGAAGGGAGGTTGTAGTGAGCTGGGGGTCGGCCTCTTCCTTCATGTAGCTGGTGATAGGACTAGAGGGAATGGCTTCAAGCTGCGCCAGGGGAGATTTAGGCTGGACATTAGGAAATACTACTTCTCTGAAAGAGTGGTCAGGCACTGGAATGGTCTGCCCAGGGAGGTGGTGGAGGTGACACCCTGGAGGTGTTGAATTTTGTGTTGAGAGACATGGTTGAGAACTATTGGTGATAGGTGGATGGTTGGACTGGATGATCTTGAAGGTCTTTTCCGACCTTGGTGTTTCTGTGATTCTCTGATTCTGTAGAAGGTACATTTTAAAAAGCATGCATCTGAAAACTACAGCAACTACATGTAGCACAAGGGCAGTAGCAGTGTTAGGCACTGATTTACAATAGAGACTCAAGAAGTTGTTGAAGCAAAACTGCCTTGGCCGCACTCTTGATGGTCACCAACCTCAGGATTGCAGCTGCAGATCTGTAACACCCATCTGACCGTAAAAATGAAATTCTAAAACAAACCTCTGGCATCTTCAATAATAAAGATTTGCTGGGAAAAATTTGACTTGAAAATAATCTGGTACTGATATGTGTACTTACATTATGATCCTAATTCTTTCTATTACTACCATACTTAGAAAAAGAGGATTACAACCTACTTATTTTGCTCTATCGTAACTCTATATTTGGAAAGACCCATACCAGTCGAGCAACTTCTCACCTCAAGTCATCTATCAGTTGGAAGAAAGCTATGATGAGATAAAACTACTGAGTATGTAAGATATCCTGCTTGCTCCTGACCAGTTTGCTAATTTCTCCAGCCTGGGAGAGTTCTTAACCCAACTACAAAATCTGAACTTGCTGGATGAAGTCTTAGGAATGTCCTCCTAGACAATCTTCATCTTCATTGAAACATATTGAATGCAACAAAGAAAACAATTAACTCTACAGGACCTTTCCACTGCATTTTATTTGTGAATTCACAAATTAATTTCAATTTCAATTTAAAGTGCCAGTTAGGTATTTCCTAAATGTTTTTCATCGTCATAGTTGCAGCAGTTCATCTTTTTGCTCATTTAGAAACTAGATTTGAAGTGTCAGCATTCTGTGATTTAGTTTCCTCCATCAGCTTATGCCACCAGATTTATCAACTGTTTCCTTCAGCTTTGGTGGTTTTTTCTTCTTGTTCGGTTTGGTTGGTTGGAATGGGGAGGGGGGACAGGGTAGGGAGTTGTTTGGGGGTTGTTTTGATTGTTTTGGCTTTTCCCCATTGACCTGATCTGATATTATAAGATGAATGATATGAAAATTGTGCTGATTAGCATATCACACCCTGCACTCTGCTGTCCCCTCAAACAATTGTGTGCACAGTAACCACACAGACCAACTCGCACTGTTGAAAACAGTCACCCTGATATTCAAGGACTTTTTTTCTAGCTTTGGTCACAAAGTGTCAAGAGAAAAGGGAAGAGCAAACAGTGAAACACTGCATGCATGTTTTCTCTGAAGCTTGAGATCACATGCGCTTCATGCCTCTTCAAAATGAAATCAACTACACGTTGGCAGAAGGAATTATTTGCATCAAGTTTGCTATTTTGTGAATGGCGTCACAGTATATAGAAGGAACTATGACAGGAATGTTCCTAACAACATCTCAAGTAGGAAATTCCAATTTCACAGCATTGGGAACTAACACTCCTGCTAAGCCTTCTGAAGATTCAATTGAATTTGCAGGATTTTTTATTATTATTTTAAAAGAAAATGCATGACCATCTGTCAATATAAATACAGAAAAGATAACCAAGAACATACCAAACATTTTTCTTTCTAGTCAACTTGCATTTAAACATCTCCAGTAATTAATGAAGCTTTCCACAGAAAGACTTTCTGTTAGATAGACTTTAAGAAGTAAAGAAGTCAAGCAGTAGCTGCGCATGACCTCATTAAGGCAGAAAAACACTAAACGCTCAAAATATGATGCTAAGTATGCTTTTGGAAAAAGAATGAACTTAATTACAGCCTTTATTACAACCCTCAACAACTATTCAGGTGAATAAAACATTTCAGTGATCCCTACCGCTCTGGAAACCATACCAAACAGGAATGGCCTCCCATCATTCTACTGAGCATTATCAACTGAGCAACGGATGCTATGGTTTACCAGTTTAACTGCAGATGAAAACACATACAACTTTATTTTAACAGTTTCATGTACACCACCCAACTCAGACAGGTGGTACTGAACTTCTTCCGTAAAAAGCATCACATCTCTTGAAGCTCATGCTCAGTGTTTCCCTTCCCAGAAAATACAATGAATCCCTACCATAATCTACACAAAGTTTGAGACCAATGACAGCCAGGTTATGAACAGGACAGTTTCCATGCTACCAAAAAACCTTTAGGCATCATGAACATTTATTTAATAACAATGCAAAGCAATTTTAAGCTCAAGTATAACATAGATTAGCACACAAAAATCCTAGTTTTCTCTATTAAAGCAATGGCTGGCAGTCACAACCACATGCAAATACATTAGCTTTCCCAATTCATCTGGGCTAACTGAAGAGAACAGCTCTAACACAAAATACTTCATCTGAAAGCAATGGCTTCAGGTTAGTTAACTAATGAAATGGTGAAGTGTAATACTGCATCTTTATTAGTATGTAATAAACAGATTCACACCTTCCTTCGGATTTAAAAAGTCTCCAGATTTTATTTTGTCTTTGATATGGGTGCTTGAAACCTGATGTCTATTTTTCAAGTATACCATGGTACTACAAGTGTAATTTCCCTACTTCTTCCATGAGTACAGCCAGTATTTGCCTCAGCACCATCAAACCTACAGCTGGGAAAAATTAGTACTTCCTTATTTTAGAAGCAGGACATAGAAATGAAAACAACGTCTCAGTAAAAGCCTAAAAAACTGGAAAACCCTGACTTACGTCACCAAAGACCAATCAAATGATTCCAGTCCCAAAGTTTACTCTAATTATCTTCCTAATTTCTCTGCCTGATGTCCTAATCTTGTATTCATATTGGTATCTTACAGACAAGACTTCCTTCTAAACAAAAGGTATTTTCTTTGTTCTTACCCCTTACCATCACCTCTGTTAGTGAAAACTGATTATTCCCAGCTGCAGAACACAAGGTGAAAGCACAAAGGCAAAAGCAAAGTCAGATATAGCAATGATGCTCTCCACTGGTTGATACTCATTTACTAAGTAGGAGGAGGAAAAAAAAAAAGATCATATGGCACTCCAGCTTTGATTTCAACTTTTGTCTTATTAGGCTTGACATTTGATTGCTACTCAAAGTAGTGAAGTGGAATGACTGACTTTGCACAATCTCAAAGTCAAATGAACAGACAGCTATTTTTTCAAAAACAATAAGAATGAGGAAATGTAAGATTGGCAAATACACCCACTGCGAGAGTAGAAGAGTTATGTTAACTTGAAAGCCTAAGAGTTGTCAGTAACGTCAATTCTGCCTAAATGATTTTGTCACCTATCCAAGTATTTTCCCCTCCTCTTATCAAAATATGATTTCTAGTTGAAGAATATTCTATCTTGGTAACTCACCTCCCCTCTGCATTAAGAAATGCTGGAATTCTAGAAGCAGTGTTCTGTAGAGTAGAGCACACAGGCATCTTGCCCAACTTAAGCAGAAGCTCTTTTGGTTTATACATATTATCAGTTTTTTTTCTAGAGGAAGAAAGGAGGGCTAGCTAATAAAACAGCTCGTTTCTATAGCTCCGTGATGGAAAAACTGTACTTCATTAAACCTGAAAGCCATTTATTTATCATGATGCAATTCCAAGGCGAGTAAGACCTACAGGAGATTGAGCTAAAGCTCACAATTCAGTTAGACAAAGTTGCAAGTTACTTATAAAAGAAGAGTGTCATTATCATGGTTATGAAAAAAATTATGTTGATTTCAACTCCTCTGAGAAAACAGTTAAATGTATAATGAAGACATCAGAGGACTTCTGAAAGGAATTCTTCAGAAACTGCCAGTCACATTACACTTCCCCACCCCCAATCTTCCTAACTCATCACTTAATAAGATGAATTTTTAAATTGTATGTAATGATTTAACTCTCTTTGCAGAAGTAGACTTACCATTTTAACAGCTTGTTTCTAACATACACCTCTCTCAGATATGTTGCTTTCTCTCAAAATATAAGCAATGCAACACAACTGGTAGGCAAGTTTTCTTGTGTGATTTAAAGGCAGCAAGACAAGACACAGTTCATCTCTTTTGGTACAACTTGCCAGTCTCTCACAAGGCAGCCTGATCTGAAGGAAAAACCTTCAGCTGCCTATTCTGGTCAAATTTTAAATTGAAAAATCAAGTTTTCCTTCTGAGGGGAACTGCGATCAGAAATTTAGGGGGAAAAAAAAATATTTCCCAACTTGCAAATACAAAGTTCTAATTAATCTTTTCATTTATTCCTGTTACACGTTTGTCAAACTGGAATGAAGAAGACTATATTAAAAAAAACAAAAACCTCTTTTTCCCTGGAATTCCTGATTCTCACAAACTTAGCAAGAACTTTTATTTATATGCAGGTGAACTTAGTAGGTCTGACACCCCTCCTTGTGATTAAGGAAGAAGTTGCCATGACCAAACAGGAAGGTGAAGTCAAGAACAACACACCCATCCAGAGTCTTCCCTGACAGTAACAGTTCAACTACACTGCACAGATGGCAGAAATTTACACAGGAGTAAGTTGCAGTCACAGTCCCAGAACTACAGCAGTGTAACTCCAGCACCGTAACATTCCACACTTTTTTCTTTATTCTGACATTCAATCTGTAATCTCTGATTACATCTCATATGTAATAAGATAAAAAGCTTTGTTTTGAAACCCTGAAGACATTTAAGACATTTTGGTTTTACAAGCAAAAAGCATGACCCTGAACTGTTTGGAGATGCTATGTTCAGAATCTGTATGAACAGCCTGTGGAGTATGAACAAGGCTGAAAATAGATAAGAACCTTTTAGTCAAAGACAAAAACTCTTCCAGGAAGCAAACTAATCTGCTCTCTTCAGAGGAAGCCTTCTTAATGATATCTCCAGTTCCAAATTCAGCGTACTTCATGGGCAAGGGAGCAATAAAACAAAACACAACACACATACCTCGTATCAACAGCTAAGCTTTCACTCAGCCCTTAATGGGCATTTCACCATTTCTACTGCTACCTACTAGCGTTAGCAACGATAGTCCCAGTTTTCAAAAGTCGTTATGATTGTTGCCAACACTAGCAAAGCAAAAATTTCTGGCCTGAATAAGTTTGTAATTCAACCAGCACCGTTTTCAGCATTGTATGTCTACAAGCTGTTTAGAGGACGGTTATTCTGGAAAGGAGGCTCAGAGGAGACTTGTTACCTAAAAGGTAACAAGTGATAGAATAAAAGGGAATGGCCTTAAGTTGCTCCAGGGAAGGTACAATTTTTTTCCTCAGAAAAAAAATTCTGAGAAATTCCTTCTCAGAAAGAGCAATGAGGCAGGGGCACAGGCTGCCCAGGGAGGTGGTGGAGTCACCATCCCTGGAGGTGTTAAGAAACATGTGGGTGTGGCACTGAAGGACATGGTTAGTGGGCACAGTGGAGATGAGTTCACTGTTGGACTAGATGATCTTAGAGGTCTTTTCCAACCTTAACGATTCTATGAAAAGAGGATATAATGTATACAGTACTAAGTTACACTCTTTACACTAAAACTTCTGCTATTCAGAATGTGAGTGGTCCCCAGGTCAGCACAAACCATGTCATCAAATTGCTGACAATTGTTGATTTGACTGCCAATGAACTTAGTAGCGGAGCTATTAGTAAGCAGAGCGAAAGGAAGAAGACAACAGCTGACAGAAGATGTATTAGAAAGCAACAAGGTAACAGCCAGGTAGATGGAAGCAGCAGAAAAACCTTTACTCTTTGTGAAGTGAAGATAAATTCCCTCAGCTCAACACTGAAAGGATCACTTGGGCATCTACACCTCAGCTGACTCGATTTTCTAAGAATTGGTATAACAAAACACCAGTATAGTCAGGGATCATATTAAACAAAGGCTTGTGAAGAATTTTCAAACATTTCCACTTCTAGCACCAATAGCAGCATGTTACATAAATATGCAAGGCACTAGTATTACTTTATTTTAAACAACATCTCCACATCCAGCCTCATGTGTTCTGTGCACCTTGGTATCCGTGATAATGGCATGGGGCAAGTGTAACCAGCACAAACTCTTTGTGCTACTTTCCAGCCCTCTCCTACCTGAAGAACCTCCCCCATCTACTCTTACTCTACCATCCCCTGGCTGGAGAGGCTTCCACCCCCTCATAAGATAGAGTCAAATGTGTTCTAAATATTAAGAGTAGAATAAGCACGCTGGACTGTCACCTACACTACAAAAGATAGCACTTGCTGCACTGACAGCCCATGACAGTCACAGAATAGAATGTCTTGGGTTGGAAGGGACCTCAAGGATCATCAAGCTCCAACCCCCCTGCACAGGCAGGGCCGCCAACCTCCATATCTAATACTAGACCAGGCTGCCCAGGGCCCCATCCAATCTGGCCTTGAACACCTCCAGGGACAGAGCATCCACAACCTCACTCGTCAGCCTCTCTCCCCACTGCCTATCCCCCAGAGGCAAGCTCCTGCCGTACCAGTACTGAAGTCCTTCTTAACCTCCCTCAATGCTTTCCAGAAAGAGAGTGATTTATGTGCTGTGACACTGGAGGCACAGAACTCCACAGTACCAGAATCATGAACAATCAGAGAGGCACCACTAGATTTTAAGTTTGTTACCAGCAGCTATATCCAACCTGCAGCCTACCTGTGGTGTGGCCCAGCCCAGCAGGCAATGCAGCCACCTCCAGTGCAACCCCAGGCCATCATGGTGGCAGCCCTTCCAGCTGAGCACCTTGGCCCCCAGCACCAACCAAACCTCAGTGTGCTGTGGGCCCCATCTGGGCTGAATGAAAACAGGGCATGGGTTGCAGCACAGCGCCAGCTCAAGCCATGGCCAGTAAGGTTATGGGCTTTGATACACTAGCTAAACACAGTCCTGTGAACAGCAAAGAAAATGCCACACTGCTTTCCATTTTAATTAAGGAATTTGAGAATAGGTTTTAAGACTACCAAAAAAAAAAAAACACACCAATATTTTTGTTTGTTTATGACCCCATATGTAGTCAACATAAATATATTACTTATGAATTTTCAAATGAAATGTGCAGCATCACCATTAAACATGTGACCATGTCTCTCTACCAGACTTCTATGAGCCCTCTCTTACCTGAAAGAAATACTCTTCACTTCACAGCCACGCCTCATTCATGTCACTGCTTTTTGGCAATATTTGTTAACAGCTGTTTTTAAAGATGAAGTACAGGAAGATTAAAAATTTATCAAAAATCTCTGACAAGCACCTTGAGAGATCACTGTGAATGGCAGCCACTGCCATCAAACCAGAGTGATGTGTTAGTTTCACAAAAACAAGGATGCACATCCCACTAGTTTTATGGCTTTATGGGTTTTTATTTTAATTATTATGGCTCTGTTTTTATGCATTTTTAATGTTTTTTAATAAAAAAAACATTAAAAATTAAAAATGTTCTGTTACTTTCTATACATTAACTATAATGTATATTTAATGAGAGCTCCTCCAAAAGTAATATTTTATGATGGTTGTGGTATGGCAGTAAAGGTACTTTCCCACCCATATCCTGTTGCACGTTGTTGCCATGTGACAGATGGCAGCAGAGGGGCGGTCTGACAGAATGGCATCTGACATGGAAGCGCATATGTAGCAAAGATGTGTCACTGAATTCCTCCACGCAGATAAAAACAGCACCCACTGACACTCACTGACACTCGCTGAATGTCTCTAGAGACCAACCAATGCATGTGAGCATAGTGAGGCAGTGGGCGGTGCATTTCAGCAGCAGCAACCATGGTTCATCAACATTGGCGCAGATTATTACAAGCATGGCATGCAGGTTCTTGCTCATCACTGGTGTAAACTTAGAGCTAATGGTGATGACTGTACTGAAAAAGAATGTTTTGTAGCCAAGAATGTGCTCTATCAAACAGTACTATTGTGCTCTTTGTACTGATTGTGGTTTCCATGCAAATAATTAGGAGGCATTAGTTTTGGAGCAGCCTTCATATATGCAGCCCAAGACAATTCCTCTTTACTCAGTGCAACCCAGGCTAGCCAAAAGGTTGGACACCATCTATCAGAGCAAGTCATCAATTTTCCTCTTTCCCCTCCAACAGGGAAATTCTACATCTAATCTATCTCATCTGCCATCACAAATTAAACTCAACAAGCTTACCAGCTGTCCTGGTTTCTGCCCAAACAGCACACCAATGCTGTGTGATGGAGGCACACCCAGGGCTGGGCCACTCCATAGGGCAGCGCCACCACCTTCACAGCACAACAGCAGGGGCGGGGCAGAGCCAGCACAGGTGCCAGAATAAGGCCAGTGTCATTCCATACCTGCAACACCACACAGAACTGTAAAGGTGTGGGCGGGTGACCGGGCCAGCTGCTGCTCACCCAGCAGGTGGCAAGTAATTGCACTGCAGCTATATATACTGGTATTGGTGCTTTTCTGTTTCCATTTTATCTTCTGTCTTAGTAAATAGCTTTTATCTCAAGCCACTAGCTCTTGTCTCCACCTCTTTCCCCCATCCCACCCAGCAGCGGCGGCTGAGTGGTGCTGAGCTGCAGCCAGCTTAACAGCAACTTCCCCATCAGGTAACTTAGTTGCCCTTATGCACAAAACCTCTGAATCTACAACTGATTTCACGCAGGAAGTTTCTCTGTGCAGATCACTTCCGGAAGGTAAAGATTTAGGCTGCAGAGGCTTACTGACCATGTTAACAAGGCTAAAGCACTCAGAGAACTACACATCAAAACCAATAAATGAGAACTCTGTCTCAGTGAATTTTATTCTCCACCACACAGCATCAATGAGTGATGACATTGCCTGAGAAACAGCAAACTGCAGATTGTCCAGAGTTGTCAGAGTCCCCATCCCCGCAGAGTCAAAAGCCACCTGGCTGTTGTTGTGGGCAGGTGGCAGGCACTGGGGTGGCACCAGACATCACCTCCAACCCCAACCCTTCTGTGAAGTCATGTAACTGGTCCTCAGTGAGATAATACTCCTACTTCCCACTGTGTACACAGCACTAAAATACTGAAGAGACTGATTTGGAAATCACATTCCAAACTAATCAACTGGGAAATTTTAAAATTTCTTTAAAAGTTTCTAAATAAAACAGGAACATAGAAAATCACCTTGAGATCTTTCTTTTCTTTAAAACTTTAGCCTAGCATCTATCTATCTATCTCACCACCATGAAACAAATGTCCTGATGATCTTTCCTTCCCTCACACATTTGAAACAGCTACTGTGGCTATCATTCAAATCCTGTTTAACCATCTCCCAACACACAGCTTTCTCTAACACTAAAACAGGAAAATACTGCCTATTAGAAGTCTCCAGCTGAAAAGAGAAGCTTCTAACCTTTCCTTCTTTAGATAGAACAGAGCAGATGTGACAGACTTAGATTTGTGTCATTAGGCCTTTCTTTTGCCATTATTTATTTGCTAAAGCAGAAACCCAACCTCTGGAGAAACAGTATTTTCACAGCAGTCAGTGACTACACAGGAAAACAGCCATTTGTTATTAATCCAGTGTGGATATCTAACATCAATAGACGTTATCAGGAAGTATTTGTTTTCCTCTGAATATACTTTTACTTCATCACTCAACTCATCTGAATACCATGTAGCACTATCTGAACAGCACACAGCTTTTAGGAGGAAAAAGAGAAAGACATCATTACTCAAAATTTGCCCAAGTACTAGAATTCAAGGACTTAACTACTTTCTTGTTAATGTTACAATTCATTAATTTGGGAGAGGGGAAACACCACCCATTCCTCTTGTGCTTCCAGATCACTTATAAGTTCTGCAGACCAGACACAACCTAGAAAGACTTAATTTCTCCACTGTCTCCTACAGAGGTTTCCAGGCATCATATCTTTATGTTATCTCAGCCCACATAGATGAAAAAACAAAACTTCATGTTTGCTCCTTTTACACAGGGCTTCCCATTTCTCCAGTCTAAGAAACATAAGAGGGAAAGCTGAAACACAGAAATCAACAGCTGGATTTAAGTTAGAGCCTGTAATAAAGAGATTTTAAGTACTGTCCCTGTGACACTGCATTGTATAAATATTTACAGGGAGTGGCAATCTTTCAGTAAGCTAAAAACAATGAGTTACAAGATTTTGAGTATCAGAATAGACTTTGACCTGTGCTTTAATGAAAACATAGTACTGATCCTGCAGCAATTCTCCCTCAGCAACATAGGGGGCAAACTGGACTGAGCAACTGCTGCTAGTCCAGATCATCTCTAGACACTCTCAACTAAAGACAGACCTCAACACGATGCCACAGTACAGTTGAGGCTGTTTGAATATCCATCCACACCAAAAACCTCACAAAAAAAACCAAAACAGCCTGACTAAAGACATACTATAGGAGAACAAATTGTCTGCAAGACACCAAGATCTCCACACTACTTCTCCTTTTCACAAAGATCACATTTCAGCTCTTGTTCAACCCCTGTTTATCAGGGTGTATGTTTCAGCAGACTACTAAGGAAGACAGTACTATTTGTACTTGTTTTATACCAGCTATAACTGGGTGTTGTCTGGATAGTGCTTATAGTTGTACCAATATTGTCTCATCAGTCTTCTGGCTTTATTTCCGCTTGAATGACTGAACTAATTAAGGTAGAAGCAGAATAGTTTTCAACCATTCTCTAATTTTATTCTCAAAAAAGGAAGTTCAGCTTTCCACTATCTCCACTGACAACTGCAATTTCTTGATGACGAAGGAGTTTTGATAAATAGCATCAAGTTCAGAAGAAAACAGTTTTTTAAATACATGTTTTAGAACCTCTCAAATTCAGGAGAAGCATCCTGCATTGAGATAAACACCTCAATATTCCACAGTGAGAGACCTAAAAACAACCACTTTGCTTCCAGATAGTGCTGAAGTACATCCTATGGAATGTGATAACAGACACTATGAGGCTACCAATATCACCTGGTTGTAGAGCTTTTAAATATTTATTACATTCTCAGTGAGTGGCTCCCAAGCCTATCATCTTCCTCATCTTGACCTCATTACAGCATTTCAATAACTAAAGGGAGCCTACAAACAGGAGGGGAATCAACTCTTCGAAAGGGTTGATAACTGCAGGACGAGGGGAAATGGTTTTAAGTTGAGGGAGGGGAGATTTAGGTTGGATGTTGGGGAAATTCTTTACAGAGAGAGTGGTGAGGTACTGGAACAGGCTGCCCAGAGAGGTTGTGGATGCCTCGTCCCTGGAGGTGTTCAAGGCCAGACTGGATAGGGCCCAGGGCAGCCTGGTCTAGCATTAAATGAGGAGGTTGGTGGCCCTGCATGTGGCAGGGGGGTTGGAGATTCATGATCCTTGAGGTCCCTTCCAATCCTGGCCATTCTGTGATTCCTCAAAGAAGTCAAAGACTTCCAGACCTGCTGGTTGATTTTCAGTTCGTCCAATGAACAAATTCCATGTGCTCCCATCCTCTTTTCCACCACCTCCAAGAAAAGAAAATACTCTGCAGCTGCCAGGGAAATAATTTTATTTACAAATGTTATTACTCCAGAAGAGCATTAAAAGTTTAGGGGTGTAATTTCCTTCCTACTCCTCTTGCTGAAACACATCTTAACATCATCCTTCCATTATCATTCTTGATTCAAATTTTTAATAAAAAAAAAACTACACGTTCACAGTCTCTATAGTTTTAGAAGCAGAGGAACTGGCTAAGTTAATGATTCTTGTATAAAACGTACCATACACTTGGAACAAAATGCTAACATTTTGACAGTCCCGCTGTTTTTACTGTTACCCTCTGGAGGTTTGCATAACAGTAAGAAGACTCCTAGAAAGTGCAACCTGAAATGCAAATCCACCAAGTTACCGTTTTTCCAAACCCAACTTCACAGTTGCACTCTACCTTAACAAAGGTAAAATATATTAATCACTGATTTCACATCAACCTGTATGTCATAATTCATAGAGGTAAGAAGGCAGTACTAACCCACAGTCATAGTTAGTTTTAGACAGAACGCTTGGACATCTTGCAGACCCAGAATTCTATGCTGGCCAGAAGTCTCACTTTAGATCCTACTGAACAATAAATCCACCAGATCAAAACAGCTGTAGAGACACGCCCTAGGAGGTTTTATCAGTGCTGACATTTCATCTTACCCTGAACTACCTGCAGACTACTTACAGCATTCCAGAGTTGATGATCTGAAAATGTTCAAATGTTCAAATCCTGCTTCTTCTGTGCAGGAGCTTTGTTAGCAACAGAGAAAGCTTCTCAGCATTTTACCACTCAGACTCTAACAGCATGGTTTCAGAAGTAATTTTCAAGAGTTCTTTTTTTTTTTTTTTTTTTTTTTTTTTAAAGCTAAGACCTCCTGAAGTACAGGTACATTGACTTGCATTCTTTTTTTTTCTTTTTTTTTTAACACAAATCTCTATACAACATCTCCAGAAGGGCTTTCTAACAATCTTTAAGCAGTGGAGAAAAGGAAGGTCTAGTGACAACAGAGATTTAAAACTCCAAATCCCTACATAGGGCAGATGAATATGACTTCACCTGGCCAAGTGACAGTTAGCATAGGAAAAGGTCCACACTTGTGTATTTTTGGTATAACAAAAATGGAAAGCTCTTAAGACTAAATAAACCAACTTTGTCATACAGCTTTCACCGTTATCAGTTAATCTGAATCCAAACTGCTGAACAGCAGACAGACTTGATGTTTTTAAGACTGAGATCATCTAAAGTCTTAATCACCTACTCAAGTAGGTGACTGAATATTCAATACTCAAGCATTCACATAAAATGTAGAAAGACTCTTTGAGAGTTACCATCAGAGCAAAGACAGCCCCATACAGCATTTTCATGAAGACTTACTTTTCAAATCAATCACAAGCACAGGCAGCCTGGGGTCAACTCCATCCATACACAAATTACAGCTCTCCCTCCCTGCTCTCCAAAAACTGGAAGCACGTGAACTCCAAGGATTTAATTGGGAACACAGAGATGAAAGAAACCTGGTTTTATTCCAAAGTTGTTGGAAAACCATGCTCACTACATTTTACTGCTTAATAACATTAATGGAATAATGAGCTCAAGATAAAGAATAGTTGCTTACAATGCCCTTAACTCTATTTATCACAGCTGTGGTGTTCCCAGTACCTGGTTATCACATGCCCTTGTGTGACTACTTCACAATCTTACTAGATCTTTTCAAGACTATTTTGAGGAAAGCCCTACATGATGCTATAGCACATACTTGACAAAGAATGCCAGTTCCGGCCTCCTCATGGTTCACTGAAAAAGATCCTGCCTGTGCTTTCCCAGCCCAGTACTAAATCAAGTACATGAGAACTGCGAAGATGCAAAATTAGCTACGGACAGTTGCAACTTGGAGCCATTCTTTTTTTTAACTCTGCTTTTATTACAATTGCTTATTTTCCCCCATTTTCTCTTATTCTCTTCTCCCTCCTATGCTTCAGCTTTCTGAATTTCCTTCCTGTGTCATGTAAATTGAAGTTACATAGTCCCCAGTCTGCCTTTTCTGCCAGCTCTGTTGTCACAACTCTTCTCCCACACCTTCCTGAACCCATAACACACCTTCCTTTGTATCAGGCCTTCCTCCACCTCTTCCTCCAGCCACATTATTGTTCTCTCACTAGTATACGTATAAATTTAGGATACTTGAAGCACACAGAAACTACCTTGGGACATTCACACAGACTCACAAAAAAAGATCACAAAACCGCTGTTCAGGTTACTCCATATCTATACAAGAACTACAGGCTGACCAGGGACTAAGAAGCGCAACATAAGTTCCTTCAAACTAAAGAAACCCCAGCATTTTTAAGCCCACACATCTCGAATACTGGAAGCTGAATTTAAAGCATTCATGCAATAGATGATTAAGAGTTAGCTAACACTACTGATGAGAAAGTGTGAAAACACTACATGACACCAATTTGTGTCTTTTCTCAAAAGAAATAAAGGTTTTTAAGATATAACAGGTATCATAAAAATGGATACACTTTTTTTTGTATCAAGTCTGATCATAAAAAAACAGTATTTTTATTTACATATCAGGTCTAGAGAGCTGGTACAAGTTTGTCTAGCCTAAGGAAATGGGCTCATCTCACAGAAGTACCTCAGGTGCAGACCAAATGCACATAAGCTTTTCTTCCTTCAAAAAATAACCATATAGATTATGAATTTAAATATAAGCCTAGAGCAAAGAACAATGCTTGCAGTGTGAATCACACTAAGAAGAGGTGTAAAGTACTTTGACTATTTAAGAAAGGGTTACACGCTTCAATTCTGTGGAAAAAAGCCTTAGAACTGAGGAAAGATTTTAAAAAAGAGCAATACAGTAACCAAACACAAAGTTAATCTATCAGATGATTTCTTCAAAGCACTTTTTTAAATTGGCATTATTGTAAGACAACATTATCTGTAATGAGGGCTAACAATAGTAATAATACTGATGATTATAACATTTGAAGCTACTTTTAAAAGAATACTCAAACATATGCCAGAAACTTCAGAAAACTGAGTAAAAAAAAACTAACTTCAAAGGTCATTCTTAAGACTAAAGGGGCAAACATAAGTTTCAAAACTTGACAGAAGCATGACACGAAACATCCCAACAAGTTCATTCCCAACCTGACTACAGCTCAGCTCCAAATAGCGACTAATGTAACTAAAAAGGAAATAAATCCTTAAACTGCTGAGATCAAGGAATACAGTTAGAAACTATATCAATTGCATGCTCGCTATCTGCAGCCTCTTTAGTGCTACTGTGGGAAAGCTTCCATAGCAGGACCAACGCACACACTAGCAGACTGAGTCACAGTTACTGTCCAAATCCAGACATGGTTGTGTACCCTTGACTTCTATTAGTAGATGCTGAGTATAAAAACATAGGATTTGACAGTGCTGGCTTAAGTCATCACAATGGAGTAAGCAATATCCTAAGCATCATCTCTGTTCTCATCAGCTATGGTTCACATAAACTAGAACCAAAGCAGTAAGCTGCCTGGAAGATGCAGTGCTGTTTTCCTTCGTGGCAACAGCATCCACAAGGTATTGCTTTGGTCCAGGGAGGCAAGTCTGACCTGTCAGCACCTCAGCATCACCAATCAGCTGAACAGAGAGCATGCTGCCATGAACCTGTGCACAGTCTTTCATGAGATTTTCATCTCTCCACTGCTTTACACTCAAGCGAGCTACACGCTAAAACCCATGCTACAGAGGATGAAGAACTAAGAACCATCCCCTCCTCTAACCCCCTCCCCCAAATGTCAGAGTTCACGCTAGGAACAAACCCCATTGACTGGTTCTCTTTGAGACAGGAGAAGGGGGAGATGGGGAGCCACCTACACACTTCCTAACTTTTATCACTTCCTACAGAGAAATTCACTAGCTTGGCACAAAAGGGAAACCCACGCTACTTGAGGATATCTTTAGGCATATCCAAGAATCCATCCACATCCCAAACTGGCTGGATTTGGCGCATGTTTTGATACTTTTTATAGCCAGAACTGAAACATCATCTGCTTTTGTGCAAGCAACTGTCAAACGGCATTGATTTTATGTCAGGATGTGTTACATTTGCTCGTTCATGATGCAGTTACAACACTGAAAGCACCAGAGAGCCACTGAGCCATGAGGTGTGGGAAACAGGGAAACAACTAGCAGGCAGCTGTGAACCTCAGACCTAGCACAGCAAATAGTTCAGCGTGCACTTAGCCCCTCTGCTTTGAGTACTGCCGCACCTGCAAGGGCACCTTAATCCTTCAGCTGTGTTATTCACAGCAAAATGTCAAGAGGGAGAAGTCATGCTGTAATAAAGTACTGCAGCTCTAAGAGAACCATAGAAGCACAGAATAACTCTTTTAGAAGGGACCTTAAAGCCCACCCCGTGCCATGGGCAGGGCTGCCACCCAGCAGCTCGGCTGCCCAGGGCCCCATCCAACCCGGCCTTGAGCACCTGCAGGGATGGGGCACCACAGCTTACATGGGCAGCTGTGCCAGCGCCTCACTGGAAGAGGACCTTGCTCAATGATCAGTGGATCACACCAAAGCTGTCTGCCTGCACACAGGACGGGCACAGGGCCACGAATCAGGCAGGCACGATGCGATGCCACCTGGAAGGGAAATAGGAGAGAAGGCCCCAGGGCCCACCGTCACCCCTCACTTACCAGCAAACAGTCCACGTTCACTTCGGATTTGGGATCCTTTAAAGTCCCGTCGATTTTTTCAAACCGAGACTCAAAACTTTCTCCCGTCGACATGTTTCCGACGATTAAAAAGCTTCCCTTATTCCAGATCAAACGTTAAAAAAAAAAAAAAAAAAAAAACAACGAAAAAGGAAAACATATAAAAAAATTTAAAAACGGAAAAAAAAAAAAAAAAAACCCAAAACCAAAACAACAAAAACAGGAACCAGCACGCACAAAAGAGAAACCGCAGAGCCTACGCGGGGCTGCGGAGCGCTTCCTGCGCAGTCCCTTCAATCACGGCGGTCTCCGGGCGAGTCCCCGCGCCGCGCCGAGGGAGCAGAGCGCCGCGGGCGCTCCCGCCGCTCACAGCCCCGCCGCGGCTCTCCGCGCCCTCCCGCCTCCGCGCGGGCCCCCGCGCCGCAGCGGCCTCATTCCCGCGGCCGGGCGGCCGCGCCGGCAGCAGCGTAGCGGTTCCTCCTTCTCGCCCCGCAGCAGCAGCGTCCGGGTCCGGGAAGCCCGAAGAAGCGGCGACGAGACGAGGAAAGGGGGATCGGAGGAGCGCGGCGCGAAGCAAAACGACCCGCAAGGCAGGACGGCCCTCCCGGCGCCGCGCCTCAGTGCCTCGGGCTCGCTCCGTCCATGGGCGCAGGTAGCGCGGGGCACGCCGCCCCTCTCCTGGGCCGTGCCAGCAGCGCCCCGCGGGAGCGCTTCAGCGGCGGAGAGGCGATAACGGCATCTTCCTTCCTTCCTTCCTTCCTTCCTCTTCTTCTTCACCGCTCGCCGCCGCTCCTCGACCTGCCGCAGCCCGGGCCGCCCCGGGACCGAGCGGCGTGAGAGGCAGGAAGGAAGGAGGTGGCTCACGGGGAGGGCAGAGCGCGAGGTCCGGCTGCGAACGAAGCCGCGAGCGGCACCAACATGTCCGCCTTTCCTGTTTGAACAGTGAAGGCAGGATGGGGCGCCCGCCACGGATGCGCAAGCACGCACGCGCGGGAGGAAGGAGGCGGAAGGTATGCGCGCGCGAGGCGGGGGCGGCGTTCCTTCTCCGCCGCCCAACGGTCGGTGGGGGCGCGCGCGCGCCGTGCCCGCGGGGCCCGGGAAGGAGATGGGCGGGGCTTGCGGCGGCGGCGCGCGGAGGGTGGGGAGGGCGCGTGCGGAACGGCGGTTAGGGGCGGGCGGTTACGGGCGGGGCTGCGTCAGCGACGGGTCGCGCAGGTGGTCGTGCGTGGTGCTGCTGCCCACGGGGCTGGGGCAGCGAGGGTGCTTCAATCGTTAGCTCTGCGTGTTGTTTCCACAGCTGTGGCTGAGAAACAAGCGGTCCGTAGCCAAGCACTTGGGCGTGTCCGCTGTTCCACCGTGGATATTCACTGCCTGCTTAGAGAAAGAAGTGCTGCTTGCAGCCTTGATATTAAACAGGGTAAAAATAGCCGTGGAACGATGTGGAACTTGTCATGGTGCATTTAGGCACCCAGCAGAGTGCGGGCTCAACTCTTCACTGCACGTCAGCAGTTTTGCAAGGAAATTATGGAATCATTACGTTTGGAAAAGACCTCTAAGATCATCTTGTTCACTATCCACCTACCACCAATAGCACCCGCAAAATCATTTCTCTCAGTGCCACGTGCACATGGTTCTTGTACACCCCCAGGACAGTGACTACACCCAGCTCCTGGGCAGCTGTGCCAGTGCCTCACCGCTCTTTCTGAGAAGACATTTCT
Source organism: Phasianus colchicus (assembly GCF_987193195.1). Lineage (NCBI taxonomy): Eukaryota > Metazoa > Chordata > Aves > Galliformes > Phasianidae > Phasianus > Phasianus colchicus. Next base: position 48,340,946 of record NC_143438.1, read on the forward strand.
CCTGATATCCAACCTGAAGCTCCCCTGGCACAACTTGAGGCCATTCCTTCTCATCCCATCACTGCTTATGTGGGAGAAGATGCTGACCCCCACCTCGCCACAACCTCCATTCAGAGAGTTGTAGAGAGGGATAAGGTCTCCCTTGAGCCTTCTCTTCTCCAGACTGAATGATCCCAGCTCCCTCAGCCACTCCACTCGTAATGCTTGTGCTCCTGACCTCCCACAGCTTCACTGCCTTTCTCTGAACATTCTCCAGTGCCCTTGATGTCTTTCTTGTAGTGAGGGGCCTGAAAATGAACGCAGTAGTCAAGGCAAGTAGTCACTTGTCCAATGCATCTTGCATTGCTTTTTTCAGTGACCCAGCTCCAAAACAACACTCAGAGAGGAGCACCATCCCTTGGCTTGACACCTTCTCAGGTAGGAGAGCTGAGCACTGGGAAGGCCTGAGCTCACACATTGTGAATGATTTTGCCACAATAGCAGTATAGCCCAGTACCTCCTCCAGTGTTCCTCGTGAGGGAAGCTTCTGTGTGTATGCTCAGCTGCATGCAAACAGAGTATATTTTGAACATCTCCATCAGATTGAGCTTTTCTCATGAGTATGGTAGACTAAAAATGTATGTCTGTCTCAAAATGCCACAGAATTTGCGTGGGAAGAGCTTCAACGAGCTGACTAGAAAACTGAGCCCTGCTTTGAAAACATCAAGGGAAGCAAAAGAGAAAATAAATGCTAATTTTAAAAATAGTTATGGGTTAAACGTGTCTGCTGTGATAAAATGCTCACATTGTAACTCATGAGTGTAATCATAGAATCATCATAGAATCACAGAATGGTCTGTGTTGAAAAGGACCACAATGATCATGTAGTTTCAACCCCCCTGCTATGTGCAGGGTCGCCAACCACCAGACCAGGCTGCCCAGAGCCACATCCAGCCTGGCCTGGAATGCCTCCAAGGATGGGGCATTCCATGTAGTATAATAGATTCTAATCCAGTGAACACTCATTCACATGCTTGGCTCCTCAAACATTTTTTCACAAGCTGCACTCAGTGTATCTGTGTGACAAGGAACTTATGTATTTCTAGCAGTGCCCCCTTAGAAACCATATGAAGTTCCATCCTAGATTAGCAGCTATAATGCAGTGAACACATCTTAGTTTGTTTTTGCTTCCTGATAACACACAAACTAATACTGGACAATTTCATCTTCCTGCTTTTGCTGTATCCTGTATTTCTGAATGTAACTATCTTGATGAGTGAAAGGAAATTACTCAATACACGTATGACCCAGTAATACTGAGCTGATGAAGTATGCAAGCCTAAAAAATCTTTTTTCTCTCTCTCTTGAAAAGCATGAAGTCACTAATGCTGGAGTATGTGATAAGACTGTTAATCACAATGGGTTTCAATAGCCAAATATTAGCTGGGCCCTCTCTGGGCGGGCACTGTTCTCCCCATCCTCACATGAAGAAGCTAAGAAAGACTAAACTAAATGCCTTGTTGTAAAACCAAAGGCTGTCTCAATTTCTTAAGTCACCAAGTGTGTACCTTTAAAAATGCTCATAGAAAGAGAGAATAGAAGACTCATTAACTTCTGATGTAACTCTTGACTTACAGGAGTTACACAAGGTAAAAATGAGTCTAAATCTTGTTCACCATATTCAGCCAAGTCGGGTAATGTGGGATCTGCCTTCACATTCAACTTCCTACTTAGTCAACGTGAAACCTAGAACAGTTAATCATGTTACATGAAGCCAGACTTTGGTCCACCACCCTTTTTCCTTGCTTGCCGTATGGTACTGAGTCAGGTTCACCACAACTCAAGCCTTCAGGGCACTTAGCAGCACAGGCCAGTATTTCTTAAAGCTCTGAGATGAAAGCTGTGGTCAACAAACACCCTCCTTAGGCAAAATGTTTTGCCGTAGCGAAAGCTCATCTGTGCACCAGAAAGGCCTTTTGCAGCAGCTCTCAGCATTTCAGGCAAGGACCAATGGTGCATCAGCATAACTGAACTGACTTTAGGTAATGAAAGACTCACACCAATGCTGGGCTTAGTGTACCTGCAAAATGTGAAAAAGACTACGTTAAGGGGTGGATGCTGGTAGCTCCAGGAAGCTCCAGGTAACCCCAAGAGGCTTCCCTTGCAGGCTGCATGCTGGTAAAACTCCTGAAGGAATTACAGACTGTAGGTTCAAGTAGTGAACAGTTACGAAATTGTACCAATGGGAGAGAGAAAACAAAGAAAGACTACAGATATCATTCATACTGCTTTGTACAAGAAAATGAGGCATTTTTGGTTCTTGCAGGATGAGGGAAAATGTAAGAATGAAAACAGAATAAAAACAGAAGAGAATAGAAGTTGCCTAGAGAATAAAAAATATTAGCAATTGAAGACAAATTGGGATATGATCAGTAAAAAGGGGAATTTGGCATGGCTATACTCAGTGGAAGTAGAATCTTTCAAACATCTGTAGATGGTCAAACATTGCAAAATATGTGTCACTGGCATTAATAGACATGGAGGGCTCCAGTTACATGACTATGCAGCTTGTATATGGTGAGTGATGAATGAGAAACAGATCTCCTGGATCTTTGTTGTTCTCTTGAATGAGCAAGAAATAGGAGGAAAAAAAAAAAACAACCAGTCACCTTTCAGAAGTGTTGCCGTGGACAGGTTTGGTCAGGATTTGGGGAGGGAGAGGTTTGAGAAGAAACTGTTGCAAGCCAGGAAGGAAACTCAATGGAATGGTCTGCTCCAGTGCAAACACAGATGTTGTCTGCTGCTAGCAGACAAGGGCAGAGTTGCATGTTGCATAAACAGCATAAGCCCTCCCAAAGCAACTTTTGCTCTATCTGGAAAGGAGGAGAGCTGCAAATCCGTAGATAGCAATCCACTGGGTAAATATCTGGTCTCCAGATGGCTCAGGCCAATGTAGACCACGACTGCAGTTATGGCATGGGCTCCCTTTCCTCTTATGCTTTAAAGGAGTAGAAAAAGCCTGGGGCCAATGTATAGCAAAAGCTTACAAAGCAATTTAAAATCAAATCAAAACAAAATTTCACTGGAATGCTGAAAGTTTCATACCTCAAGAAGGACTGATTCCATGGCAAATCCTGATTTCCCACTGCAGCCACTTCAAGGGTACAGATGCCAGAAATTTGTCTCTTACCTTGGGAAAAGGCTTTTTATTTTCACTGTCCTGAAGCTTAAAAAGTACTTTCGGCTTGAAATTTTCAACAAATTCAACTCTCAGTCAAAAAAAAAAAAAAAAGAAAAGAAAAGAAAAGCAAAGCCCCAAGCCCCAAGCATGGAAAACTTTAGCCTGAAAGAAAATAAAGATTTCAGAAAGTTAGGAGTATATTAAAGCAGGAACTAAAAATTAATCTCCTGATGGCATCACCTATCAGGATATAAACAACAGAGAATTATTTCTTTTTTTATTCCATGAGTAAAGTGATTACTGTCTTTACAGACCTCTTTGTACATTAAGCTATCGTGAGTCTGACCTGCTGTTCATTTGTTAGCCATGAATCATCTACAACATTAAGAATTGTTCTTCCCATTTCCTCAGTTCCTCTTCTCAGGCTCTCTTCCAGAACAATTTTCTCCCACCCCACCTTACTCCTACTTGACCCACATATTCGTATCATATTTCCTGTGGTTGGAGTTTGCCAGTCCTCACTCAAATAGTTGTTCTTCTGAAGACAAAAGTTGAAAAGTAAACTGGGCTGAGTTTAAAAGTAAACTAGCTTTGATTCTCCCTGTTTACCTCATGTATATTGTCCTAAATACCTGCACTGCCTCTAAATGCTTTGCTCTTTTGCTGAAGACTATGTCAAATCCATAAAAAGCTATGTTTTTATCTTGGGCCTGGAAAATATTTAACTGTTTCAGACTTTGGCAGATAATTAACTTCTAAATTGCACATTTCATAGCTTTGCTGGAATAACTGGAGCTGGCTTTGAGCATCCGTTCTGTAGGCAGAATGGCAGTTGATACTCATCACAATATAAAGTTTTGCAAGACAAGATACAGGCAACTTCTAATATCAAGAAGCTTCATGTGATTGCATATGTTTTTTTTCTTGCTTCTGGGCTTTAAACTGAAAGCACTCAAGTGAGATACTAAAAAACAGTTTTTAAAAGCTTTGTCACCAACGAATAATGTGAACTCACTGAAATCACATGAATTATAAAAGAATCAGCAGTTTCTGGTGGTTTTTAATAACTAAATCACAGAAGCTGACTTAGTCATTTTGCTCACACTCAGGACGTTTTCAAATTCTTCTGTTCATTTCGTGCCACTATGGATAGTTGACTTACTGTTATTTACACCAGCACTAGCACTCTGTTGTCATGTTTCTGGAGCTCTATTACTCTTAGAGCACATCTGTAAGATTCAAGGGAATGCAGTCCTAAAATTCTGAGAGAATTTTCATTTGGTCTTTATCCTGTTTTCATTTGGCCATAATTGTCCAAAGCTATAAATGGAAGCTCTATAGGTGTGATCATAGGCAGAACATGAAGTAGTTCTAAAGTATGAGAACACTTCCTCAGGTCTAAAATCAAAGAGTTAATCTCGCTTTTTCTTCTCTCCTTCCCCTCCTCAAAGATAAAAGACATTAAACTTCCTACTTCTTGTTGCAAAACAGCACGTTGGGTAATTCAGCTTTGAATACTTGAAAGGCGGTAATTTTATAGCAGTTTATCCTGTTGTTACACTGATAACTTCAGGTCAGAAGCACTGCCTTAAACTGATTCAGAACAAAGACAAAGGCTCATAGCTTCTTCATCTGATGAGAGCAAAACATGACAAAGTGATGGACCTAAGGCTAGGAGCTCTCGTCCTCCTCAGGTCCATCTCAAAAGTGGTGTACACTCACAGTCATCCCTCCCCAGCAGCAGTTTCTCGGGCAGAGGGAAAAACAAGCCTGTTCAGTCTGCTTCTTCCACAGGTCACCAACTGCCTGTCTGCTGGGCCTGGCGAAGCTCAGAAATGATCCAAAATATTTGCATGAACTTCACTTTATGTGCTCTACATTTTATCTGCAATCTCTTGTTTCTGAAGTGACTGTGTCAGAGAGAAGCTTTTTTAAGGGTGGAATTACCTTAAAATCTTCTGTCCAAACCTTGTGCTGCAATCTCCTGAAAATTCATGTCCGCCCTTCAGAGCAGTTTTGTAATAACACTCGTAAAATATCACAGTGGGATGGCAGGATAGATGAGGCTGTCCTGTAGAGCACTCCATTAAAAAAAATTACAAGCTGATTGACTCACTCGTGGCCTGTGGCCACAAAAATGCTTGCCAGATCACTCCCCCACAGTGCTGTAGCACGGTTACCAAAGCAGTGAAAGGTTGGGTGATGAGCAGAGCTTTCCTTTGAGTCTTATGAACCAAAGAGGTAGCCATGAAATGCCTAAGCAAAAGTGGTGTTTTGTTATGCTCTGTTATTATATATCTGTAATCCTTATTCCTCTTTGTGTGGCCAACCTTCATGAAACATTCAAGGAACCTTTGGATTTTGTGTTGAGGGACATGGTTTAGTGAGAACTATTGGTGACAGGTGAATGGTTGGACTGGATGATCTTGTGGGTCTATTCCAACTTCAGTGTTTCTGTGATTCTGTGATTCTGTGAAACCCTGAAGTAGTTCGGAACAGAAAGTAAGTGCTTTTCAACAAATTACTGAAACCACAAATATTACATCCAAACCATTATGGAGTCCAGGTTTGTTTTAGTGAAAATGCTTTGTGTTTATCTAATTTTAAGTAGTTCCCAGTGCTCCACTGCTGTGGCCATGCTATGACTTCGTATTCATTATGCTATCTGTGCTGTAAAACGTCTACAGTAATTCTGACCACGTCAGCACTGCACTTGGCAGATGTGATGGTGCAATGCTGAAGTAGCAGCAGTTGCATTCTCCTACCTCAGGCCTGAAAAAACTTGTGGCAAGACTAGGAGTCTGTCCTTTTACCTACAAACACATTTGCTTAGGAGAGAATTACTGCACTGCACCTGCAGGCTCATTTAGGCTAGTTTCTAGCTAGCTATCTGGGTTACCAGCAGTGGAGAAATCAGTGTCTGGGAACACCTCGTTGCTTGTTAAGCCCCAAAGCCGTGTTGCTGCAGCTTTGTGCAGCTGTTATATCCAGCTGCATTGCACAATCACATCTGTGCTGGCGTGTGCTGAGTTCCTGCAGGCACTGTACGGCACAGATAAGACAGTGTCACTGTCCTTACAGGAGGACAAAATGATGGCCACTGCAAAGGAGGGCCAGGAACTGAAAACCAGATAAGCAGAAGAATTTTTCACTTAAAAAAACCCAGGCTCCACAATAGCTTGGCTCCTTGTAATGTTGATACTTTGAGTACAGCAGTTAAAAATCTAAATCCAACTAACTATGAAAATTCATTCAGTTGTAGCCGTCAGTGGTCACTGATGTTATCTGCGCTGTGGGTAAGAATGGCAAGAATGCCTTATGGCCAATATTTTTTCTATTTGATGACCGTATGATTATCTTTGGTTAGCTTCCCATTTCCTCCTTGAGTCATTCCTGAAAAGCACTGAAATGTTGTAACCTTATCGCTTGTCCAGAAGTAATTGCGTCTGTCTCTAAATCGGTTTTGCAAACAGCATCTCTCACGGAGAGCATACATGTCCCGCATCTTGTCAACTGGAAATGCCGACTGCGTGTAGGACTTGAGTCATGCAAGTTGACAACTTGCTCGGTCTCACTGAAATGGAAGAGGTGCAGTGATCAGCCATCAAATGCACCATGATGGTAACACAATACAAGGAGGAAACAGGGAAAATCATAGAATGATGAATCATTTGAGTTGGAAGGGACCATTAAAGGCCATCTAGTCAAACTCCCCTGCAGTGAACAGGGACATCTACTGCTACATCAGGTTGCTCAGAGCCCCATGCGCTAGGGGAGACAATCTGCTCTTGGCCAGGTTTGTTGTCTGTAAGCGCCTGAGGCCACTGCGTTGTTCTGAGCACACTGCTGGCTTTGTCACGTCCTGACCAGGCTGTTGCAAAACACTGTGTGCAGACTCCCCAAAATGAATCATGTCTGCAGGCTTAGATGTCTGCACAGTGGTACAGAGCTGTGCAGAGAGCATGGCAGCCCACTGTCAGTACCATGCAACAGCACATTCATTAAAAACAGAGCATTGGAAGAGCAAATCAGCCTGGAACTAGGGGCTCTGCCACGTGAGAGATACATTACTATGTGAAATGTAATGGTGTCATAGGGGCTGTCCCCCCTGAATACATCCCCACTTGTACTTGTGCTCTGAAGGGCCATTCCCCATCAGAGCATGTAATGATGGAGCGTGACCTGCTGCGTATGTCCAATCCTTTAGTCTTCCCACATCTCTTGGAAAATCTTGTTGCAGTCTACAAGACAAAATCCTACACTGGGAGACATAGCTGCATTACTCATACAACATTTCAAAACTGTGGGTAAACTGGATGGTTTCTTGCGCCTGTAGACATATGACTTCATCCTGTCTATCTTCCTGAGTCTGTATGCCTGTGCTGCCAAATCTGCACAATGACTCCCCATGCTCCAGAGGTAGATCCTTGCTGCCTTATCACCAGCTGAATGCAAATTCCTGCCTTATCACCTGCTAAGCTGAAGGATCAGTGTGTGCTGAAGTGGAGTTATGGTGTGGGATCTCATGTTTTGTATCCATCAGAAATTAACTGTGCTCAGTTTCAATATTTTATTTCTCAATATTTTATTTCATGAAAACAACAAAAAGGGTAGTATGGCAAAACTGAAACCCTCTAAAGTGTAGTATCCTAATACAATTGTATTTTGATATCATAGAACCACAGAATGGTTTTGGGATGGAAAGATCTTAAAGCCCACCCAGTCCCACCCCGTGCCGTGAGCAGGGCTTCCACCCAGCAGCTCAGCTGCCCAGGGGCCCATCCAACCTGGCCTTGAGCGCCTCCAGGGATGGGGCACCTGCAACCCCTGTGAGCCACCTGTTCTAGTGCTTTGATGGCCTCTCATTTAAAAATTTCCCCTGACAGCTAATCTAAATCTCCAGGCTACCCATCTGACCTATCTTGAAACACGGACCAAGGAATCCAGCATGAGCACAAGTTGGCAGCTCGTGCGAAAGCAGGCAGTGTGATAGCAAAAAGGGAAAAGTGTTTGCCATTTGGTGATTTCTGAGCCTTTCACGATGCAGTTAGCTGGGCAGTTTACTCGGGTTATTCACGAGCATGCTGTCATTAGCAGTGTGCTATTAATTGCTGAAACTCTCAGGTTTGATTTTATTGTCACTAAAGTATAATAAAATCTTATACAGCCCGGTCCATTTCAAGCCCTACAATTTACACTCACTAAAGTGCTGGGACCAAAACTGCATTCCAAAATTGTCCCATCCTTCTCAGTGCGCTTCCTTTCTGTTTCTGAGCAGCTGTTTCCAAGCCTGTACAGAACAAATGCTTTATTTGCAGAAAGTAGCATCTGCAAGACTCAGATGGATATTTAAATGTTCATTCTCCTGTCATCTCACCAAAATAAAATAAGACAGAATTACAAAGCAGCTACGGACAGACCGATATTGAAAAACACTAATACAAAATGAAGCATCTTTCCCAATGGTAGCGGTTTCCAGTACTCTGCCTCTGTCCTTCGGATTTAATTAAATCTCTCATAGAAAACAGAATGTGCTGGTACTTGACCTTTGTTTTCATCAGGCGCAACACAAAAGGCATTAGAATCAGTGACAATGCACACAAAACCCCCAACACACTCCAGTTGTCATTCAATGCAACACAATACTCATCCTTTATAGCATCCTTTGTATGGAGAGACCAAGGGTTAGGAACTGATTCAAATGAAGCCGTAATCTTCTTTCCTAGGCTGCCTCCTGAAGAACCACGACAGCTACTCCAAGCTGAGTGCACATCATGCAATCCACCAGCACTGCAAAGTGCTGCTGCTAAGGCCATCTCTTTCTCACTGCGTAAACTACATGACTCCGTGCTCCTTATTTGGCTTTCCTTCCTGCCCATTACCCCATCCCCTCCCTTGGGGCCATCCATAATCTCCCCCCTCCCACTCCTGCTCCCCTTTCCTTTCCTCCTAGCCTCCTTTTTCTCCACACTCTTGTTTTCCAGCTGCTTTTCCCTGCATCCCTGTTGCTTCTCTTCGCACCCACGTGGCTCTTCACAAAGCCACTTCACACTTTCTCTTCTCACAGTGACACTTTTTCTTTCTTTTCTCTCGCAGTGTTTTTTTTTTTTTTTTTTTTTCTTCTCTGCTTTTGCATTAACGCGTAGGGGCATGGAGATCAGGAGTAAGCAGAGCTGTGTTAGTGGTGAAGAGTCACTAATGAAGAAGTGAATATCACTTTAAATCTTGCAAAATTCATTGAAACTGGCCCGAAAATTAATTCTCTCAGCTAAAATGAAAACTGATGTGAAGCTCATTAAGGAAAAGAATGATGGTAAATGGCTTGGAACCAGTAGAAAAAGGTTGTTGAGTGAGAAGCAGCAGAGAACAATGTGGCTTCTGGTTATGTTAACAAGAGACAATAAGGCACGCATTAGATGTGCTCTTTGTATCAGGACCGTCTCAAGTACTTCCTAAGCCTGAAACCCTTCTTAGCCCTCGTGGGGAGGCCCAGCACTACAGAAGGATGCTCTCTTCCCACAGTGCCTGTGGGAATTTACTGTGGAAGAAGCAACAGATGCAAGCTAATACATCTGCGGGAAATAATTTAAATGCTATTGTAACTGCTATCCGAACTTGTACCCAATCCCAAAGCCCTCTGCATTCAACACAAACCACGAAAAAGCTGTTTTGTCCAGTATTTTCACAGTGATCTATTTAGCTATTTCCAGATTGCTTGAACCAAGACCAGCCAGAGTTTGTCAAGTCCAGCAGAGTGTGGCTGTGCCTTTCGTTTTTCTGCGAGACAATTTCCCAGTGAGCACAGAAACCTCGACAGCCACATCAGATGCTCAGATGGTGGCATGCCACGTTCAAGATGTAGGTCATTTCTCCAGCACCTTGAAGGAGGCGATGTGCTGCCACTGACATCCCTGGCTCCTCCACATTGTGTGTTCTCACCGCTGTTGTTCTCCTCAGTCTGTCTTCATCCGAGCTTTGACCTCTGAGTGACTTTGAAGTTTACATACGAGAAAAAACAGTCGGGCAGCTGCTAAAACAAGCAAGGAGAGATCAAAGGGTTCTGAAAGAATTGAAAACAAACGACTTTTATCTTTTTCTTTTGTGTTTGTCGATACATTAACAGATACAGACAGATGGAGAGATACACAAACGTATATTTAAATAGCAGAGTCCAGAAATTACAGTAAAAGAATATTGCTTAGATTAGCATGGCTGAACATTGAAGGATAAGGAAATTAGGAAAATTAGGAAATACCAGATTAAGATTGCTATGCTAATTTGTTTCTGCCACTGGGTGTGATTATCCTGTTGTACAGCATGAGGCATGCATCCTGTGGGAAAGTCTGCAGTTCGGTGGTGTCATGGACAAGTCTATGAGAACACACGTGTGCCAGGCCAGGGACTGAAAAGAGAATTGTAAATCTGCTCTTTTCTGGAGTGTCAAGAACTGTCTCTGTGAGTTAACTGGGGCTATGCTACCAAGGGGGGCACAGGAACTGGATACCCTAGCTTTTTTCTTAAGGAGAAGAAAGCTGAAGGAGGGCAGTCTCTGCAGCACATATAAGGAATCCCATAATCTTGCCATTTATTTGGTAACACAAGTTGGGGTTTCAGGCATTTATTCCTTCAGTTTAGGGGTGGAGGTGTCATAAGCAGGAGTCATTTGATCTACATCCTGGAACTGGAAGTCTGGTGAGGAGAAATCAGGTTTTGTTTCCTCTATCTTACAAAACTTTCCTAGCCCTTCTCTCTATTAAATCTGCTCCAGAAATGTGATCCCACTTTTGCAGCCTGCTTTCTCCTAACACTCCGTCGCCCACTGCTGTCGCGATGTCAATGAGAACGCAGGTCTGTAAAGCAGTGCAGTTGGCGAGCTGTCCTGGCAGCCTGCCCTGACCTTTGCTGGAGAAACCAATCAGAGAAAGGCCATGGACATTTCCGGCAGTTAACATTTCAATGAATCTCACGCAGAAATTCACAGAGCACAGGAAAAAAATTGTCTCTGAGACGAATGGCTTTGCCATCCAAAGGCTGCTGAAAAAAAGATGTTAAACTTCCCAAAAGATCTTAAGCTACCCAAGTGTCTAAAAGACATTCTACAGATACCGTACAAGTATGAATCACAATTGAAAACAATGCTTTTATTGAAAGTAAAGCTCTAATGCTTCCTCAGACCTTTCTGTTTTTTGCCAACATCCCTCTCTCTGCCCTGCACAGTCTGAGCTCTGCAATGCTCGGTGACTGGGGAGGTGGGCTGTCCTGTCCCTTGGCATCACATATATGGTTACAGTCATTTCCACAGCCAGCTAATTCAAATCTACTTTTCTATATGCTTAAACAGTGCAAAATTGTCTTTAAAGGAAACCAGTGATTCACTCTAATGTAAAAGGAGGCACATCCTACTAAATGACAGCTTTTTGCATGTCATTTTGCCATTGATAATCCACAGTCTCTCATACAGGCCCGTGACCTTAATCAATTACAAAAAGGGCCCTTTTGGACACATGAAAATACATTTCCCTGTGTTTTTGTTCTTTTGTTGCTGTCATTTTTTCTGTAATGCTGAATTTCACTGTTTGTTACAATGGACTTTTTAGAACAGAGTATGGCCATAAACAGAAGTAGAATCATCCCTGAGGTATTAGCCTCACAGTTAGAAGCAGTTCGTATACAGCTATCTTCTCTATCTATCCCTTGGGCATAAAGGCAGTAAAAGAATTCCTAAAGAAGGAAAGGAAATTGCATTGGTCAAGATCAAATTGCAAGTATGCGCAATTGGATGTACTGATGACTGGCCACCAGATATCGCTGCAGGAGGCTTGCCAGCACATTGACTGTCCCAGAAACTGGAATTCGGTGTTTAACAAACATCTCCTCCTAGGTGTAGTTGCGGGATGGAAGTTATGACAGTTGCAAAGATTGCTTGTCTTACTGAACGTGCAATAATGAGCAGTGATGAGAGAAACCCAGATTTTACATGAAGATCCCCCCCTTGCTAGCATTGCTGGGTATGCTGCATGGATAAGGGAGTTCAGCTTCATAGCTTCAGTATGTTAAGCCAGCACAGGGCTCCAAGTTTACCTTCGGGACTTGAAATGAACTCAGCCTCTTGAGGAGCAGAACAGTTGTGCACATCACAACGAAGCTGACCTTGTGTACAACAGCTCAGAGCTGTATTTTGTTGTCTTTGCATGGAAGCTAAAGCACAGCCTTTGCACCAGCAGTAAGTTCTGAGCATTTTTTGTTTGTTTGTTTTGGAAGCAACAGCAGCAGAGCACATTTTGTGCATTCATTCATTTGAAACCTGTCCAATTCCCAATGGAGGAACAAAAAAATGGATGGATTTGGGGAAGCGTGCAGTACTTGCAGTACATGGCAGTCACCTCTCAACATTCAGAAGTGTACATAAGTATACATAAGCAGTGTTGCTGGTGCTTTCTGTTGCTGTTTCTGAGCTGTCCTAGGGTACACAGGAAAGGATGGTAAAACATGAAGGAGGCACGCTGCCAGTTCTGCAAGCTGCCAGTCAGCAGCTCACATCTTGAGACACAAGAACCAACTTTATTTACTGTCTTCTGAAGCAAAGACATCCCTCAGCAGTCCACTAAGCACACTTCTGGTGAGCAGGATATTTCTATGCACATTCTAATCTGACATTGGTTAGGCAGCTATTCATCACCCCAGCACTGAGCATACATGTCCCTCCAAAGCAATTCTCCCTTTGATTGCTAGGATTTTATCCCAGATATTAAGAAAACTCTGACTAATTGCTGACTGCATGCATCTGCTCTCATGGGAGAAGAAATAGCCTCGCAGCAGCCAAATAATTATTTCCTGGAGGGTGAATGATTCTGCCTTTCTCTCTGATATTTTTTCTTTCCACTGGACTGAGAAGAATCCTTCTAAACATGCGCTGAAACATCTGCTTTGTTGTAGCTAGTGATGTGGGAATGATACAAATGGGCTTAGCTTCTGCTTTTGGGTGGAGAAGGTTAAATGACTGCATAGGGAATACTCGCATTATCCAACAAATATCCCATATACACTGGATTACTGAAGCGTGTAGGTGATCAGCATTTCCCATAGGCATCAATGAGCACGTAAGCCCTTTTCCTGTGATAATTCTTAATTTTCTATCAATATTCTTCTGAAATAAAATTCAGTAGCTAGTCATCGCTGTATCATTCTTCATAGTTACAGAAGTAATCCAGCATTAGATGCGTGGATTTCTTTCTTTCCTGAAGATGTTGCTATATTTGTTATGGTATTCCTTGTCAGAATTCTGGAAAACAAAGCTAAGGTCAAATAATACTAAATATTATTAGTAAAGCAGAAGAACTACTGGACTGCTCTAAAGCTGAGTCTTCACCATGGTTACATTCAGGTAGCTAGAAACAGTGTGGACTCCAAGGCTCTGCATGTTGTGAGGGTGATGAGCACTGGCACTCCTGTCATGGCCCTTCCATAACTTGCTGCTGGTAAAAGAGGGACACTTGAGTCCCCATACATTTCCACAGAATTCTCCAGGAATCCCAGCTGATCTCTCAGCACCTTCTGCCAAAGCAAGACCCTGGCAGCATGGAGCTCAGCCTGACGCAGGCTGGACAAGTCCAGCCTGGAGCCCAGCAGCCCAGAGTAAAGGCTCTGTGGACACTGGGAAACATTTTGTTTCTAACAAGCAGGGAAACATATTGACATTTGTCTTTGGTGCTGGTGCCAAGGTACATTTTGGCCGTCCCTCTGGGAGGTGAAGGGGGGTGATGGGTATAAAGGTCTTGTGTTTTATCATCATAACTTACCCCATCCTAGATTGCACAGAACAAAGAGAGGAAAATGTCACTGCTGCCAGGTTTCTTATTCATCACAAATGACATTCCCTTAGGCTGAATTGAGGATGAATGAAGGAATCTGAGGTTGAGCAAGAAAATCTGAGGAACACAGCTGTATTGCTGCAGTAAGCAGAGGTGAGCAGGGGAAAAAGGCACTGATCTTAGTCACTTCCCGTTCTTTATAGGACAGAAATAGAGAGGAGGTGCCCTAAAGTCCTAGAATATACCAAGGTCTGAGTTTGTAAACACAGTTTGGATATGTGGCAATCTTCCAGCCTTAAAAGAGGTCAATGTGCCCACTCTCCTGTTTGCTTTCCTTTAAAGAAGACATTGGCTTGGGTCAGTCTTTGTGCAGACAAGTTTAGTGAGGGCTGCTTAGCCTGGGACACTGGCACGGTTGAGGATAACTGCTGAGTGAAGAACATTTTGTCACTTTGTGCAAAACACTGCTTACCCCTTTCTCACAGCTTGCTTCTCTCATTGGCACTGAGGGATGTGGGTTAGTGGGTATGCTGGGGATGGGCTGGTGGTTAGACTTAGTGATGAACTTAGTGATCATTTCCAGCCTTAATGATTCTATGATTCCACTGCTGCTTCATCACTTGATTTCCCTCATCTCTTCTGTTTTCTTACATGTATTTCTAACACATGCTGGACATTGGCCATAGTAGTTTCTTCTCTCACATGTGCCTTGTTTGCTTTTTTCACGGGCATCAAATCACTCCAGCGTTTGGGATGGAAATTGCTGCTGTTTGTACAGTCAAAATCCCATTTCTTGGAACTATTTCAAATGAGGGACAGCAGTCAGTGAAATATACAGCTATTTAAAATGTAAAATACCCAGGTCCTTTGCAAAGTTCTTTCTGCCAGTCCTGCAGAAGATGGAGAACAATCAGAAGGGGAGTGGTCACCACGTCTACCAGGTTGCGGCAGCAGAGAAGCCCTGTTCATGGGGGAGATTCCACTGTGGGAATCTCTGGCCTGCTGAAGTTATGCACGCATACGCAGAGCAGACTTGGCAGTCTGAACAGCCCATCCCTTAGGGATATTGATAGATGAATGTAAACTCATTTACTTCGTTTTTTCATTCCAGTCCGCATGCTTGCTTAGTACACTAAGTACACCAGCATCTGGAGTTACTTTGAACAACAGAAGAAAGCATTTTCCAGTGCCAGAAGTAGAATTTGGTGCAATATTTATAACTCCTGAAATGTCAGGAGTTTGGCTACACTTTGTTTCCCATTGTCATGAAAAAAAAAAACCTAGCAAACACAACAAACCAAAACCTATACAAAAGGATTCTTTTTCTTTTTTTTTCCTTTTTTTCCATAGTTGAACAGCTCTGAACCATTTTGCCTAGGAGCCTTCAAAACTGAAAACGTAAAACCAGCTCCTGAATTTTCCATACCATTCTCCCTGCTACCACCATCTTCAGTATCCATTAACCCGACTCCTCACTGAAAGCTGAAAACACAAAAGAAGTAAACATCAGTTAATGAGGTTTGCACCTGGGGCTGGTAAACAAAGCTGCTCTCCTCTTGAAGGGAAACTGTCTGCAGTGGGTGAGCCAAGCCCAGCCCAGTGAGGGCAGGTCTGCCTGGGGTAGGCAGTGTGTGCAGAGAACAGGAAAGGTATTTTCATCAGTAGGATTTCAGAATCAGCCAGGGAATGGTGAGGAAAAACATCTTTCCTAAATGTGCCCTTCAAGTTAGAAAGTGCATATTTGTTGTCTGTCCCTTTTTTCTGTCATAGTTGGAAGTAGAATTTGATACTAATCCCCTTCTTTATTCCTCTGCAGTTTGAGACATTCCAGATCTGTACTTCTGTCACACATTTGTCCAGGGCTTTTACCTCGAACTGAAAGAATCAAGACTTTGTCTTTGACTTACAGAATTGAGACTTTGTCTGACAAGCAGTGACATGGCGCACGCTAAACAAAACAAGCCTTTGTGTACCATTGTTATCAAAACATTATAACACCAGGAAACAGCTACACAAGGACCTTCCTTTGCTATTAACTGCTGCTGTAAGTCTGTATAAGTTCAGCTCCTCTTATTTCAATCCTATTGCAGTAGTCAAATGCTTTGGTGAAGAAAGAAATAGGCTATGAGAGGATTTATTTTTTTTAACAGAATAGTTATGCATGTATTAAAAGAGCACATTCTCACCTTACGTTCCCTTCACTTTCATGCACACACCTGTACATTTGGTGTCCTGGAAGCTCCCACGACACGGCCTCACAAGGTGACAATGCTGCGTGAGCTGCTTGGTGCAAGGAGCATCCTGCAAGGTTTCCTTCTGTTGCCAGGCCCACTCTGCACTGGGCTATGGTCTGAAATAAGAGCGAGCTATGCAGGATTCAACTTCCCTGGACTTGCACTGAAGGGTGGGTTTCCTTCTTCTGTTCTTGTGGTGCTCAAGTGGTGTGAGGATCGGTGCCACAGCAGGCAGTGGAGCTAAACCAACACCGCACAGGAGAATCAGGCTGTAGGTCTGCAAAACATCCATCCCACCACAGGCTTTTATTGCTGCAAAAATCTATATGAGATGACTTCAAAAGTCATAAAGCCCTAATTGTGTATGCAGCCTACCAGCAATGCACTGCTGATGCATAAAATGCGCGTAGATAGTTCACAAATACACTCAGCCTGGGCTTAAATTTAGTGTCAACCACACAAAAGATATCTTTATAACTAAGAATGGTGGGAAGAAAAGTCTCATTCCAGAACAGATGAACAAGTCATTTTTTCACTGATCCTGGATTTGGCTGACCCGCCTTAAATGTGACCTAAGACATTTCTTAGTGCTTTGGAAATCGCATCTACGTACTTGGGCTGGAGATGCCACAGTCAGAAAAAAAAAAAACAGTAGCGATTCTATTTTAAAAATTCTGCTGTTCCTTTTTAAAATAGAACATTGAAACGTAAGTTTTCCTATAGCTGTAATCTTTCAGGCTAAGCAAACTCCAGTGATTTCAAAAGCAATGGGAACACGGAGTCACTTGGGGCCAGCCAGGAAAGAATTAACTATTTGTTCTTTCCCAGGAAAACACTGCTTCGTGTTATTATGGTCAAGAAGATTCTGCTTGTAAATAGAATATAGAATATAAAATACAAATGTAAATGAATATTGAAAGTAGAAATTAAAGCAAGTAAGCTTTTTCTTAAAAGACATAGCAAAAAGAAAGAAAATGCAGCAGCAGTGGTCTTGGTGGTGTGCAAGCAGCGCTGACAGATGTTCAGCTCTGTGTTTGCACAGGGCCTTTCAGTAGAATGGGACTTTGCCAATGACAGCTGTCACTGGGAAGCCAGTGTCAAGGGGGGGCTGATAGGAGCTATGAATGTCTTTCAGCAGCAGGAGGCTGTGAGCCCTGCACTCTGCAAGCTTGTCCTGACACTCCCACCAGCACTGCAGACTCTAAAGTCTTCTTGTGATAATATATGACCCCAGTCTTCAGATTTAAAGGGAAAAAGTCGCCTTCCAGCAGCAGGACTTGCTTGAACACTGAGCATGACTAGGATGGATCCTTGTTTCATGCTTGTTTTGTACTAGACAACAAATCAGTGTTTTATGAGCTGGTGTGTTAGGTGATTTTAGGTCATACCTTTTATGCCCATACCAAATACCACCAAAACATTGAAAAAACCCAGACAAGGTAGGAAGGATTTGTTTAGCTGCAGGATGGGCTCACAGCCAGAAGACTCACCTCTGAGCATCACTCATCCCACAGATAAAGTCTCTCAGAGGAGGACTCTGCCTTCATGCATCCTGTCAGCTGCAGCTCAGGTCTGCTGATTTCAATGGAGACTCAGTTCCATTTGTCCAGAAGTTGGACATCCTTTGGCAAATTAAATTAGATTAGATATGAGGAAGAAATGCTTTACTCAGAAAGCGGTGAGGCGCTGGCACAGCTGCCCCTGTAAGCTGTGGTGCCCCATCCCTGCAGGCACACAAGGTCAGGTTGGATGGGGCCCTGGGCAGCTGAGCTGCTGGGTGGCAGCCCTGCCCATGGCAGGTGATGGGACTGGATGGGCTTTAAGGTCCCTTCCAACCCAAACCATTCTATGAAGATTAATTTTTTGGAAACATTTTAAGTATGGGAATAGCACAGAAAAACAAACAAATCCTTAGTGACTTCCAAGTTTGGAATGGGCAGGGCTTGGCCTATGCAGTCTGAGAACCATATTGGGAAGCTGAGATCGACACTTGGGCTTTGAAAACACTAGCCATCTTCTGTTTGTTTGTATCTACATCTATGTTGGGATAAACAGCTCTCAGCAGAAGAAAACACAGTTTGTTTCAGCATTTCAGCCAAAGGACAGCAACTGCAACAATGGGGCACTCCCTTCCCTACCTTCAAAGCCAACACAAGATCAGTCCTGAGGTTGAAACATTTTCCAGCTGTGCTAACTCGGCATGCCAGAGCTGCTGTTGGGCCACGTGTTGTGCAATGTTGTGGACATTTTACAGCTAGAGCATTTTTGTCTCATTGATTATGGAACAGAAATTATTTGGGCAAACTATGGTGATGTTGCAAAGCCCTTGTTGAGAAATGAGGTTCTCCATGGTGTAACTGCCATCTGTGGTGAGTGGGCAGACCAGGCACTGGGAAACCTGTAGTCTCAGGCCATCCGAGTAGCTCAGCGGTGCTTTCTGGAACATCTCCAGTTCCTGAGTGGTCAAAAAATGTAAATATTTAATGGTATTTTAACTCACACATCCATGAGTGTGCATTGTTTCTAGGAAAAAAAAAAAAAAAAAAACACAAAGAAAGATTTGAAGTAAAAAAGCTTTGGTGGTATGGAGGTACTGTGAGTGCAGTGAATACTCTGCAGATACAGCTTACAGCTGCTCTGCATGTTGGTGTTGACAAAACCAGAAGGAGATGTGTCCAACATCCCCAAGATTTTCATGAGTTGATCAGATCATGAGGAACCTTTGTCAGCAAAACTCTGTTCTTTGGCTTTAGAAATAGTGCTTGCAATATATAAACTATTCTAAAGAGCAATTTTTCAAGGCTAAGCCAAGTATACATTTATTGCATGATTAAATAATAGTAAAGATAACTTAGGAAAGAACAATATATTTTGTTTAGGTAGTGCCACTTGATTAATGCAGGCATGGTTTTCTGATCCCCACTGGGGTCCAAAGCACATGGAATTTTTTCACTTTTCACTATCTCAGCATAGTTAATACAGGAGTGAAAGTCAGTATAGTCCCTGATATGCAGACAACTGAGAGACAAGGCACTTCTCAGCATTTAATTCTCCTGTTACATCTTTGGCAGAGTGGCACCAAGTAATCCTGCCATTTGAGTTCAGTTTTTTCTGGCCAGTGATGCTTGACTTCTGTTGTAAAATACTTAAATTATGGAATCATAGAATCACCAAGGTTGGAAAAGACCTCCAAGATCATCCAACCATTCATCTATCACCAATATTTCCCACTGAACAATGTCCCTTAGGACAATATCTGAACATTTCCTGAACATCTCCATGGATGGTGACTCCACCACATCCCTGGGCAGCCTGTGCCACTGCCCTACCACTCTTTCAAAGGAGAAACATCCAACCTGAATATTTTAAAATCTGGGTTTGAAAAGTGCAACAGAAAGGCTAATCGTTTGTTTTGTACCTTTTACCAGAAAATCTCTCCTGCTGGAAGGGTAAAAAATTGTGTCTTCATCCTTGCTTCTTTTAGCTTTTCAAGTATTTCTAAATTTTCATTTGGGGGGTTTGGTTCTAAAAACACAGTTATGTTTGTGAATGATCCCCAGCCAATTAGTTCAATAAAATTGCTTAGCATTTTCCAGTATTGCCAAGAGATTCTTTACACTTTTCTCCTGAAATGTGGGCAATGGCTATTTTGCATGATACAATGCGAAAGGCACGGGGCCAGTGGTCAGATGAGAAACACATAGAGAAAAAACTGAATACTTTTTAATTGCCTGCAGACTTGAGACACAGCAGATTTAGCTTTAGGATTTGCACTATCAGACCGACAGACACGTCCTCTAAAATGCTTTGGTGAGAAGTGATGGTTGGACTAGATAATCTTAGAGGTCTTTTCCAACCTTAGTGACTCTGTGATTTTAGCTGAAATATGTTTGAAGAGATGTTAACTCTGTGCAGGTGGGCTTGTGGCTTGTTCTGATACTGTCGGTGCTTGAGCTTTAATGGATCTCCCCATGAAGCATCGACGGTCCTTGCCATAGGCTGGGCCTCATCACCAGTATCCTTCAGTGGGATATTCAAGTCACAGCCCCTTCAGTCTCCGTGCTGCAGCCACTCCTTTCTGCCTCTCACTTTACCTCCGAGTGCCACCGCGCAGCGTGTTTTACTTTCATCTTCTTCGCCGTATCAGCCCCGTGCTTTCTTTGAGAGCGGGCCGGCTATGTGCAAAGCATGAAGCCCCGATCAGGCGGCGGAGCGCGGAGCGGCGTGGGCGCGGCGTGGGCAGGCACCGCTGGGCGGCAGTGCGGGGCCGAGCCGGACGTGGAGCAGCGCTCACTCGAGCTGAGCGCGTCGGAGCGCTGCGTGCCTTTCTTCTCTTTAGGAGACACCGACGTCGTTAGGAAGCCGTGAGCATCTGTTTGAAAGCCATTAAATATTTCGAGATGAAAATCATCATAATGTGTTTAGGTGATTTTCTTCTACGATTAGGTTACGTGGTTGGTGGATGAAAAGAAGGCAACCCCCACCTTGCCCACTGACCACGTCCCTCTGTGCCACATCCACATAACTCTTTAATACCTCCAGGAATGGTGACTCCCTCACCTCCTTGGGCAGCCTGTGCCACTGCCTCCCCGCTCTGATAAGAAATTTCACAGAATCACAGAATCACAGAATGGCCAGGGTTGGAAGGGACCTCAAGGATCATGAATTTCCAACCCCCCTGCCACATGCAGGGCCACCAACCTCCCCATTTAATGCTAGACCAGGCTGCCCTGGGCCCCATCCAATCTGGCCTTGAACACTTCCAGGGATGGGGCATCCACAGCCTCTCTGGGCAGCCTGTTCCAGTACCTCACCACTTTCTCTGTAAAGAATTTCCCCCTGAATCTAACCTAAATCTTCCCTCCCTCAACTTAAAACCATTTCCCCTCATCCTGCAGTTATCTACCCTTTCAAAGAGTTGATTCTCCTCCCCTCTGTCAGTTCCCTTTAGGTATTGAAATGCTGCAATGAGGTCACCCCGCAGCCTTCATTTCTCCAGGCTGAACAAGCCCAGCTCCCTCAGCCTGTCTTCATAGGGGAGGTGCTCCAGTCTTTCCCCTAATATCCAACCTGAACCTCTCCTAGATCAACTTACTGCCATTCCCTCTCGTCCTATCTCTGTTACCTGGGAGAAGAGGCCGATCTCCACCTTACCACAATCTCCTTTCAGGAATTGTTGCTGGTGATCTGGAGGCAAGAGTGGAGTGTGTCCTCCACTCCATCAAGTTTGGTGACACATGAAGCTGGGCGTGCTGCTGACTCCCTGGAGGGCTGAGTGGCCTTTCAGAGGCATCAAGATACATCGCAGCATTGGACAATCATCAGGGGCACAAAGTTCAGCAAAGGAAAATGCCATGTGCTGAGCCTGGGATGGAGCAGCACTGGACTGGGGAGAGACTGAGAAGCAGCTCAGCAGGAAGGGATCTGGGGCTGCTGGTGCCAGCAGCTCAGTGTGAGCAGCAGTGTGACAGCAGCCAAGAGGGCAAAATGCCTTGTGGGGTGCATTAAGCACAGCACAGACAGCTGGTCAAAAGAGGTGATTCTCCTGCTATATGGTGTGGTCTCACTTGGGATATTATATGCAGTTCTCATCTTCACAGTTTAAAAATGGTGACAATGTCATTGAAAGCATCCAGAGAAAGGCAACAAAGCAGGGCTGGGAGGCATTTCCTGTGAGAGAAGGCCAAGGATATCAGGCTGTCCAGTCTGGAAAAGAGGCTGAGAGGCAACCTTGCTACTCTCTACAGCTCCTAGAGGAGGGGAAGCAGAGGGAGGTGCTGAGCTCTGCTCCTGGAAACCAATGGCAGGAGGAGAAAGGCAGAGAACTCCAGGGGAGGCTACTGGGGAACTGGGGAACATTTCTTTACCCTGAGGGGGATCAAAACCTGGAACAGGCTTTCTAGAGAGGTGGTTGATGCCCCATGCCTGTCAGTGTTCAAGGCATTTTGTCAGCCCTCACTGTGCTTTAGCTTTTTGAACTGCTCAGGTGGTTCAGTGTGATGATCTTTGAAAGTTCTTAAACTACACTACACTACTTCTATTCTATTCTATTCTATTCTATTCTATTCTATTCTATTCTATTCTATTCTATTCTATTCTATTCTATTCTATTCTATTCTATTCTATTCTATTCCATTCCATTCCATTCCATTCCATTCCATTCCATTCCATTCCATTCCATTCCATTCCATTCCATTCCATTCCATTCCATTCCCATTATATGTCTTTTTTAAAAATCATGCACTTTTGTGAACTGGAAATCTTTTGTGGGATAAGAACATACTCAGTGCTGCTTGCTTGTGAATGCACCCAATCACCCTCACTTTAGCATCTCCCATACAGAGCCAGCCAAGAAGGGCAGCCAGTGACAATCCAACCTCCTGGCTGCCAAAGATCTCACTGCTGGCACTGGCTGACAATATCCCACTCCAAGAGCTGTGGATGAAGAGAGATGGGAAAAGATGAATGGCAGCCCTGCTGTACTGAATGTAGTGCTGGCATTTAGTGCTAACTAATGTGACTCATGCTTGGTCAAAGCAAACAGATCCAGTTTTGTTGTTTAAGAACCTCTTCAACTGGAATCTCTCTCAGGTGAGCTATGGAGGCAGTGAGGCCTCAGGAAGACTCGCTTTATACCCACATGTATGGGCTGAGCAATAGCAGTGTGCTGCATGCATCTTAATCCACTGAGATGGTTGAAAAAAGCAAGCTATGTCTGGCCACATGGCTGGTGAGGAAGCAGATGCCTCAAAAGGCTCTAAACAACAGCTGCTGCATCCTAAAATTGGAAAACTTGTACCATTAGTATTCTTGAAGTTTCAAAGAGCTTACTGAAGAACACTGTGAGCCACTAAATGTCACTTTCAGAAGTCCAAGGGATCTCCAGGGGCTGGGAAAGAAGGGCACCCTGGAACAGTGTTTTGAAAGGTGTGCAAAAGAGCCCAATACCTGTGTTATTAGATCATAAAATAAAAAGAAGTAGAGGCTATTTGTGCCAACTGGCGTGGATTTACAGAAAGTAGATTATGCTGAGGAGTAAGAGCTTACTTCATAAAGACAGTTCTGTTCATATAGTAAACTCCTATAAGCATGAGGCTTTTGTTGTGCACAATTATTTGACCAAGAAGTTGTAGCAAATTAATTGACTGGATGGTTCAGAAACTGGTTAACCCAATTTTTAATCTGACTGTGAAACAATGAGCCACTGACCAGAGGGGTGTTAACTAGGGGAGCACCATGGGAGTTGTATCTTGGCCATTGCCCATTTTAATTTGTGATACAGAAGAAAACAAAGTCATCATATTGCCACAGACATGAATACCAGAGGAACTGAAATGAAAATAGGTCACTGATGTAATCAGCACTAAACAGAAAGCAAGCATGTGATGTATTAGTTTATTACAGGTAAACATGAAGCTCTATATCTAGAAACAGAGAATGAATGCCACTGCAGCAAGATGGAAACTAGCCTCTGAAGTTCTGGAAAGGACTCAGAAAAGAAGGATATAGGAGCTGAACAGAAACACCCACTGCAAGAGGGACCTAAAGGATGATGAAATCTTCAGATATGCAGGCAGAGGACACAGGAGCTGGGCTAATAGAGAATTTCAGGATTTGGTACTTACCTCACCATAATGCTGAAATACCGGGTCTAGTTCTCCTGGGCTCAGGATGTTGAGTGACCAGGGGGAAAGGTTGGTTTTGTCCTGCTGCACAAAACCCAGACAGAGCACATGAGAAGGCATTTCTGATGCTCCAAGGGACTTCACTTACGGGCAAGAAAGTGGTGTAAATTAGGGACTAGCATGATAAAATTTGAGAAAGCAAAGCGTTTTTATTTTATCTGAAAGACTGTTTTCTGAGAAGTATCAGAGATTTTTTTCCTGGAACCATTCAGTGTACCTGAATTTTGTTCATAACTGGAACTAAGTACACATGAAGTCAGTGTCTGCAAATCTTTCCCCTGGGATGGAAATCATGTCCTTTACAATAGTCATCCTAACCAGCACTCAGTGCCTGTTACATTGCCTTCCAGTCATTCAGACTTCTTGCTTGGTTTGCTACAGTGGCTCCATACAAGCATCTTGGAGACAAAATCTGTTAAGAATAAGAATTTGTGCTTTTTCCAAGGGTTTCTTCAATCTCAAGCACCCCTCCCTCCACCCTCACATTTTGCTGTTGGACTGCTTTCCCACAGAGCAGGTAAAGCCAGTGCTTCTGCATGTGTCTGTGTGTTTACATCTATGCAAGCCATCCACATCTTCACACTTTGTTGTCATGTTGTTAGTTTTTTCATGTTAGCTACAAGAGCAGAGTTGACATTGCTGGGAAGCTGAAAGCACCTAAACCGTCCCATCTTCTTTACTGAGGTAGTACACAGTTGCTTACTGAAAGAAGAAAGGGAGAGCACCTGCTCCAGCCCCTCTGCTCAGACCAGGGCCAAGCTCTAAATGTGCCCCAGAATGGGGAATCATTGGTCTCCCTAGGCAGCCAGAGGCATTGAAGTTCTCCTTCTCTGGCTTCCTGGTGGAATTTCCCTTCTTGTTCCCCAGCAGGTGAGTGCTTGCATTAGGAAGGGGAGTGCTCAATCATGATGTGATGAAGGACAAGCTTCTTTGCGGGGAGGTGGCCTGAGCTTGCTTTTGGTCCAACTTGTTGCTCAGCAACCCCACTCCAGCAAAACCAGATAAGGCATGAGTGGAAGCACTGCTCCCAGTCAGCTGGCAGTGAAAAGAACAGGTAGTAGACCAAAGCATTTGATGTAGCCAGAGAAGGTTGTTTCAACCAGTAACAAGTACTGTGTTTACCCGTCTCCATTTCTTGTCCATCCACACATAGCAAAACCAATTTCATTAATTTCTGGTTCCCTCCCTGGTAGTATCTCTTGAAGGATTTTATAAGCCACTTCTAGCATCCACTTTCAGCTCTCACTGTCAATAGGATTTCCTTCTTGAAACCTTCCACTCAAAGTGTGCTTATCTCCTCACCCTCAGTTTTATTTGGAAATCAATACCTTAAAGTCTTGTGATTTTCAAGTTTCCTTCTGCATAACATTCAAGTCCCTGGTGCTAACAATCAGAGCAGATGTAGAGAGGACCCAGACACCAGGAGCAGAGATATCTGGCAACACTAAAAGCAAAGGAAGGAGGAGATACAGACGATTGGGATTACCAATCTGAAAGCAGCCCTTCTGTAGAAGCAGAAGTCTTCTTTATCTGGTTTAATATTTTATTTCAAGTTTATAGATTGATAAATGTCACAAGCAGACATAGAAAGAGACACAGCTGGCTTTCTGTTACTTTGGATGAACAAAAACTCTTGTAAGCAAACTAGAAAACCCAGAGGTGTTTTTCAAGAATTTGTTTTGCATAACCTGGACCTACCCTTTCTCTGGAGCTGCTGAAACATAGGCTGCTCTACACAGTAAATATATAATAATTAAATGAATGGAGATTAACTGGTAACATAATTCTTAATTAGAGTTTTATGTTGGAAATAATCAACAGCATTAATGACTACAGTTTTTGTAGCCATAAGGATTTTCTTTGTCCTTACAGCTGCTTTTAGCAAATTTCTACTCAGCAGTGCAAACAGCCAGATTTCCTTCCCTCCAGATGGCAATAGCAATCTGCTCTCTGTCTAATCAGCAGGAGGTATCAAGAAACCTGTAAAAGAAACCCAACTACCCAATATGTAAATAAGAAAGGGTCTGAAACTTCACGTTGTAGTCATGAGAATCCCACACTGCCAGAGCCAGGACTGAGGGTTATTCTGGCTGCTGCAGGTACTCAGATAAACAGATAGAGCAAGTTAGTACAGCAGCCTTCCCTGCTGACAAACCTGAATCTGAATCCCATCTTGGATTGCTGGCAAATTGCATGTGGGGACTCTCCACTGGATGTGCTACACTGATGCCCATAGAAGACAGATGGGAATCAAAAATCTGCACAGTGCATGGCTAGCAAACTTACCTCACTGACTGCATGTTTGGTAGCACCATATATGCTGAAATACAGTGAGAGATGGTGAATGATACCAACACTTACAGAACAACCAATTTCCCTGACCCCTAAGTAAAATGTAACTCAGAATTCAAACCAAAAATTTTCTTGTGCAATAAACAAAATTCATGTCCCAGAAGAATTACTCATAGGAGAAGAACAGGGATAGTAGGAAGATAAAAGTACATGCAATCAGTACATGATAACTCATATACAGGTTTATTTCTGCAAGTAGGACTGTAGTCATATAGATACTGCAGCATTTAACATTGTGGTTTTTTCTCATTGAAAAATGAGAGCCAGCTGGGAGACAAAACAGCTAAAACCCACTGCGCCTGCACACCTGCACAGTGCAGGTTAAGGCAGCTCAATGTGAGGACCCCAGGAGCTCCCCACAGAGGCGTGGTGGCTGTTAGACATGTTTCTGGAGCTCTGGAGGAAGCTATGGCTATGGGAAAGGCATGCCATGCCCTGCGGCACATGCCTACCTGGCTTTCTGTGCTTGGAGACAACCCAGCCAAGGTGTGTCTGCATTCACACACATGTAAAACCTCTTAGGAAGTCGGGGAATTTGTAAATACAGGAGTAGGCAGGCTCAGAGATCTGCCTCCAGAAGACTGTGAGAGAGGTCTGCTCCCAATAGCACCTATATGCCTATATGCTCCGCTCAGCAGCTCAGCTTTTCATTAGGATAAAGCCTACTGTGATGTGCATGGACCCAGTAGGAAAACTGGGAGGGGAGAGACTGTTAGTTCTGGCAGCTACACAGGCCTGGGGAGTTTGCTGTAAACTGCTTTAAGCTGGAATTTTGTCTGTGTAAAGACAGCAGTGACAAAACCAAGCATGGTTGGGCTTGTCCAGCCTTCGCCGCCTCATCTTAAAAATATTTTCCATCTCAGAAAACCCAAAAGGCTCAAACACACTTCTGACCTGCTGGCAACAAAACAAAATGAAGTCACAAGCCAAGAGGAAAATGTGATGCCTTGAATAGGTAAACTTCCACAGATTATAGGCTGCAAAAAAAAAAGTCAATCCATTTTTAAAATGCTAACAATGCCTAACAATGCAGGACGAATGTTAACACCAGGAATACTATAATTGTGGGATTTTAGGTTTTTACTTGTAAAATGCCCAGTTTCCACGTCTTGGCTCCACAATGGATTCAGGGCCATTTTCTACACTTAGTGTTACATTCTTGATAGCTCATGCTCCTACAAAGAGCAAATAACTAATTAAAGGCAGCAAAAATAAAACAGCAAATAAGCTCACTGCTGTTCTGCATATAGCTGCAGAGCAAATATCCCAACAAGCATAAGCCAGCACTGACACATTTACTTCGATGAGATTTACTGCTTTTACCAATAAAAACTGCAGCAAATGCTGCAAATTTGGAATTTAAAGAAGATTTACCACTGACACAAACCAAACCAGCTAACCAACCCCCAAAAAAACAAAAACAACAAGCAAGCTTTCGTGAGGTCAGAATTTAACAGCTAATATGAAAGTCCTTTTCTCACCTCTGATGAGCAAGGCAGGGGACAGATCTTCAGAGAAAGCCTGTGAGTGGTTCTATTGTGTGCATCAGAGAACAACAGTGGGAATGTTTTATATACCTGGACCATGCAACCAGTGATATTACAGGGAGAGGGGCTGCACTCACCCAATAGTGATGTTGTGGAGGTGTGCAGGCTCAGTGTGGTCTTCAAGCTCCTTAAAAGCCAAAGAAGAGAACTGGGGGAGAAGGGCTGAATTCCAAAGGTGTTCAATTCAGAACAGGATGAAACCAGGGTTGACAAGTTACTTTAATTGTGTAAGTAAAGACAAATGAGAGCTAAACTTTCAAGTGGCTTCAAGTTGGATATGACTACCTCCTCTTTAAGTAAGCCCTATTTAAAAGGATTATTTCACTCTAGATTGTAAAATAGAGTTTGATTAGATTATGTGTTTAGCAGTAGAGGAGTACTGGTGTCCTATCTGTGTTTTCAAAGACGTGAAAATTACTTAAATTTCAATCAGCCACATTCTAGAATATCTTTTTTACTACACAGCTTAATTACTAAAAAAAAAATAATAAATTATCAGAAATATTCATGAATTCTGAAAATGAATGATAAAAGCAAAATGTATTAAAAAAAACCAAAAAACAAACAAAAAAAAACAAACCCAAACCATAACTCTGTAAAGGTTCAGCTCTGACAAATGCGAGCTTACATAGTTTAACACAAAACTTGATTTTGCACAGTACCTCTCTCAGTATAAGAAATGGGAAGTCCTTTTACATTGCCTTGTCTGAAACAAAGTTGAATTTTATAAACAATATAGAGAAGCATAGTTACAGAGTCTCTTGTACAGCACAGGTACAAAATGTTCTTCCTTTTCAAACAATAACTTAGTTATCTAGGCAGGATAATGCCTTTTACCTTTTGCTGGCATGGTTTGCTGTTAGGGG
This sequence comes from Phasianus colchicus, assembly GCF_987193195.1. NCBI lineage: Eukaryota > Metazoa > Chordata > Aves > Galliformes > Phasianidae > Phasianus > Phasianus colchicus. The sequence continues at coordinate 48,369,601 of NC_143438.1, forward strand.
TATGCTTCTGAGAAAAGGAAAAAGCATCCTACTGTGTCTAGAAGAGTACTGTTGTAAGCCTGTAAACAAGAGTTGATATTGCAATACCAAGTATTTTACAGAAAGTTCTGAAAAAAATGAGAAGTTGGCTGTAATTCCCACTGAGACTGACATTCTAGTGATTAGCTTCAGGGCTTTTATGTAACCACTTTCTTCTTTTTGTGAAATGATTATCTCTGAAAGTGCTCATTCTACAAAATCCTATCAAAATCAGGAAGGAATAGAAAAGTCTTTGTGTGCCACTGGTGATGTGCTACTGTGAAACTACCAGGAGAGTTCCATTCTTGGAAATGTTCAAGGCCAGGATGAATGGGGCTTTGAGCACCCTGGTCTAGTGGAAGGTGCTCCTGCTCATGGCAGGGGGCTGAAACTAGATGTTCCTTAAAGCCCTTTTCAATCCTAGATATGATGACATTGGAATTAAAGCAGTGGCTGATCATCAAGAGACTTGAATTCTGCTCCTAGCTCTGCCCTAAATGGCAGAGTTTTTTTGCAGTAAACCCATTTAATTTTATACACTCTAGCTCCCCATCTTCAGCATTGCTTCTGTTTCATCTTAAACATCTGTTTTGTCCATTTAGAAGAAGCATTCTTCAGAGAATAGCTAATCTGGATTGTGCCCATTTCATCAATGCCTCGACTTTAAACATACCCAACAGAACTTTACAGTATCACACCCAGGGAAGGAATAATTCATGACAATAATAAAAGACAAAGGTATACTAAATCATAAAAGACCATTGTGATTCATGCAGAAAAATTAAAGTTACTTAGAAGGCTCATGCAGAATTACCTGTCAGGATAGTAGGATTTGCTATGACCCCAACAAAGGTAGTCAAAGCAAAGTTTGCTATTAGCTTTTAACAACTGCAAGACCAGATCTGTGGAATTCAAACACCTTTCTCAGATAAAGCTTAATATCAACAGTTTGGTAGGTTTGATCAAATAAAACCTTCATACTAATGTTTCTAGGAAAAAAATTATTGCTTCCAGTACGTATGACATTCATAGCTCATGAATATCAAGAAAATAAAGCAGAGTTGCTATTTGTATTTGTTTCATTTCTTGAAACCTGACTTCTGGAGTTAGAAATGTCGAGTCATCAGCAAATATAACAGGCAAGAGACATATAAAATACATGCTCTGATTCAGAGGATGATCTAAGATGAACAGACTACTTTCACTAAAAATAAAATAAAATATATTGAAAAGTTTGAAAGTTGTTGAAAATTATTGAGAATTTTACACTCATATCTAAGGGGAGAACTGGCAATTCCTACTAGCCACAGTATTAAACATACTACATCTAAGGGGATCTTATTCCTACTGCTCTTTAAACCGGAAATCACAAGGAAAGTGAAGAGATATTTAAAGTCAGGGGAAAATGAAATCTATTGTGAGGACTCAAGACTGAAGTATACCTATCAACATCTGGAGTTATATTGGGGCCTATCAAAACTTATGCAAACTGTAACGTCATAGTTAGCTCTTAGGCAGTCCTTTGTAACAGAAGTTAGTACAGGTAATGGCGTCCTACTTTGTGACTGTGAACATGTCTAAAACCCAACAATAAATGACAAAGTTGCCTAGTCAGGGATCAGAAAATGCTAAGCCAGGTGCCTTTTTGATATTGACTCTTTACATCAGTATTAATTGACATTGCATCCCAAAGCGAGACTCTAATCTCTGTGTGGGCGCATGGCTGCTTGTCAATAATTCCCACTGATTGACTCCAGTTTCTCAGTGCCTGAAGTTGCACTTTCTTGTTCTCTCAAACGTTCTTTTGTCCTCGCTGCTTGTATGCTTCCCCAACTGTGTGGTCTCTCTTTCACTCAGCAGCTGCTTTGGCATTCTGCGTCTTCTATTTCAGTTATATGAGTGGCTCCACACATTCGTGCTGTGAATATCATTACTTCAAATCCTGAAAGACTTTAACATCCCAAAACGTTCTTGTTACAGATTTTATCCCACCATCTGATGTACAATATGGCATGCAGATGGCACAGATGAAACCACTCTACAAGCTGTAAATTTTAACACACAAAATGGAAAGTCAGAAGAAAACATACAGTGAACGTTTCTTCCTTTAAAAAAAGAAGTGCAGATAAAAAAGAATTATTGCATTAAAGCAACCAAAATGATTCTCAGTCATGCAGTAGTAAAGTAAAATCAAAGTAAAATTAAAGTAAAATTAAGTAGGGATTGATTTAGGCATAACTAAATCATCTAGGTTAGAATGACAGTATGCTATAGCAGGTATTTTACAAGCACCTTGATATGCTTTCAAATTTCTCCTGTGCTTTTTAAAGTAATGACTATATTACTGTTTAAATCTGTCCAGGGTAACACGGCAACATTAGGTTGGAGGGCTGACACTGATATTGCTCAATTCTTTTATATTTTGAAGCATAGTTGACATCTACAACATACAAGTGAACATGCTAGAACAGCAGCCTAAACTCTTTAGCAACAATCAACTTCCAAGTTTCCAGAAAATTAAGTGTACCATTTAGAACAGGCAAATTTGCAAAGCTTTAGGACTTGAGCTAAAAGCCTGATCTGACTTAGCAGATTCTCTTGAACTCCACAATGGCTAAAGTTTTAGCCATCTGTTGTGAAAGGTCATATTTTAACAACTTTGCAAATACACAAAAATCAAATTGGGCTAATGGAGGCACGTCTTCAGTAACCCACAGCTGAAGCATAGCTCTAAGCAATTCAAATACGTGAACAGTCCATTACTTAACAGCTACCCTGTTCCTGAGAACTGTAGCATGAGAGCATATGGAAGAAGGCCGTGGGGCTTACGGTTGTAGCCAAAGAAGCTGGCAGAAAAAAAACAAACAAACATGTATACAGAAGTACATACTCACATGGGTGCATACAAAGCAGTGAGGTACATTTGCATATATTTGTTGCATGTGAAGACTTTTCCCTGGCATGTTTGTTTCAAAGATTGCCTACCAACTTGCCCCAACCTTTGGTCTCCAACATACCTACACAGATGTGCGCATGCATTACTACAGCCCCAGCTGTTCCTCATCAGTGAAAGGAACCACAAATTAGCACAGCGTAAAAAAGCAGTGCTCAAATCAAGGTAAAACAAAACAGAACCAATAGTGAAAAAAGCCTCCTTAACGTCTATTAGAGAGAGTGTGATTAATAAATAAAAAGTTTAACCTTGTTGAATAATCACAGACATCTACATAATCTATTAGATAGAAACCCGTTGCTGGAATGTGCAGAGGTGCCATGCCATCCCTGAGCAATCTCTACTTTCTCTGAGAAGTAGGGACAGTTTTTTTCTCTACTCCCTTTTGATGTAAAATTCTCATCATTTGTGGTAATGAGAGCATTAGCTATAAGCTATAATACTGGAACTTAATATTTCAACCAGTAAAGACAAAAGAAAAGGATGTGAGAAAAGTACTGAACACCTTATCCCTCTCACTGTCAACAAGCTGCTGTCAAATAAAAACAAAACTACCACTTCCTTTTGTTACTGTGACATTTACTTTTTCTTCAGCTGTTGTGCCATAAAGGTGGGATGCTGCATAAGCTCTTAATGCTTATGGTCCTGAGGGAAAAAAAAGGTTCAGGAAAGGTTTTCCCCTCTGAAAAGGGAAAAATGAAAAAGAGAGGAGGTGGTGACTTGCATGGTAGTTTACTCAAAGGCAAAAGGAGGAAAAGGTGAAATCGTTTTTCTGCCATTTTCAATGGCTGTTTACCCTCAGAGTGCCCTGCTGCATTTCCAGCCCCCTGCCCATGCTCCAACTAAATCTGACCTTCATCTTTATGCACACTGGGAGTTCAAACCCACTGTTTCTCCACAAAGACTGTCACCTCTTACAGCTTGAAATGTTCCAGAACGTTCTCTGTCCATTGCCTTCAATATACTCAGGTACTCTCAGCTCTCTGCCTTGCCCTGCCCCTGTTCAGTTTGATCTCCTCACAAGTACGCTCACGATGCCCTTTTCTGTTCTGCTTCTGGCACCCTTGCAGCTCACTCAGCTCTTCCAGTTCCTACCTTACCACTTGTGAGCTAGCTCGATCTCTAACCAACACCAAAACGAGATGCGAGCTGACCCCTCTGATGATAAACTGTGCTCATACTCCTGCCTGGTAGCCACCGCCTCTCACAAAGGAAATTGCACACTGCCCAGTGCCATCTTCTGCCTTCTCCATCAAGTCCAACCCCTGGCTCCACACAGGGCCACCCAAAATCCAGCCCTATGTCTGAGAGCACGGTCCCAGACACTCCTTGAACTCCAGCACTCGGGGCTGTGCCCTCAGCCCTTGGCAGCCCGTTCCATGCCCACCGCCCTGTGGTGCAGCAGCTGTCCCTAACCCCCAGCTGCCCTCCCCTGACACAGCTCCATGCCGTTCCCTCGGGCCCCGTCGCTGTCACACAGAGCAGAGCTCAGCGCTGCCCCTCCGCTCCCTGTGAGGAGCTGCAGCCGCCATCAGGCCTCCCCTCAGCTCCTCTGCTCTGCGCTGAGCACAGCCAGGAACCTCAGTCTCCGCCGACCCCCGGTCCCCGCTGTCAGAGCAGCGCAGGAGGGGCGGCACCTGCGGGACCGCCCCCTTCTCCTCCCTCCCTCCCTTTCCCTCCTCTCCCCTCCTCTCTTCCCGGTGGAGAGCGAGAGAGACGGAGACCCGCAGGGACACGGCGGCAGTGGGGCTGCCGAGTGGCGCTGCTCGCAGCGAGGGGGCGGCTTTAGGGAGGGGGGGAAAAAAAAGAAGAAAAAAAAAGTGAGGGAGGGGCGGAAGGAAAGCGTTCAACTCCTGCTCTCCTTGCCCGGCGAGGTAAGGCAGCGGTTCGGGGCTCCCTTCGCGTTCTCGCCGCTTCCCGGGGAGGGCACAAAGGTAGCGGTGCGGAATTCGGCGCCGCTCGCTCCGCGGTCGCTGTCACCGGCGGCCGCCGATGCGCTGCCCCGGGCGGGCTCCGGGCTGGGGACCGCGAGCGGCGTCCGTGGGAGAACGGCGTTGGGAGCGCCGTGCGGCGCAGCCGGCGGAGGTGGGCGGGGGGTGCAGGTGGCTCCGGCGGAGGGCGGCGGGCGCGGAGCTCGGCTTGCGGCGTTGTCGCGCGGGCTGCAGCCGGCAGGGGGCTCCCCCCGCTGCGGGAGGCGCGGCTGTGGCGCGGGGTGCTGCGGGGGGAGGGGAGGGCCGGGCCGGCGCGTCTCGGCGCGGGGCTGAGGGCACGGTACCGCTCGGCGGAGTTGGGCTGTAGTCCCGAACTGCGAGGGCCTGAATGCAGGAGGAGAAAAAAAAAACAACAACAAAACGGCCTAAGTAGATATCGCTGCTGGAAAGCAGCTGACAGATTTATTAGCTGCGCCTCCCGCTCTCGGAAGCGGCTGGAAAGCAGTGAGGCTTTGCCCTTCCAAACGCTCCCTGGTTCCTTTCTGAAGGGTCTGAAAGGTGAAAACTTTCTTTAAGCCGTCGGGTTCTGTCCGCTGGTTGCCGTGTGGTTAGGCCACAGGGCTGCATGCATGCTGCCGTGTAACAATCATCGATGGGCAAATGCGTTTAAAGTGCAGAATGCTTCTGACCTACCGAGCCAATAAAATGCCCCCTGCTCCTTTTTCTGGGTAGGATTTCTCCTTTAATCACCCCGAAGATGTGACATTGTAAGTATGACTGCGTTTGGCTTCCTTTGACGCTTGCGACTTTGCCACCGAGTGACGTTTTTGGTCCTGAAGTGATACTTCAGTTTCTCCATGTGTCATCAATGCTTTGTTATAAAGAGCTTTTTTTTTTTTTTTTTTTTTTTTTTTTTTTAAAGATTGCAATAAAAGGCCCTTAGAGAATAAAGCGGACTTTATTTTTTGACGTCTTAGGAATAAACGAAGCATACGTTTTCCTTTGTGTGGATGAGAGGGAAGCCAGTAGGTGCCTGTTTCAGTTCAGGATGTAGCTGTGTGTGTGACGAGGATGGCTCAGAGCTCTCCGTGCTGTTAAACACTGGATGCTTCACTGGGTTTGGCTTTTCCCTCTGGTTGGCCATACCAAAGAAAAATAAAGCTGTTTGTGTGAAACAAATCTTGCCCGAGATCTTTAACAGAGGAAGTTTAGTTATAAAAGCCCTGTGTGTGCTTGCCGGTACTTTTTCTTAGTTGTGTTTGGCTGTAGGGATGTAGCAACAAGAACAAGTAGCAATGATGTTTTGGAAAAGCAGGTTGTAAGCCCACGGTGTGAGATTAAAGGGAATAGGAAACCTGAATACTGAGCTTTTAGTAAGTTGGTTCAATACGTGATGCTTTGTAAGATCTCACGAGGGCATCACAGTGTGAAAAGTTGGTTTAGAATTCAATAAAGCAGGTTGGTTCAAGGTCTTCTCCAAAGCATCCCTATTGGCATTGATATTTGATGGTTCAATGAATCATATGTCAAGTATTTCATAGTTACAAGGAAGAAGAAAGTTTGGAAAGTAATTAGTTGCTGTAGGAAATAGGGAATGAAATGGTTTTGAGGGGAAGTCTGAAAAAATCTCTGTACTGCAAAGCCTACCACATTACAAATGCTGGGCTGTTCATTGAGTGAAAAGGTTGACTTGGCATAATGTCAAAAATATATTCTGGAAACCCTTATTAGTGACAGCTTAAACATGATTTGATGAACTTCTCTATAATTTTCTGTGTTTTTAGGAAAATTTAAGGGGGTGAAAGGATTTTACTTTGAGGGGTGTATCCTGCTGTTTCTTTCATATTTGAGTGGTTTTTAAAAGTGCTTTTATGTCCTGTGTGGTTCTGTACCATATGTTTTGTGTTTCATTCTTTGAATGACCACTGAAGTGCAGCCAATGTTGGGTGAATGTGGCAGCTGTTAACTAGCGCTTAGCAATGGGGCACGATGATCAAGAGGGGAAGTGAAGAAGAGTACTATGTCTAATTGAAACTACAGAGGGCAGTTAGGTAGGTAGGATATAGTGAACAAAACCTGGAGCTTGGACATGATGTTAAGGCATCACGTCTTTTCTCTTGTAAAAACAGTGGTGAAATAGCGTAGAAAACACCTCAGCTTTTTGGTTTTAGAACTCAGCCTCTTCGATCTGTTTGCATTTTGCCAGTACTTGCATGATCATTTCTTGTGCATGGCACAGAAGATGTGTTTTCCTTTGCTTCGAAAACAGAATTGTGAAGGCTGTTGAGAAGGCTGGCAAATGAAAGGGTAATAAGCCTTGACATTTTGACAGTGTCTTCTAGAGAATTAGTCCTGCGAACTAGACTTCATTAGAAACAGTAACTGATTAAGATATCTCAGATATTCTGAAATGTAATACAGTGGCAATCATAAAACAAAACTAAATTTTTACCACTAATTGGCATGGTGATTATGTTTTTCTTTTTAATAATTATCATTGCCTTTCCTCAAATCATGTCTTATCATGATGTCCCTTAAAAATGTTTTTGCCTAATATAGTCAGCTTTGCTTCTTTTTTTTTTTTGTTTAATCCCCAACCTAACCTCATCTGGTTTCATGCTTTACTCTGTGTATGCTAACGTGCACATTAATGTGCTGAGTTTGTCTTGTATATTGTAAACACATCCTCTTACTGAGAACTCTGAAAATACCAATTCTCTCCTTATTATGTGACGGAAAATGAATTTTCATTTAGTCACCACAGGCTCGTTTGCAACATTTGAGCATGGTTTATATAGCTCATGCTAATGAATTTGAACTAGCAAATAGATAGTGAAGTCTACCCAAAAATAAGGAGTTATGTTCTGAAGGTGCTCTAGTGGTGAATTACCCAGTAACGTTAGGCTCCTAATATTTTAATAGAATAATTAAGGTTTCTAAAATGCCCGAACAAACCAAAAAACCAACCAACCAAAGAAGACAACAACAAAACCTCTGTAGAATGTCTGCTGGAGAAACCTGCAGATGACAGAAGTTTGGAACTGTTTATTCGTGGCAGTAGCAGCCACGTTTTCTTCTCTGCTATGGTTGGCTTGGGAGTCTCAAGTAGAAGTATGGAGTTCTTCATAGAAAAGGCTCTAAAATGTAATTATTTTTGCTTTGAGTGACTCCTGGAGCTGTGTCAGCTGGTTTGTGCTGTCTTATGTGGGCACGCTATGATGTCCAGCTTCTGTGGAATTCTTCTGGGACCTGAGGCCATTGAGAATTGTGTAGATGAGTATTTTAATTGAAATATATTTCATGTAATTCCCACTGAGCTGGCATTTTAACTTCCATAGCACTTCAGAGTTTAATTAAAAAAACAACAAACAGGCACTGTCTGAAGACCTTACAGCAGGTTTGTCGAGTGCTTTGGTTAATTTGCATTTGATCAATGTGTATATATATTTAATTGCAAATATGGTACTAAATAAAATGTTGATAGAACAGACTTTAAGAACTGTATGCTGTGACATAAAATCACCAGAACAGTGGGATAGGTAGGGAACTGCTTAAGTCAGTATGACAAGATCTATAATGGAAACCTTCATTTAATATTCCCCAGGTAAGATTTCAGAGATTTTATTCTGAAGTAGTTTTTCAAACTGATGGTGCTATGAACAGCAAAACTGTGTGGGCAGGCTTAAGATACTGTTACTTAAGAGATTACCAGACATCTGTCATAGTGGTTCCATGAACAACATTGGAGTGACTGGTTTTATAAAATGCTGTACAAAGGTGCCCCAGTTCTCCATCTCCATCACAGCTTGTCATTAGTCTCCAGAAGCTCTATTCAAGGTGGCTGGTGTGATCTGAACAGAGCCCTCAGAGGCAAGTGAAGGTAGTTCCTGAATGTAACTAGCTTTAAAATGAAAGCTCATCTATGCATCTTGTCAAATGTAATAGGACTTTTCTGGAACGTGCAGTGTGAAGTTGTTCAGGTTAGTTAGATAAGTGAAAGCTGTTCTCAATATCTTAGTGTAGCTGGTTTCTATGCCATGAGGAATCTGGGCACCTACCTCTTCTACACTGGAGTCACTGGTGAAATAGGGGTATTCAGATTGTGAGAAGCATTATTGTTGCCTCTTAATGTAACTGATGTCTCAGGATGAGGATCAAATGCAGCAAGACCTTGTCTTGCTGGCTGTCAGTGATCTGTGGCTCTCCATAACCAGTCCTGAGTGCAGTGGCTTTCTGCTGTTGCTATATACCTTGCTACTTCTAGTTCTCTGCTTGCTGTTTCTTTGGTGTGCAGCTGCATCTCAGTCTTGCTATTCAGGAGATCGTGCCATCTGCTTTTACTGCATCTGTTCCTGCCTCACTTAATCTCCCCGTGGCTTGACAGTAAGTCCTCCAAATTCTGTTTTCCTTTAGAGCCTTACATGGCATAGTCTTCTCGCACTTTCAGTCCACCTTGAGAATAGCTGTTTTGTAAAGGAAGCTTCATCTTGTAGTTTCTTTAAGCCACTTCCATAGAATCGAGTTCTTAGTGCAACTCAGAGTTTGAACACCAGGAGCTGAATCTTGATTTTTCTACTGCTACCATGCCCTTCACTGCATTAGAAAAGGTTAACAACTTCCTGCCAAGGCCAACTATGATGGATGTGACATTTAAGAATGTGGGGGTTTCCTAGTGTTGTCAAAAATGCTTTCAAAAATTTATTTGTAGGGATAAGCTGTTCAAAAGTTGCCATTACTCTTCCTATCTTAATCTCTTTGAGGGGAAATTCTGGTCCTGAAAACAGTAAGAAGTTAGATGTAACAGGTGGGTGATGGGTACCATCTCACAGAGGTGCAATTTTAGGGAGAGGGAGAGGGCAAAGGCATCCATGAGGACTTCAGTGCCCCAGACAGAGGTATGCAGAAGCACTGCTGAAGTATTTAGAAGCAGAATAACAAGTATAATGTGAACAATACATGCATTCTCATAGTCCTAGCTGCAGCAGTTTCAGCAAGTTGTGAAGCATAGCTTTCTGCCAGGTTTTTTTTGGAGTCTCAGCTCTCCTTTCCAAGCCTCTTAAGGAGATGGAAGACGGCTTTGCTGCCAGATTGCTGTTTTTTCCTTTTCCCTCTAAGTCTGCAGGCATGATTTTAGCAGATGTGGGAGGTAACCTGGATTTCAAAGGCATCAAGATTAAAACATGTTAGCTGTTGGAAGCTTTTGTGTTGAGTTATGGAATCTTTCAAAATGAAACAGCAGGACATCTAAATGCACAGATTATTTTTGTTTTGCAGCATTAATTTAGTAATACCCTTATTACTTAGGGACCCAGTGTCATAATGGCTTGATGTCTTAATGGGTTATAGTGTTCATTTTCTTTGTTCAGTGATTGCTTGGTTAAGATGGCTTATGCTGGTATGAATACAGAGGGTATGATCATGGTTGTGTTTGTTGTGTGACTAGGCCGGACTTGTAGTAGAAATACCATGAGAAATATTCAAAGTTGTATGCCTCAGAAATTCTTAAATAAAAACCATCACTAAAAAAGCTTCAATTTTCAAAAGCAGATGTGACCTTGAGCCAGAAAAGCTTGGGAGGGAGCATTCTTCTGGCTGCTCTCAGCTCTCATAATGACCAATGTTTGCTTGCTAACTGTCTGACGTGGCTGTTTCCTGCAGCGCCTTGTGCCTAATGGCTGTGCAGATAGATGCTCGGTTTTCCTATGTGGCTCAGCTGACTGGCTTTCTGTCAGGCCTGATTTTGGGGTGATTCTTGTGGATTTGGTGTAGGAAGAAGGCTATGTTTGTGATAAGGGTAAAGCGCTCTCCCACGCGATATGGCAAAGGTTTACATCTCCATTTGCTGTAGTAAATCCATTTGTGATTATGTGTTAAGACTGGACAGGTTAACTGCTGAGTTGAACTTGTGAAGTTCTGTGTGTCGCCAGAGTCTCTTGTTGGAAAAAAAAGCAAATCTGCATCATCTGTGTGTGCAGGACAGCTGGAAACTCCTCCTAACATTGTTGCTTTGATGTCTGTTTGAAGGGAAAAATAAGGTTTGCTTTTTATCACAGCGTTTAAAGGATGCTGTCCCAGCAGTGTAATAAATGAGAGCTGGATCTGGGACTTGCATTCAGTGGAAGGCAGTGTTCTTCCAGATGTGTTTTAATTGAATTGTCCTGTGAAAATGGGTTCACCTTGGAATTCAGTAACATGCAGTTCAGGGGCTTACAGTTGAAAAAGAGAGGAATGCAGCAGATGCTGCATAGTTCTGATACTTGTGATGGCTGATGATACTGATATCTTGAGGGTTGTGTTCTCTACTCTGATTCACTGCATAAACAAGTACAGGATAAACCTCCATGTGTAACCTTGACACATGACTGGATCTTTGCTTTGTAGTTCATTAGTCGTTTATCCAAGTTGTAGAAACCGTGTATTGAGAAACAGATTAAACATACATAATGGAACATCACCTCTTTTTTTTTCTTTTTAACCTGAGGGGAAGATGTATTTTTGTGCCTCTGAAATTTTATTTGTAAGAAACAGATCTTCAATTCTAGTCCCCCTGAGAATAACTGAGAGCCTTTACATCTAAATTTGTCAGGTTAAGAAGTCAAAACTGTTGATGCATGTCAGCCACAAACCAAAAGACATCAAAGCAGTGTTTTGTTTTCACAGTATTTCCAGTGTGGCCGAGCTTTCTGTGTGATGTTGGATTGCATGACCTTCAGAGGTCCCTTCCAGCCTGAATTATTCTGTTTCTTGGAAAGTAGGGAGGTACAAAAAAAGCTCACAGAACTGGCAAGTGTTACCAGTTGGTTAGATGCCACTTCTGAAACAATTTATCTGGTCTCGCGACTTTGGAAAGGTACCTGAGGAGCAGGCTATCAGCAGCATGGACTATTTTGGTAACCTCCTTTCTGTTTGCTGTCTTTCTGAGTGTTATTCAGCTCTGGGCTAGATGTGCTTTCTGTATGTGATTAGAAACACATACTTATTTCACATCCAGTTGTATACACAAATGGAGAGATACTTTGAGTTATTGCTGCAGGTTTGGTTGTGCTGCTTCATGAGAATCTAGAAATGTGCTGGTGATTGTGGCTCTGCTGTTCATACATCAGGCTATGGTGTAGGAAGGCTATGGTGTGTAAGCTTCAGTACTCTGTAAGAGGCTGTTCAGCTTGGTTTGGGTGGAAGATCAAGCACCAGAGGATAATAACGATACCCACTGGACTGACTTGGATGCAATGTCTAAAATCAGTCTTTCTAGGTTAATGTTCATAATCCAACATTTTACTTCAGGGAAACTACAAATAAGCCCAGTAACATATTTTTAATCCTTTTCTGGACTAAAATCATGCCTAAGGAAGAGAGATTTGCTTATTTTATTTCAGCTGGTCACTTCTACAGTTTTAGTAATCGGTGAGGTTTGAGAAATGCTGTTCTCTATTATTTCCCCTTGTGCGTATTTCTAGTAACTGAGTTGTATGTGTGCCCATACATTTCATTTTTCAGGATGTATTGATGTTTATGTGATGATTCAGAATATGAGTTGAAGTTTCAGTCTAGCTGAACGTATTCCAGCAGCCAAGTGTGGGAAGAAGGGATTTGCGCTTCTTAGTTCCAACTGTGAAAAGAGGAGTGGATGTTGCTCCTGCTCCAAATTGTTATCTGAATAAACTGTGGGAAGTTGAGTTTTTATTAAAAACCAAAATAGCAGCAAAGCAAAGAAACAAAAGCAACAACAAAAAACCACCAGCAAGGGAAAAAAGGGAGAAGATCTGGAAATTGGCAATTAGAGATGGGATATTTTTCAAGATATGCAGTTTTAGAAAGAAGTTGACCTGCCAGTTACAAGGGCCAGTGCAGAGCTGTTAAGATTCCTAACCAATCCTTTTTCCCAAAGGAGGGAAAATGAGTGTATTGTAGGCTAATGCATGGAAGGAGGCTGGCCTCAGGATGTGTTCATTAAAACAACTCTGTCCTCTGTGTTCCAAAGTGCAGTTTGTGCTGAGGGGAACTGATAAATTTAAAAAATGCATGTTGAAAATTAAATCTATTTTCTGTGTTGTCAGAGTGCCTTTCTGGTCTGGAATAAATCCTATAAATTGTTTCTTTCAGCCAGTGTGCAGAGGTAAGAGAATACACTGGTGAGTCTTCCTGTGTCCAGGCTGTCATTATGTGTGCTGGGAAAAATAGGAGGCACTGCAAACGTTTAGGGGCAAAATAATGTAAGAGAACTGTCTTCTGCAACATGTTGGGGTCAAACTGATGAGTAAATGGTTCAAGACAGTGTCCCTGTATTATCCATAAGAGGGTTATTATTCAGATGGTGATTTTCTTTATTTTGAAAATGAGGCTTGCAATGATCTGTCTACCATCATTATTGGCTTCCCCTTACCTGATGTTCCATAATTCCTTCTAACTTTCTACAGCTAGACTGATTTTTATTTAACAGAGCTTCTGGTCACTGTTCTTTACTCTTCTATTTTCATTTCCTTGTTTCACTGGAGAAAAGCACTTGTGATTTCAATGAATAAGAATTTGTATTCAACTGACCATAGAATCACAGAATGGCCTCGGTTGAAAAGGACCACAATGATCATCTACTTTCAACCCCCTGCTGTGTGCAGGGTCGCCAACCAGCAGACCAGGCTGCCCAGAGCCACATCCAGCCTGGCCTTGAATGCCTCCAGGGATGGGGCATCCACAACCTCCTTGGGCAACCTGTTCCAGTGCCTCACCACCCTCTGTGTGAAAAACTTCCTCCTAGTATCTAACCTAAACCTCACCTGTTTCAGTTCAAGACCATTCCCCTTATCCTATCACCATCCACCCTCTTAAACAGCCATTCCCCTTCCTGCTGATATTTGGGTTCTACTTGTATTACTAGTATATTGCATTCTTTTGAGAAGATAATTGTTTTGTAAGTTCAGCTTGAGGTTAGCACATCAGACTAGAGGAGGTGAAGAATGGTTTAGTTCAAGGTAAAGGGTCAAGTAGAACTATGTCTTTTATATCGTGGTAGTGCCACGTTAAGGATATCAGTTTGTGAGTAAAAGAGGAAAACTTATGAAACGATGATAAATATTTATGTAAAGCTATGGCATAGGGTTTGTTAATATGATGGATTGTGTAGTAGTGCAGAAAGGGGCTTCTGTTGTTTTTCAAAGCACTTACACTGATGCTTAGAAGAAACAAAGCCATTCCAGTCCATAATTCATTTAATGTGCTACAGACAAATTGCTAACGCACATTAGAGAAAAATTGTAGGTGTTTTTTTGTCTTTTTTAGCCAAATTCTCAATGTGTTAGAAGAATTCTTGTATCCATTTCTGAGTAATGCTAGATAACTTCATCACCTGTTTGATGAGAGAGAATAGCTTCATAAAAAAGTGATTTCAGCTATAAGACTCTTAGTAACCAGTTATGAGGCAAGGGAAATCAGCTGAAAAAATGTTGATTCTGGTCATGAATTTAAGTGAATGACTTTCTGCTTTCACTTCAATGCTCTGGGTCATTGTATGATATGGACTGGGGTCCTCAGAAGAGTTTTGCTTCCAGATTCTGCGGAAAATGTACAGCTCCTCTATGCCTCTGTTGCTGCCTCAATAAAATGAGGATGATGTGGTGATACTAGGAGGCTTTTAAAGTGCTGTACGACAGTAATGATAAGGTGTTACGATTTTCTGTGACCAAGCCTAAGGGTCCTTAATTCAACAGTCCTGTCGTGACCTTGGGTCACTGTGCATCATGCTGCTGTCATGAAGCTGTGGACATATTAGACCACAAATTCTGTTCCTGGCATATGCCTGAACAGTTATTAATTTGCCTTTTGTGTTCAGATCTTCTGTTTAATTTGAATTAGCTTAGCTGTAATTTGAGTTAAAATGCCTTGGTCTCTGGTTTCTTTGTGAGGTCAGGGTGCTGCGTGTGGACAGCCTGCTGGCTGTCCCCACTCAGGCTGTTTTGCAGCAAAATGGACTCTAAAGTCCAAGGCCCTTTGTCAGCGAAGCAGACTGTGTTTACCCATGGCAGTGTTGCTGCTCATTATCTACATCGTTGTCAAATGGTTATATAAAATACAGAGGGATGGGGGGGGGGGGGGGGGGCAGGCTGTGTCTGGCTCCGTATTGCTGAGGAGCAAATGCAGCCCTTGCAGGCTGGCACAGCCTTTCCCCTCACCCAGAGAAAGACTTGTTTTATTCTTGGGTTTTTTTTTTTTTGGCCAGATGTTTTAGTAGTCTGAGTATGGTAATCCAGGCTCCAGCTTATATAGAATGGTTAGTTACCCAGCTTGTTGCTGAAGCGAGGCTTTTTCTTTCCTGTTTAATTTCTGCAAGGCTTGTAATTGTAAACCTTATTTTTTTTTTTTTTTTATTGCAGATTATTCTTAGTAGGATTACATTTAACTACATCTCCTTTGAGACCTGCCTGCCTGTCACCCGTTTGTATAACACGAGGTCACACACACCAGTTTGTTCTTTCAGACAATTCAGAGCCGCTGCTTCTTACTCTGTTCCACTCCTCATGCTCTGTACTCCATACAGAAAGACACTGTGGCTTTCTGCCCCTGGGAAGGAGATTCTGCAGATGTTTTCCAGTACCCCAGGTCGCTCATTCTGACCTAGGCTGGTTGGTGCACTGTGAATGCTCAGAGCAATCGGATTGTTTGCAGGCGTGCCCTTCTGTACGCTGCCCTTTCTCAGGTGTCCAGTGAGGCCCAGCCCAGCATGGGCCCTAATCCTGCCCCAGAGCCTGCAGGCTGCCCTCCTGCTTACACCCAGGCCCACTGCCCTTGTGCATTGCTCCTGAGCAGAATAAGCCCTCCTGCACTGCATCTCTCATTGGAAAAATAACTCAAGGCACAAACATAGCGCCTCAACGGGCTGAAATGTGTGTGTATCAGGGAGGAGGGGAATAACGAGTAGGGGAAGATTTATGCCTTCCTTTGCGCTGTTGCTTGGTAACAGAAAATGCCTCTTAAGCCTATTTTTGGTGAGGGGAGGGGTGAAACTTGATTCAGTGACCATCTGTCCCAAGCCAGTTGATTTCCTGTTGAGCTGTCCTTTGTTTCTGTCAAACAATTGATTGTTACCCTTTGCAGATAAGGATACTGTTGGTGACATTGCCCTGAATCAGCAGGTTGGCTTGCAGAGACCGCAAATCAGACCTACCACTTTTTTTTTTTCTTAAATGTTTTGGGTTTTTGGTTTTTCTGAGGCCACTAATTGCGTTTTTTTTTCTTGTTTTTATTTGTCTGTATTGCTCCCTCTTTTTTCTTTTTGATTTGTTTTCCTTTTTGGAGAATGTCCATCAGTACAGTATTAGAGTGGCACAAATTTAATTGTGATTTTTTTTCAAGAAGTAATAATGCTCTTTCTGTGGTGTGAAGTCATTGGGGAAAAAGCCATAGTTTTGGCTGCATAACCTTTCTGACAGTGACGGGAGCAGAAGTTAACTGAAGTCACTATTGAAGAAATCCCTGCTGTTTCTTTGAAACAAAACCAAAGGTTTCTGTGTGGGTTTTTTTGTTTTGTTTTGCTTTTAGTTTCAAATGAAATATTTGCTATTGTTCTTGCTTACTTGTTAGAAAATCATTCTCTGTTTGAGTATCCTGATGTTTGCTTAGTTAGTAATAGATAGATTTAAACTCTGATTAGATTATTTTTGTCATCTTCATTTATATTCCAAAAGCCCATATTTTTCCTTTAGGTTTATGTTCGCAGGGTACAAGGCATGTGCTCTGTAGCTACCTTTATTGGTTAAGCATTCGGATTCTATTTTCCTTCCTGCCTTGAATTATAACGTTCAGAGAAGAGGGTGATGCTTTGGTTATTGGCTGAAAAAAGAGTAAGGAATGTGTCTCCAAAGAGACAAGTAATATCAGCAAAAACAGAAGATATGTAGTCTGAAGCTTTTCAACATTGTCTTGGATATATATTGGATTAGGATCTTTTTGAGCTGGTAGCAAGGTACCTACTAAACAGTTTTTAGTGGAAGTTGCGTCAGGCATACTTGTGGGTTTTCATTACTTCCTTTTTGAAGCTGCATGAGATGATTAAAATCTGTGACTTTGCTTAACAAGAGTTTCATATCAAACACTGACCCATGTCAGTGAGCCTGTGGTTAGATGTGTGATAGCACTGTGGCTTACTTGCCGATTAGCCACCTTTTGTATCTTCTTTTTTGGTTGGCTGTTTATATACTTGAACCTCAGCCTTTTCCCCCTGTTGTGTTGGTGTTGGTTTGCCATATACTGTGATCTGGCATAGGAAGTGATCCACTTGAAAAGTACTTTTTCTAGGTTAGTTTTTCAGGTGTGTAAGTTCCTTGATCCAGCACACCAAGCAGAGGTGTGCAATGATATGTGTGACTGGATATAATCTTTTTCATTAGTTAATGATGAACGTATTGAGCTGTTTACACATATGAAGTTTCTGCTAAGTAGAGAAATACTACATTAGTTTGAGAATTCTGTTAACAGAAGTACAGACAGTTTTTGTAAAACAAATTGAACAAGCATATTTGCTGCTTTCTGCCTTTCTTGTGCTAGAGATTAGTAGACAACATCAAGATCTCTTTTAGCCATTTTATACTGTCTTGAAAATCCAAAAACATTTGTGTAACTGTGTAAATTAGGTTGTTGTTTGGGGCTAGGGAGTTCAAACTGTGCAGAGAGGGAGCTGTTCTGAATTGTCTTGAACTGATTCTTTTTTCCTCCTACCTGCAGAAATGAATTTTTTTTGAAGGTGGAAAAAATAAGAGCTTAATTTTCTTTCAGGTTTGAAAATCCTGTCCCATGTATTTTTCTGGCATGCAACAGTTATTTTTCTGGCGAAGAGTAGTTATTTTTATGTTGCTAAGCTGTATAGCTCAAACTGTAGGGAACAGCTCTCAAGCAGGTGAGTCAGTGGTGCACGCAAATGACAGAGCAGTTAGGATTCTGGTTTGCACCTATCTCCTTGCTTTCTTGAATTGCGTTGTACTGCATTTCTTCCATTAAAACGGATCTTGCGTGTCCTTTGTTCACAGATAAAAGCAGCTGCAGATCTGCTGTTCAGAGGGCGCAGCACCTGTGGCTTACCTTACATGCAGAAGAGCAGTAATTTGAGAAGCAGGTAGGAGACTGGCGTCTGCTTGCATTCACCTTCTCATGTTGCTGTTGCAAGGATGCAATTATTTATGTATGTCTCTTGCCTTTTGAATGCAGTCAAGCAGAGTGTGAGCAGTGCGTTTCAGTGCTGGAGCATTCTGCTTTGGTTTTTTTTGAGGAAGAGACACATGTGGGGTAGGGTCTTGAGTGGTAGGGTTGTGATCAAGTTGCTTTTTCATACTGGTGAACTAATGTTAGCTCCTTGCGTATGATATTGTTAGTAGGATCTTATTGCAACTCAGCCACCATTTACAGAACCAATAGCGGCGCTGTCCTTGATAAAAGTTTGAGAAATCTTTCTTTCCTGTGGTATGAAGGCCTACTTGTGGTATGCAGGAGAGTGTGTTTGGTCACTGTATCAGTGAATTCTTGCTCTGAGAACAATGGTGCTGTCCTGTCCTCTCCAGCCCATACCGCTATTTTTAAAACCATGTGCATCAAAGGTAAAAGTGCCAAGCTGCTCTTCTCCCAGGAAGGTGTAGCTACCTGTACCAGTGGTAGGCTTTTCATGAGGGAAAGTAACTAAAAAAAGATTTTTATGGAATGTTTCTTTCTCCAGCAAATGGTTTTCTGCTGAATGTTATCTTTGGAAAGAAAAAGAAGAAAGAAGCATGAGCTTAAGGGAGACATGGTCAGCTACTTAATCATCTGTCACAGCCCTCTTCAGCCTTAGAGGCTGTTCCACAGGTGAATGCTTGCCTTTAGAACAGATTTGGCCCTTGGGCATGCTGACTGTGCTTATCCTCCAGTCTTTGCTTTTATTGGCTTGATTGCTGGCTGAGCTGCTCCTCTTGGACCACCTCTGCTAGCTTAATTCACATTTCATTTTAGGGAACTCAGTTTTCTAAAAGCAGGAGAATAGTCCATATGATCAGTCCTGCCCTGTGTTCTGCTTCATCTCATGTGCCCCTTGATGAATGGTGAGAATGCTTAGTTGTGGGCAGCAGTCTCTGGGAGATTTTCTGGAAGTACTTGGAACAGCTGCCTTTTTATCATTTGTAGTGAGAGAGAACAATCCATAGAGAAGCTTTGTAGGGTTTAGATGAAATCAACTGATTTAAGTTCACTTTCATTTCTGCTTCTTCAGAGAAGAATCATCCTGGTATTTGTAGAGCTGGAAGAGAATCTGCTGTTTTTGCTGGGGGGAACCTTTTGTGGGCTTGCTAGGCAGGGGAGGGTGCTCTTTCCCTGTTTGGGCAGGCAGGCAGGGCTGTGCCAAGCAGTGCATGTAAAACCAGTCTGATGGTATAAGTGATATAATAGATAGGAGGGAAAATTGGAGAGAAATAGAGTTTCTGGTAATTTATGCACACTTGTACCTGGTTTCAATAATACAAACACATTTTGTATGCTAAATAAATTCATTTATTTATATATTTTAGGAAACCTTTAAAATTATTTTTTAGAACTTGGTTTCTTTAAGATCCTTTTCTCCTTAAAAGTGATTACATTTATTTTGCCTCATTTACAGTCACAGAACTGAGTGACTGAAAAAGGAAGGGACTAATTGACCTGAAAATTGGGTTTCTGAGGCCTAAGCTAACATCTCAAACCTGAGGTGACCTTCTTTATGTCTGTGGCAGGAGAAAATGTGCTCTTTTATAATCTGCTGCCTCACTGCTCTTATGAATGCACTAACCGTTGTGGAGCTGAGCTTGTTTCTGGACACCTGATGGCATTCAAGAGGAGGGAAATAGCAAGCCCTTTTTGTATCTGCAAAAGATGTGAATGGATAATGAAATATTCTTCCATACATAATGACTAGTGGGCTTTCATTTAGGTATTCTTTTTGATTTAACTTAGAAGTTGGAGTTGCCTGGAGAAATACTGCTGTTTTGCTGTGTGATTAGGAGAACTAGTCTGTTCAGGCAGCCACCGAGGGTGTAAACTCAACGTTTCTGAACACTTCATGTGATTCTAAAATTAGGTGTTGCCACAGTGTGGTATTCATCCTATATGTTTGTAAATGACTGCAGAAGGATGCAAATAAATGGAGGCGTTAGTTTTGTGTTTATCAATGGTGTCTTGAAATGACAATTTCTTTGAATGAAAGCAGATAAAATGGAATGTATCAGTTTGAAGGGAGGTGATCAAATGTATGGGGAGATTAGACCAATCTCTCTGTTTGAGCTGCTGTTACCTTCCAGTTTCTTCTCATGTAAAGATTTGTCATCACATGATGGCCATGTAGGTCTTGTTTACTTCTGTTTTTCCCCTCACTGAGGAAAAAATGTTCTTTTCTCTTCTCTGTTTTTCTCACTGCAGCACCACTACACTTTATCATCATATCAAGGAAGTTGATCAAGCTTTTAGAGAAAACTTTAATTAACAGGATGTTTTTGTTGGCTGTATTGTTGCATGTTTGTAATTTGTAGTTGATTCCACAGTCCTCTTTTGAGGAGAATTAGCTGACTTTCTTGGGTTTTCTGAACGTGTCGGTGTTGTACTTGCAGAGGAAGAAACTGCATGAAGCTGTGGGTGTAAAGTTGGAGGAGCTTTTGGTGTGCTAGGGGCTGGCTCTAACATAATCCAGATGGTTGAGTTTCTGCTTATTTTTTCTGACATCTTTGCCTGGAGCTTTTTCAGATTGTTTTCCCAAGTGACCAGATACCAGCAAGGGGATGGTCTTGGAGTTAAGCCGGCTCAAAGCAGTGGTTGGAAGATCTTTGTTCTGATCCGTCTTGACCACAAAGTTCCTAGCAGACCCTGGGGGTCGGGCATTTGGAACTCCGTTGTTGTTGTGATCTTTTTTTTTTTTCTTTTTTTCCCTTTCTTCCTTTCCATGAGTAAAAGGAGCAGCTAAATTCTCCTTAGTGTTTGTGTTGAATTAACACCCCCATTAAAGCCTGTAAATAAACTGTTCGTGAGGTTACCAAAATGTCCTGAGCAGATATCTTGGCTTATTTTTCTTGCAGTACGTTTATTTAAAGTAAATTCTCTATTAAGTCACAGAAAAGTGGTTCTTTGTTTTACGCCTTGTTTTGGAATGCTATTTATTAGTGATATCCAGGGGGGTCAGAAACATAAATAATGTTCGTTTCAAGGTTTGTTGGGTGCAAATGGTGGGGGGTTCACACTGAAGAGAGCTGTTTTGTTTGGTGTGGCTAATCAGGAGTGAGGCTGGAATTGCTCATAGCTGTCATTCAGGTTTTGTTTCAAAGTCCAAGGGCCTACTGGGAAAAACAAAAAGCTAATGAAAGCTGACTGTATTTCAGCCCAAACCCTCTGGAATCCAAAATGATGTCCTGACACTCAATGTATTCTTATTCTCCTGCATTCCCATGGTTACTAAGGTAACAGGTTTTTAGAGGCTTTACATCTTCATTGTCAAGTATTTGCTACACTTATTGTTGCTGTTTGCAGATTAGGGCAATTTAAACAATACCTTTTGAAATGGGGACCAAAAAATACAAAAAGAAATATAGTAGAAATAGATGTAATGAATCAATTACCTTCTCTCGTTTAAATTTTCAGAGCTACTTCTCAGAGGCTTCATACAGAATGTAACATCAGTTTAGTGATTGGATTTTAGGCATGGCAGAATTTCCTTTTTTTTTTTCTTTTCATTTTTTTCATTACAGGACTCCTTGAATATAGATGTTAGAAGTATCACTTTGTAGCTTTGTGCCTTTCCCTAACAACAGAGTTGTCCTGAAGAAACTGAAGTTTGTATTTGCATCAGGGTGTTGTTTCTCTGATTAAAATACATCTGAGACAGTCACCTGAATTTCACAAACTGTATTACTGCTACAACACTGCATCGGTGAAATCATACTTTAAAAATGAAACATCCAGGGGCAAATAGGAGAAGACTTTTGTGTGTGTTTAACAACATACCAGAACTCTAGCCCAGGGTGCTCTGTTTGTGCTCCTTTGAATTCATTTAGCTAGAGCAGAACTGTGCTTCTTCCCTGGAAAACTGGATTGTGGTGGAGGCGATCAGACTTATTTTAAATGCATATTCTAGAAAATTACTTTTTAAATTGTCTTATTTTTTGCTGGCTTTTAGAAAGTCTGCAGCAGCAAACATCTTCTTTCTGTATCTGTGATCAGAGAGCTAATTAAAAAAAAAAAAATACTTGGTGCAGTGTTAACTCTTGAAACTACTGAGGACTTTACATTAAGCTGATTTATGCATTGGCTGTTAGGTGCGTAATTTTAAGCTCTGTGTCATAAAATCTTCCTTCTGTAAAATATGGATAATGTCCAGATATGAGTTAGGAGGAAAAACTGTAGGTCTTAGCCCGTGTGTATGAAGTACTTTGGAGGACTGTGATGCTGTGTGTGTAAGATTATGTGCCGAGATCATGACGTACAAGGTTGGAGCTCTCCCTGTTACTGATTTTTGGATGTTTTGGTTTTGGTGAAGTTTTAATCATATCACTAGATAATTATCATCATACATATAAGCTTTAATTAATTAAAAAAAAAAAAAAGAAACTTCTTGCATTTATATGAAGCAAGCTAGTGCTCTGATTGTATTTTTATAACATAGTTTAAATAATTGCCATTTTAAAATATTTTCACTAATGGTTTTTGGTGTGATTTCTTTTATTCCCTACACTCTCCTTTCCTCCTAAACAGCTTTTGCTCTTTGCCTGTTGCAGTTTAAATGCTTTTGAAGCAGCATAGTGCCTCACTATACAGCTGCTTACAGCTTGTGTTGCAGGAAATATGGTGTAAACGGAGTTTGAAGAGTCAGGGAAGACTTTCTAGCTGTTGTTAGAGCTCCTATTGATAAACAGAATATTGCTTTGTGCATCTCAAATCAATCACATTTGTGATTTCCTCTTTGCTCGTAACTGAGTTTGAGTATTTTCATTTAACTAACTCAACAGCTTATGTCTCATTCATGTAATGCAGTCTGGGCTCATCTTTAATTCTGCACTAGTGTTTCTACCGCTGCATAATAACTCTTGCTTAAGCAATGTTTTTTTTTTTAAATAAAATCTCATTTTAAATGGTATTATCTACAAGCCAGATTCTATTTCAGAATAAGTAATCCTACCAGATAATTTCTAGGAATAGGCAACACTTTTCCAGTGATGGAAGCAGTCTTTTTCATCTCTCTTTAAAGTGATTACTCTGACATAGCTGTATTATAAAGATTGGTGTTTCTGTGAGACTGAATGTATGAAGTGGGCTTGAGATTGAGTTTGGGATGCAGCGTTTTCTGTCTCTCCATGCTGCATTCTCAGGCACAGTACCTCACTGTTGTGCACAGCCCAAACCAGACCGAATGCAGTATGGTGTATGCTAAGTCCTCCTTGCTTGTCAGAGAGACAGTGTTTTTAGCTGAGAGCAGTCATACCATACTGGGGAAGATGCATGTTTTGTCTGTCCTTGAAGTGAGGCCATAGCCTTACACTCCAGAGCCATTTGCCCACGCACAGGCAGTAGCTGTGGGCAAGATCCCCTTACTGCTGAAATGATCCGCTAACTCACTGAGACCATGCCCTTGGATTGTGTTTTTTATAAAGGTTGGCTATATAAAGACAATGTTTTTACTACTTGTTTGCTGCTGAATATAGTTTCTTTGGAAACATGAGCTAGAGGCTCATGTTGGACGCCATTTTGTGAATGGCGCTGGCCTTGGCTTGGGCTTAGTGAGAGAAGTAGCTGTGTGTGCTGGGCTACAGCTGTCCCTACTGCTGTTACAAGGATGTAGCTGTCCTAAAGGAGACAGGGCTTAGGGGCTGATGTGTGGATTCTCCAAACACAGAGCAGATTACCCCATAAAAAGGAGGTGGCAGACCCGAAGGAGTGAAGCTGAAGGCAGGCTGAAGAACTCTCTGAGATGAAGGGCAGAAGGGTCTTGGCAAGCATCTAACACAAATCATTGCTTGAAAGTGTTTGTAGGGAAGTCTTTAATTTGATTAGGTTGTTTCCTTAATAGTTCTGCGTGTGTGATTGGTGCTTTGCCCTGGACAAAGGTGTGATTCGGTATAAGAACAGCTGTGAACAAATGAAGATGACTTCCTCTCTTTATAAAAAGCTACTTATAAATAAGACTTACGTGTTTAAAAAGCTAATTAAGGGAATGATAAGAAATAGGGTATGCAAAGAAAAAGTATACTTCTTTGCCATAAGACTTTAAGTTTTAATAAACAGTTTTATGTTTATTAAAGTGATTGTTTTTACTGCTGCTGTTGCAGGGCTGTTTATATTTAAATTTTCCCTCTCTTTACCTTGTAAAGCTTTTGAGATTCGAAGGTAGTAGTATTCAGCATGTGGCCCTTGTAAGCTTACTGAGATGGCTTGTAAATTCCTTAGTTTGAAGGGGGAAAAAAAAGAAGTGACCAAATTGTCAAGGCTGTAAGCACTGGCTTGGATGCAAAAAGAGTCTGCAAGAATTTGTTTGTGTTAAATAGAAACTTCTTATTGCTGTTTTAGAAACTTGGAACAATCATTACAAGTCAGTGTGGCAGGAGGCTGTTACATCTCCTAGCAGATTTTTTTTCTATTTTGTAATAGTTGTTTTCCTTCCCTGCCAGAAGAGCGATGAATGTTAACCCATCACCAGTGTACAGAGGCTCCCAGAGGAGACTGGTTCACTGTAGGGAATGGGGAAAGTTTCTTGGTGCTTTGTGTGTGCTCTGTCATTCTAGATGTAAGCATGCAGATCAACAGAGCTCTGCTTTTTGTCAATGGAAACAAACCTTCCTTCCCTCTTTGGCTCCCCATCCAATAAGCAGGAGTAAGTCTTGTGCAAAAACAGATCTTCATACATCTTTTTTTTTTTTTTCCAATTCTAACTTTTTTTTAAAGCAAGCTTTTTATTTCTAACAGAAGTCTTTTTTTTTTTCTTCTGGTGTTTGTTTTGTTTTCTTTAAAAACACCTCATAATCTCTTATCAGGAAATAAAGGGAGGAAATACAAGTGTTTCTGGCAATTTGTAATAGTTAGAAAAAAAAAAAAAGAAAAATAAAAGAAAAGGGGCTCCTAGCAACTGTCACAGTAAAATTATTAAGTATAGAGAACCTGTGTTTAGGGAAATAAAGGGAAGAGAATGGTCAGTGCAAGTGAGGCTGACTGAAATACTGCTTTTGTTTCTGGGAAAAACGGGGAGTGGGAAAAAGGAAACAAAAGCAAATTTATCAATAACATTCTGTGCAGTTAAAACTCATACTCCTTACTCTGCCATCTTGGATTTCTGTTTTTGTACGTATTACCTGATTTTGAGCAGTTCTAGGGAGAAAGTCAGTCGGCAAAAGGTAGATGATATTGCATGGCTGTGGCTGAACTGTGAGTTGAAGTAGTCTTCCTGGCAGCACATCAATCCTCTGGTGCTGTCCCCTGTGCAAGGGCACTCAGAAACTTGCTGCTGTCGGACAGTGCTGGCTTTTCAGAAAAATGCCCAACTTTGCCTTTGAAGAAAATCTGTGTGCCTGGATCTGGAACCTACACGTTTGCTTAGGCCTGGTTTTGCAAACACACTTCAAATACAGCATGAGAAAATATCCTCATACTCTGTGGAAGTTACAGTCTGAATTAAACAAACAGGAAAAAAAAAAAAAAATGCAGTGATAGAAACCCCATTTGGCTTAGGGTAAATTCACAGTAAACCTAGTATACAGTTAAATGGAAAGGCTTTACTTTATATAGAAATCTGTGGTCTGTGTTTAAAACAGATGTAACCTTCTTGTCCTAACAAAGGCAGTATTTCATTTCAACAAGAAACAAGGAGAATCAGTATGTCACCAAAAGGCAAATGTTACCTATATGGTGAGCACATAATATATTGCATGATGCAGAGTTGCAGAACAAGACATACAATATTTTGGACAGGGAAAGCCTGAGGACAGAATTCTTCACTCTTGCTCCATGCTGACCTATTTAGCTCCTGGACTACCTGTCCCTCAAGTTTGAATCAAGTGCCAATCCATTCAATTAAGAATCTCATTGCCTAGTTTCTGAATGATTACACAAATTAACTGATACTTCAGCCAGTTGCCTTTGGTACAAGAATGAGAAAGGATAATTATTCTGAAAATGGATGTTTACAAAAATAATAATTAAAGAGCAAGAAACCAAAAGAACTACTCATTTTTGTTATCTTCTTTGCTGAATTTCAGCTTTTGATTTTGTTCCTTAATGAATTGATGGGTCAGACAGTACCAATGGATATTACAGGAGCTGCTCTTATAAAAATGGAAGTTGATTTCTGCATGAAAGTCAACCATATACTAGCGTATATAGTACAGTATCTGTGGTGTACTAGAGAGAAGAAGAAGAAGTGAAGAGCTTGATCTTTTCCTCTTTTATTTTACCCGTACTGACTTTATAGTTTTCTTTTGACTTGAAAGTTTAAAAAGTGAAACAAAGCTTTTCTAAATATTTTATCCCTATAGATTAGTGTATGTGCACAGTTTATCTCAACAGCATTCAACCAAAAGCATGTATACTACACAATTCCTTGATTTATTAGATTTTTTTTTTGTAATGTACGTTAAAATGGCTTAGTTTAGAAAACTGAAAGTAATTTGATTTTTGTTCACACAATATTTGAAGGAAAAATTGTTCTCGTTTTTGTGGAAAACTTGACCAATGCATGTGAAATGCTGCTTTTCTGCCAATGTTCTAGGTTCTATTTTAAATTCCTTCTGACAGGTCCTCTATCATTATAGTCTTAAGAAAGAAATGTATCCAATAGAAACCTTTCTCTACAACACAGTTATTTTTGACAAACTGTGATGTTAGTGCAATCATAAGAAGCTTTTACTTTCATTCAAGGCATGAAGTGTACGTTCTCATCAAGATGATGGTCAGCGTGGATATTGGAGGAGATTCCAGTAGATGATGTGTGTGTATTTTTAGAAATGTGTGTAGTGTTTCTGTGTAAATCTGTCTAGAGCTATGTAACTAACAGTGCCAACTCTTATAGTAAATTTGAGAACAGAATTTTGTGACTTCTATTTTTATTTATTTATTTATTTTGATGGAAGGTGCTCACATGCTGTTATTTTTAAATAGCAGTCAGAATGATTTACATGCCTTTGGATCTTTCAGCCATACAGTGTTAGCCATCAGTTGATTAGATCATATTTACCTCAGTAATATCCAGGTGTGGTTGAGCACCAGAGAAAAGAGCTATAGTTTGAATGCCAACTCTCTGAAACTGTTGACTTTTTTCACAGTCTAGAAAGTTCAGGTTTTTGATGCTTCAAAATAATTATTCCCATGGGAAGAGCTTGTTTGCCTGAACAATTAGGCAGCCTAGTGATATATCCCCATTGATGAAGATGACAATGATGAAGAAGCACAGGCATCATAGAAACAAGCAATAAACTTTATTCCTGGCATGCTAGCAGCTGTTTAAAATGGCTTATATTACCAAACAAGAAAAGTCTTGAACATATAAATAAGTGTTGTGTATCATAGTCCACACTGAGGAAAAATGGAATGAAAAGTAAGAATATTCTTTGTCTTTGAAGTGGTTTTCTCTTATGGGAGAATGGATCATAGAAATGACTTGAGAACCTTTTGCAGGCTACAACATTTTATCCATATTCATATATATAAATATATATATATTATGAATTGACTTAGTTCATCAGCATAATGATTCTGAAGAGGATTGGAGAGGTGGAACAACCTACGTCATTATCTGTGGAGAGCAGCATTTCTGGGAATCGTTAACGTCATTTCTAAATTAAGTAATTTCTTTAAAGAATGTCTCATTATCAGCATGGCAGCTCTAAAAATCTGGAGAGGATGTGAAGGCCGTGCAATAAATCTAAATTAAGTCATATATTGAGTAATATCCTCTTTGTTATTTAATGCTTTAATAGAAAAGTGATTAGACATTCTAGTGTATTCGGATAATTCAAACAAAATGCATCTAATGTTAATTAATTACACAATGTTTTTCAGGTATGATTTAACCCTTGAGTCTTAAATATGTGGAGTGTTACAGTCTCTAGTTTGATGCTGGTTGAATGCGCTTCTGGGAGAGCATGTGCTGCTGTTCACCTCAGTAGTGCTGTAGCTGTGTGAAACAGGGCCAAATGAATACAAAAGATTGGTTGCAGCTGACTTTGGTTTGCAAAAAGGGATACAGTGGAAACGAGGAGGCCAAAGGGGTTGTCTTCCATCTGTGCTGAAGATGCAAAGTCATGCTATCTAAAGGAGAAGAAAGATGACATTGCCCTTTAGCCTTGGTTTAATGTAGGTCACTTGGGTCACCAGATGACATGACTTTAATGGCCAAACTGCTTTTAACAATTGCCTTGGGCAGTGTTTAATTTTAGTGATCTTTTGGCAGCCTTCAGGAGAAGGGAGAGGAAAATTCCACCTTATCTTCTGGTTTTCACACAGTGCACACTCAGCTGTTTCTGTGATCTTTTATGACTGGTCAGCGTAGAGCAACATGTGTCGATGTGATTATCCACGTATGAGAAGTGTCATTTACTTCCAAGCTGCTGGAAAGCTGTCAGAACGGTTATTATTTTTTTTTGTTTTCTCACCTAATTTTCTTGCTGATAAAAGCCTAAGGGACTGAGCAGGCAGAAAAAATGTCTTCATACCATCTTTGTAATAGCTTGTCAGGTTCTCTTCCTAAAAGAGAGTTAACACTGAATTTTTTTTTTTTAAAGATATCTATACAGAAAATATATTTGTATTTGATAACTTCATATACTCTTTAGTGCTGAAATTTTTCTACTGAAGTGTAATACTTGTGAACATTTTTTTACTATGGATTGAAGATACTATATAGCTAAGTGCAACATTGGTTTATAATAAATCTTGGGCTGGGTTCACTAAAAAGTTCAGCATTCTTGGGCTCTTTATATGCAGAATTTCTAGTCAGCTTGGGTTGACCTACAATTTACTATCCTGCTTTCATGTGTAATATTTCTGTTAGTGTTGTGAAGCACTATAACAATTAATCACATACCATAAAAACAGATAAGGAATAGTAGAGCTGAATTCCTATTGTCCTACTTCTTTTTTGTCCTAGGGATGGACTAGGATAATGGTACAGGGGATATACGATGTTCCTTTGCAGAAATGCCTCATATATCTTGGAATGTGCGTGCGTGTATTTCCGTTCTGTATAGATGCTTTTCTTGAGTTATTGCTCAGAAACAATGTCTCAATGTTGTAATGGAGAGTGTGATTAACATGCTAGCTTAATGGACTGTAATGGTGGGAAGAAAAAAAAAAAAAGACAAAAGCAAATGTTACTAAAGAAAAAAAAAAAGAGAGAATAAAGCAGAAAACATGGTTCTGCCATGCACATTCATCTTTTGTGTATCAAATTACTGAATGTCATATGCAGTTTGTCTCACTTTCCCTTTTATGCAATAACAGTATTAACACTGGGGAAAAAGACACAGAGAAGGGTAGTAAGAGACCAAAGATGTAGAACTACTGTATCAGGAACAATTAACTAAACTTAGCCTGGGAGGAAGACTGCTGAGGTCCACAGAATAATGTGGGGCAGATGGTTGACCTGGTCACGTCTTCTGTGGAAAAAGAGGAGCATCAAATGGAATCAGTAAGTGGCACACTGAGCATGAGTAAAAGGTGGTAACTGCAAGTGTAAGGTGAACTGTGATGCCCTGCTTTCAGGACACTGGCATGCTGGAGGCTGAAGTGTTTTTTAGGGAAGCTGGACAAGTTCATAGCTGCTGTTAAATGAGCCTTGAGCTCATGGATCAGTGGAGGTTGGGGTGGTACTTTGGATAGTTACTCCTAAAGTAATGTCATGGTTTCTGTATTCTTCTAAGCATCAGCTATTGGTCACTGTGAATGAAGTTAGGAGGCCTGTGGGCTGACCCACCTATGTCTGGTTTTAGGTTGTTGTGACCATCCCATAATTCTTTATTTGAGATTTCACTGGATTGAATGGGATGAGCTGTGGAAAGCCTTCCAGTTCTGGTATTGCTCACAGTGCTTTTTCTGCTGGCAGTGAGCCAGAAGAAAGCAGTACACAGTTTTCTGAACTGTGTTGGTTTTGTGATAAAACTAAGTACTCAAAGGAATTTGAGGAGCACTGAAACAACCTACATTTTCTAATATTTCCTAAATATTTAGATTTTTTTAGTTAATGGGAAGGGTCAGTTCTTTCAGCAGGTTCTTCTTATGTTACCTTTCCTCAGCAGCTGGGACAGTCAAATGTGCTGCCTAACTGGCTAGGTTCCCTCATGAATATTGAGGGGACTAAATATCTTTTTGTACCCCTGTCTAATCTTTATGGAATTTATTCGTGAGTTTAAATGCAGTTGACAGAAAATGTAATTATGTGAGCCACATTTCCATCAGAAGTGGGCAAAAGCAAATGGTACAAAATAAATACAAATCATCAGAAAAAAAAATCCTTTTTCTTGACCCAAACAGTAATACTATAGTCCCCCAAAAGATTTAAATCTTTTTAAAGCTTTAAATGTAGTACGTCATTGCTTCAATCTGCACGGGAACAGAGGGGCATGAGGGTGACATCCAATTTTTCTTACATTATTTATTAACTGACAGAACATGCTGTGTTCTTGCTGGTTGTTAACAGCACGTGAATTATGAGGCCAAAGAGGTCTTCCCCATGACAATAGCCAATGTTTGTAAAAATGCAAAGGTCATGATTGTGGCTACTTTTTTTTTAAAATGCCAACTGGATAGTGATGACAATTACTGACCTAGACAGATTTTTGAAGGGTTTATTGACTTATCTCCTATACTTTATGAGCATTGATGATTTCGGTGCTGGTCTGACATCTGTGCTGTGCCATGTGAAGTGAGTTTGACCTCACAATGAAATACAATTCTTTCATATTTCTGTGAAAAGCAAGAACGTTTGGTTCTCCAGCTTTATGTTTCAGCACCGTAAAACTGCAATAGCATTATTTACCATCTTTAAGAGAAAAGTCACCTATTAGAAACATGTTTTTGCTTTCAGGATAGTTTTATTTTGCTTCTGACCTTTTTTTGAGGGGAAAAAAAAAAAAAAGAGGGTGGAGGAGTAACGGGGAATGTTCATTTACTTCCAGACCATATTGGGTTAACATGAATAGTACTGTATTTTCAAACAGACAGCAAATGTTATCAAATTCGAATTAAGACTTGATAAGTTAGTGCTGGGCCTTTCAAACAAAGCTTTTTAATGACCTTTTGCTGACGATACATGAATGTATGTTTTTGAATTTGTTTATGGATTTTATTCATGAATAATGTGTTTGGAGGAATTTATGGTTGTAGGCAATGTGGCCACGTGTTTTAGTTTCTCTCTCCTAGCTCTGGTGTTCAAAACTGCCTCTGTGAATTTTGAATCTGAACCAATTCTTCTCTACATACAGTGATCTTATGTATGTGTAGAAGTGTATTTTCTGGGTGGGATTTTCAAGGACTGAACTCCACCATGTTTTAGCCCCCTCTTATAAAGATTAAAAATTAGAAATGGGAAAAAAAGAAGAGAGGGCCATTATTTGGCCCTTTGGAAATCATGATTTTCAGTAACTGCATTGGATGGCTTTTGGAGTAGTAAAAGACAAGACTAGTATTTGGGAGGGGGGGTGCAGGTGGCTCATGGCCACACTGAGTCACAGCACTAGGGAATGCATTTCTTTGTAGCCTGAGAAGACGAGGCATTAGATGACCTAATCTTTTTCATCTTGAATTTTTCTCTTGTGACTACTTTCTTCATTGCCAAGGCTAAATGTGGAGCCTTGCTTTTTATTTCCTTTTACATAGTAAAATTTCAGCAGTGTAGAGCTGGTTAGTTTGAGCCTGTCTGAATCTGTACCTTTGAGCATAGTTTGATTTTTATCAGTTTACCAAACCATTGGTTTATTACTAAAAAGATGAACTTTCTTTGCTTTGTGATGAAAATTCTTGTCTTGAAAGAGGCTGGAAATTATGTAGTAAATGACTTTGGCAGTGAATAGTAATAGCAAATTCATGTTATCTTTGTCATAAGCTAAAATAGCTGATCTGAAGCCAGTCATGTCTATTAGTTGAGTGTAAACCTAAAGTTCTTGGCTGAACTCTTCTAGGATTTTGAAGGGGTTGGGAGGAAAATGATTGTTAAGTCTTAACAGGGTTAAAGTGGGTGATGAAAGAAAGGTGACTTTCAGAAACAAATAAAAGGAACCAGTGAGCACTTCTGGTTTCGACAAAGATTTATTTATTGATTTAATAATTATAGATGAAACTGGTAATGTAATCTGTTAAGCTTTGTAAGTAGTTTCTGTTGTACAGTTTAGTGTTCCGGTGCTTTCCCAGACCGTGGTTATTTGTGTGGAACTTGTGCTTGCTGAACAGCTGTTAGACTGCTCTGTCCTCATATTTCAGTTGCAGTATTTGGCAGTTCTTGGCATCAAGCATACAGATGAAACAATTGCTTTGTTTGCAGGAGGGGAAACATTTTAAAATCACTGCTCTTTCTTGCTTTTTTTTTCTAACAGCCTTGCACTGTAATTACTTTGTGCTTGGCAGGAATCAATTTTGTCTTTACTGAGCATCTTAACTGTCCCTTCAGAAGTCAGCCAAAGCTATCCAAGTTAAAAGCCAACATTTCTAGCTAATTCACACTCAGAAACTTGCTTGTGGTGAGCAGCTGAAATCCTGCCTCCCTTGTGATTCTGTTCTAGCCCATGGCTATGAGAAATAGAGCAGGAATTCTGCATGCAATTGTACCTCTGGCCGTGACAAGCCCACTGAAACCGAGGAGACTTCTAGGGTTTAGTTTGTGTGTGAGTTCACTGGTTGGATTTAGGCAAAAAAAGGTAAAGATGATGAAGCTGGCCATACAAGAATCTCAGTATTTGGAAAGAAGGTAGTGCATGCTAGAAAATATTGAGATTGGCTTGATGAGGAAGAAGGATATGGGAATCAGGAAAAGAAGCAGAAGTGATGGGGCCATTGGAGGCAAAGCTGGGTAATGACATTGAGAACGTCATGCCATGGAGCCTGAGAACTGACTAAGTTAGGGGGAAAAAAGGTCTGATGAAATAAAGTACTTCTGACTAGTTCAGTTACAAATGTGGATTGGTAAGGAGCCTTTGGATGGGACATAACTAGAACTGGAATGAGGATTATATGAGACAACTGAGACTGTCTAGTGAAATAGGCTGGACTACAGTTGGACAAAACAGGTGGGAGGGGAAGCAGGGAGCGTTAGATCAGAATAATGCATTTCCATGTCACTTTATCCTTTGCAATTCCTAAAACTGAATAGGAAGACTTTTTTTTTTTTTTTCCTTAACCTGGTCATTCTTTTGCTGTCAGTAAACCTCTGAAGTCTGTTGACTGACAAAGCCTTGCCTCACTGATAGTGGTGTGTGTGGAGCACCATGACCTGAAGGGAGAACTCCAAAGCCCTTTGCCACTTCTATTTGTAAAGCAAATGCGGGAGAACCAAACGCTCTGTGAGCTGTGGGAATATTGGCAGTGCTGCTTGCCTTCTGTTTGTCTTCATAATGACAAACCATCAGCCTCTCCATCTGGGGCTTCAGGATGCCAACAGGCACTCTGTGATCATTGCTGTGGTGAGGGCATGGCAGGGTTGGCTGAGGGCCTGGGTCAGGCTGGCACTGGGATAGAAGCAGGTCACAAGGAGGGGTAGGAATAACTGAGGTCAGGGAACCAGAGAAGCACAATGAATTAATTTCAAGGGCAAGGCAAAGGTGAAGGAGCAAGGCTACGATGTGGAAAGGAAAAGTTGTTGTGTGACAGAGTAAACATTAAAGCCTCCAGGCTGTGGAGAGATTCAAACCAGGATGCAGGATAGGAACCCAAAGAAACAGGCTGCTAGAAACAGAGGTGTCACATACATACAGTTCTAGGAAAACTGACAAGCTCCCAGAATGCCTTCTGTAGAGACATGCCTGCCACTTTGTGACTGTATATCTGAGTATGGGGCTTCTGCCTTGTTTGCTGGCCAAGTGAGGGACTCATTTCATCACGTGTAAAAAATCAAACTGAGGCATAGTCCTGTAATTGAAGATAAACTGTGCTGTTTGACTGATGCGTAGGTTTCGGTAAAAGAGAGTTGTACAAATGGGTCTGTACTCTGTAGTGTCACCTCTGTTTTGTCAAAACAGGGATGCAGGGAAGAAAAATTTAGTTAAGCTGAATTATGTTCTGGGCTCCTGCTCTTAGGTGTTTCAATGAAAAATGTTTTGAAAATGCTGTAAGGAGACTAAAGTTGGTTGTCTGGTGATCAATTAAGTCCCTAAGTTATCAGAATTTCTTCCTTTCTTTTTCTCCATCTTCACTCAACTCCATTAGCAGCAACCCAGGAGAAGCCTTTTCATAGGTAAAGCTTCATTCTTCTTTCAAAACTAGTATTTATTGATATCCTTATATACTATGTTTGTAGGCTGTGAAAGAGGAACATCAAAACTTACAAGTTCTGCCTTTTTTTTTTTGTCCAATGTGTTTGCCTGTTTTTGGTGGAGGAAGCACAAAGTGCAGTGAAGGGGAACAGTGTTAAGGAAAAATGTAATGCTTGATTTAATACATCTGTTTTTCATTTTAAAGACTATTTTTATTTGATGTTCTGTTTCATACAGTATTTGGATTCTACTTTAATTTTTTCGGTGTCCTACTCTCTAGATTTTAGGAAAGTACTGTTCATCAGGAAGCAGGTCATGAGCAATGACAACAAACTTTTTGGGCCTCCACCCATGCTACAAAATACATTATCTGTTGGTTTTTTTTAGATTCTAAAACATAGTAAAATATTCAATATTACCTAAGAGAACTGCCAATCTAAAAATTTCTTAATTGTGACATGGAATTGGTAGGACTGCTGCATGTTGTCTCTTTCCCTTCCTTCCCTCCCACTTCCCTTTTTGCTGACCAATAACTCTGATTCTCTTAAATAAATAAATAAAATCTCATCACAGAATATTTTGAGTTGGGAGGGACCTTTAAAGGTCATCTGGTCCAACTCCCTGGCAATGAACAGGCATATGCACAGCTAGATCACGTTGCTCAGAGCCTCATCCAGTTTGATCTTGAGTGTCTCCAGGGATGGGGCTTCTTCCACCTCACTGGGCAGCCTTTTCCAGTGCCCCATCACTCTTCTTGTAAAAAAAAAAAAAAAAAAGGAAAAAAACAAAAACAAGCACAAAAAGAAAAAGCAACCAAAAACCCACTTTTTCCTTATATCCAATCAAAATCTTCTCTCTTTTAGTTTGAAACCATTTCCCCTTGTTCTGTCGCAATAGACCCTGTTAAAGAATGTCCCCTTCTTTCTTATAACTCCCTTTTAGATACTGAAAGCCTGCTGTCAGGTCTCCCTGGAGCCTTCTCTCCTCCAGCCTGAACAGCCCCAGCTCTTTCCGCCTGTCCTCATAGGAGAGGTGTTCCATCCCTTGCATCACTTTTGTGGCCATCCTCTGGACGTGCTCCAGCAGGTCCACGTCTCTCCTGTACTGAGGACTCCACATCTGGATGCAGCACTCCAGGTGAGGTCTCACCAGTGCAGAGTAGAGGGGCAGGATCACCTCCCTCATCCTGCTGGCCATGTTTCTTTTGATGGAGCTCAGGATACAGTTGGTTTTCTGGGCTGTGAGAGCACATTGCTGGCTCATGTCTAGCTTCTCATCCACCAGCCCCCTGGGTCTTTTTTGGCTGTGCTGTGCTCAATCCTTTCATCCCCCAGCTTGTATTGGTAGTGAGGGCTGTCTTGACTCAGGTGCAAGATCTTGCATTTGGATTTGTTGAACCTCATTGGGTTCACGTGAGCCCACTGTTCAAGCCTAAAGAGGTCTCTCTGGATGGTATCCCATCCCTCCGGTGTGTCAACAGCACCCCACAGCTTGGTGTCATCCACAGACTTCCTGAGGGTGCACTCAATCCAACTGTTGATGTCACTGATGAAAGTGTTAAAGATCACCGGTCCCAGTACTCACCCCTGAGGGACACCACTTGTCACCAGTTCTTCCTTCCCCACCCAACAAATGCTTTATAGCTGACAAACATAAGCCATTTCCTAACCTTATCCTCTTTCTACAGAGGTCATAAAAATTGCTAATGCAAATGATGTTGCCTTCTGTTGTGCGCTACTAGAAGGAAGCGGATCACTGCAGTTTATGGGGTACTTACCCTTTTCGGTACATGATGAATGGCTCACTTCAAATGATGTTTCCTCATTGATTTCCCACTGTTTATCACCAGAAAAGACAGAGCAGGAAGAAGAGCATTTAAACATGAAGTTGATTTTGAAGATGACATAAATTTCACTGCAGTGTGAAGTCATGGCAATACAGCATTTGCTGGAGTAGAGGAGCAAAATACATGAAGTCACTTCTTTAAACTTAGAACTATGTTACAATTTTACTGCTTGTAAGGCTAGCGAAGGTTTAATTGACGTTACAGTCTTTGAATACTTCACTTACAGTTTCACAAGAAGTAAAATTGTTTGCTCTTCTTGAGATGTTAGTCCTTAAACTTGTTTGCATCATTCATTTTCACAGAATCCAGTGTTGGCTAACTTGCTAGCAAAAACGAGGCTACATAGGCTAGAACAGAATAGGGTGTTTCAAAAGTCACTTCTGTAGCTACTGTTGCAAACCAGTTTGCATTATATATTTATATAAACTGAATTTTGAAGAAAATGACAAAATGAAACTGTTGAGGTGAGGTGTACCTATTTCAGGAGTTGTAAGTTGTAATAAGTTGTAATAATTTTCATTTTCATTGTGTAATAGTGTAGCTATCAGTTATTTTCTTGCATTATTTATTTCTGTAGAGATGCGGTTATTAGTTCTGCTCAGTAAAGTAAAAAAGCCTCTTTGCCTTCTTTGGACTTGTGCTTGTAGATTTTTAGGTTTAAACCATAATACAGTCTGCAGACTTCCCAGTCTGATCAGTTTTGATCTTTCTCGTTTACTGGAAACTGTTTTGAGTAAATCTGTGAATAATCTATAAGCCTGCTTAGAGATGACTGGGAAAAAATATGCTGTCCACTTCCTTTCTAAGAATTATGGAACTGGTCTTCAAATACCCCTGCTGTAGACATGGATCAGTATGGTGTGCAAAAAAGCAGGTAATATCATAGCTCTTCACTTATTTGCATGCGTTCTTTCTGAACAGTAGAGCACTTTTCTGTAAAACCATCAACTTCCAGAATTAATATTACCAAGTGTGCCATATACTTAGCTTGACTCGTTTCTCCCTGTTCAACTGCAGTTACTTTCAAGAGAAGGACTCTGAGACTTGTGGGAGGACACTTCAATACAACAGCAACAATAAAAATAGTTACCAGCCTTGCAGGATGCCAGATTATGTTTGAATAATTTAGTGGGGTAAATGTTGCCCTCTAAAGGGTCATTTCCCACAGCATCCAAGTGAGGCCACCACAGTTAGTGACTGATCTACAGTCTCTTTGGATGAAGATGTTAATTGGATGGATGCTGAGTAGTGTGTAATTTTATGAAAAATAACTGCAGCTTTGCATCCGTATAATATTTTAACTGAACAGGTAATTGGAGATATACCTTCAAGAGTAATTGTTAGAAGACAAGGAACAAACTGTGTATTGTTACTTAGAGGATGTAGAAGGATGAGGGTAGAAAAAGAAAAGTTAAAATACAGTTGGTTTTCTCTGATGTGCTTCATCTTCATGAAAAACAACTATAATTCATTTCAATGTATCTGCTTTTTTTTTTTTTTTTAACTTAGTGTTTAGTGAGCATGCTTGAGTGGCAGAGAACAAAATGTACTTTTTGAAGATAAGAAATGTTTCAAATGTTCGTGATGAGAGCAGCATGCACTGAACAAGCACAAATCATTCAGACACCTCTTTAAATTTCAAATGTTGAATTTAAGTGGCTTAAAATCAAGCTGAAGTAATAATATAAAAATACGCAGTTTTTTCCTAAATCCAGTGTTTATAATTGATGCTGTTATTGTACATCAAACAGCTGCTTATGGCAAGCCTTGAAGTAACTGACCCCACATCCAAGTCTAAGTGTTCTGAGATGAGCTGTTCCCAGTCCTTGCTCTTCTAAACCAGTCTAATTTCTGACAATGGCAGAAACATCTGTACTTGGTCTCTGTTTTTGCTGTTGCTGGGGACATGACGTGCACTCAAACTACCAAGTTTAGAGATCCTGACAGCTAGACAAGAGCATCTGAATGCTGATAGTCACAAGGAGGTGATGGGCACATTGGTAAGGTCAGAACAGTGTTGCTGTTTCATGGTGTTGCTGCCAGATGAGTAATTTCAAACAGAGTGCAATAGCAATAAAATGGTAACAGAATTTTTATGGAGTTACAATTGCTATGTGAGAGTTCAAACCTATTCCACATGTATCTACACCTCCTTTTTTTCTGCCTTATGTTGTTAGTATGTAGGCAGTATAGACAATACATGAGAGAAAACTTGTGAGAGTCATCCCTTCATTGCCAATAATTTTCCTAGGGTTTTTATATTTGTGCAAAGAGGAATTAAATGGGGGATTTAACAAGACTACATTATCTCTAAATACCATTATACTTGTATTCTGATCCTGATTCAAAGTCTTATGTTACTATAGTCAAAATAACATTGTTTTTTTCATTGAAGCTGAAAAGTTGAACACAGATTCTTGTTGTAAATGAGGATTGCTCATTGCTTTCACTTCTAAAACAATGTTGTGTAATACATGCTATCTGTGTACCACTGAGCTCTGCTCTTCCTTCTGTGAGTGCTAAGTTATGCATTTCCAGAAGGTTCAACTCTATCTGTAAGCGAAAACTTAGGAGAGCTGCAATAGACAGTGCTTTTCTCCAGTCAGTTCCTTACCACCTAGTGCAATTAAGTAATCATAATAAATAAAGCTTTTATAATTAGTCTATTTTTTTTTTTATTTCTCTTTTCCATGTCTTCTCCTTTTCCTTGTAATTTCCTGCTGCATCTGAAGCAAGTTGCTTTTTTTTTTTTGGTTGCTGGTTTGTTGTTTTGGGGTTTTTTGGTAACTTTTAGTTTGTCACTGTTTGGCTTTTCACCAAAAAGAAAAAAACTCTATGCCTCTAAATGAATTGGTTGAATTGCCGAAGAAGAAAAGTTGCATAACCCATCATTAAATTTCTTAATCACTGCCACTCACCTTCAGAACAGAAATGCATGCTGCTTCCAAAACCCCAAACTAACAAGTACATTTGTGTTTATCATTCAGACACATGACTTTTTATTTCTGGACATTAGAACTGTAATCCATCCAAGAAGATAATTTTATAAAGCGATTAACTTTAAAACAGCTGTTTTTTTCTTAATTGTCTCTTCTGCAATGCACTATAAAGACACCCATGCTGGACTCCAGGAAAAGGCTGGTCTTTGAAAGGCACCTACCAGAACGTCAAGAAGCTGCTCCAGTCCCTTTTTCAGAAGGAAGTACCAGAGGAGCTGTGTGTGCTG
Source organism: Phasianus colchicus (assembly GCF_987193195.1). Classification (NCBI taxonomy): domain Eukaryota; kingdom Metazoa; phylum Chordata; class Aves; order Galliformes; family Phasianidae; genus Phasianus; species Phasianus colchicus. The sequence goes on from NC_143438.1 coordinate 48,408,983, forward strand.
TATCCAGGTTCTCAAGCTGCCTTCTCGCCCAGATATCTTTGCTCTGCATGTGTGGGAAAGATACAGCCTAGTTTGGACTGTAGGTCAACTGCATGCTGTGTTAGCAAAAAAAAAAAAAAAAAAAAAAAAAAAAAAAAAAAAAAAAAAAAAAACAGTTTCAAAGGCACGTCTTATCTTTGCCCAAACTGCTGCAGGTCCCAGTGCTTTCCCATTCTGTCGCTGGCAGAGAACAATTCTATTGCTTTCATGCATGTAATGCAAAGTTCAAGAGGCGTCTGGATGAGGAGCTATGAGATATGGTTTAGTAGCTTAGTGGGTAGTAATGGTGATAGGAGGATGGACTAGATGATCTTGTAGGTCCTTTCCAACCTTGTGATTCTATGATCCAGCAGACAATGCAATTGTAATGTTTGCTGTTAAACTATGCCTCCAGCTTGAGAGACTTCTAGCTTGCTTTTAGTCTTCCTGTTTAAGAAGGATAATGCAGAACTGACAGTTGAAGAGAGCTAGGAGTTATTGCATAGTTGAAGCTTAATTAAAAGTACTTTTCAATCCTCCAGTGTTCTTGAATGCACTTGTCCAATCCCTGTGGTAACACAGGTAATACTCCATCTGGTGCTGTGGCCGTAAACATTTGCAAAGTTCTTGCCACTCACTTGACAGCACAGAATGCTCAGCCAAGAGGCAGACAGCCTCTTCCCTACTGCAGGGAACTTGCCATTGGCTGGCTTGGGCATTTGTAGGGTTACAGTTTACAATCTTTATTTATTTCCAGCCCTCTAGTTCTGACTCTGCATTCCCACCCTGGAGCAAGTCTTATGCCAATAGTGTGGGAATGCAATCCAGAAACAGAAGCACTGCTATTTCTGGCAGCAAATAAGGTGGCTTGGGCATGAGAAAAAGCAGCTTCTTTTGACAGCCCATACTGAGGGAGAGGGGAAGAAAGAGGGAAGCAGTCTTACCCTTATCTTTACATCCCTTAAAGCAAGATATACAGTATGGGTGCTTCACATTTCTTCTGTGTGAGATAGCTATGGAAGGATCCCAGAGATAAATATTTGTGGAGCAGGACATCTGCAATAGATAGATTGCTCAAGTGGACACACCAAGCAACAGAGTTAGCTAACAGAATTAGAGGTTTTTCTCTCTACTTATGGGGTGTGTGGTCTCTAGCTTACTGTCCTGAGTAAAATATGTATCTAATAATTTATAATTACTTTGAGAGTTACTTACTACCAATTATGATTTCATTGCCATTGTTGTTTGCTCCTACTTCATGGCTGTAACCAAGAGTACAGGACTTCAAAATCTAGTCTGTTCTTCTTAGTTCTGCATGCTTTCAGTTTTGGTATGCTTTGACTGAAAATGAGTAGATAATAAAGCAAGTTTAGAGCTTTTTTTTTTCTTTTCTTTTTTCACCTCCGACCTTACACATAACAGAAGCATCAACAGCTGTGGCCATGATTCTGGCACGACCCAAAAGTGCAGGCAGGGGTGAGGTAACATAGATGCTGATTCTGCCCTCTTGGACATTTTCTGCTGTTGTAAGACATAGCTGTGTGGTCAGTTACATTTCTTCAGTTAAATGACATTTAATGCTTACATTTGCATAAAATACCAGTAAAGTGATGGGAAGGTCTTTCTCCGGGTTGTGGCCTGCAATATTCTCTGTAGTAACGGAACATAGTTTCTTAGTCTGACATAAGCAGTATTTGAACTTACAGACAGTTCCAGGCTGCTTGGTGTCCCCTAAAATATCACACAGTTTGTGGAAAGAATGCTGCATTCATTCTTTGAACAGCTAACTTTACTGAATTGATTTTATACGTCATAGAAATGGTGACCAGATTCTCTGGTGTAGCTGAGCAAAAGAAGAGTGCTTTGAGAACTGGTCAGGGCCAGACAGCATGAGCAATTATTTTTTAAGGGGGAGTTGGTTAAGTCCTGGTCTGAACAGTCAGGAATGAAATAGGACAGATAAACCCAGGGTTACTGAGTTCCCATGTCTTGAGTGAAGCTGTCTTTCTTGGCAGCCTCAGAGAACGCAGACTGCTGTAGGCTTTTCTTTGGTGGTTACATTTGTGAGACAGAGGACTGTACAGGTTATGGCTCAATTACATTTGAAATAGGTAACCAGGAACTGAATCAGACATTCCTGGCTGCAGTAGTTGCCAGAGTGCCATTTTCTGATTCTCTCTGGCCCAGACCAAGTGTTGTCAAGGAGTTAGAGCATTAAAAGAAGTATATAACAACGTTTTCTCCCTCACTGTGAGTGCATAAATGGGCATATAATTATAGCTAAGTCTTTGTTTTATGTTTTCCTCGGGAAAGGTGAGGGAGATGAATGGAAGGGAAATAAAAGGTAAGTAGAATTATATGAAGCATGCGTATAGTAAGAATACATACATATATATGAGAAAAACAGCATTTTGCCTAGTAAGTGCATGTTTTTGAGAAGCATTCAGAATTTTTTTTTTTTTTTTTACACATGAGAATATCCGTAGTGGATTACAACTAATCACCTCCTTCAAAGATGCATTACTACAGCCGAGCTCAGTTGGGTATGTAGTATATAGTATCCTCCTTTAAGTAGGCATTTTTAATTGTTTTCCCTTTAAAAGATGAAATGCCTCTCAGTTTTCACAAGTAAATATGTTACAACTTGGGGAAAGTAGGAAAAGAGGAGGCAATTGAACTGTGTAATAAGAAAAACATTAGTTAGGAATCTCTAGCAGGCCTGTGAATGGGAGAGAAGGAAAGGAGACCTGGGTGTGCAATCCTGCTCACAAAGGAGAGTGAGAATGAAAGCAACCATCGTTTAGAAAGCACGATATGCTTACAACTTTTATTTCACATTTCTCTGCTTTCAATGCACTGTGATGCTGACTCTCTCTCTACAATTTTTCTGGATTTTAAATCAGACCTGTGTAATTAGCTAACTTTACTTATTAGCCTGAGCTGACTCTAGCCACACAATGGTTGAATCGGTTGCCATTATATTTGTTTAACTGCTCTAAAGTAAGTTTCCAACAATAGGTTCCTGCACTTAAATAGCTCTGTGAGCACTGGTGCCCTATCAATCATTCAGGCCTTTCCCTCCTGCTGTCGGCTCTGATAGACAGATCTGCTGATGTGGGTACTCTGGAAGAAGAGATCAGGAAGAAGGGATGATGGATAAAGACCATCTCCTGTCTTGAGAGGAAATCAGAAAAATCCTTTCTTTCACTGTCAATAAGCTGCTTTGTCAAGGTGTCACAAGATTAATTATGCTCATGCAAGGAGTGAGAACTTTTCCCCCTCTCATTTTGGTGTAATAGGGTGGCATTCTTCTGAACTGTGACAGAATTGCAAAGAAAGAGGCTTAAGAGATTTCAGTGCTGTAACATCACTGTCCTGTAAGCATTTGTAAAGCCCTTAGGCATACAACCCTGGTACTGTGAGGTTCTGCCAGTAATTGATTGATCAAAGTATTTGTTTCAGGTGCAGTACGGACACCACGAAACATACTGTTGAACTGCAGTATGTCAGCACTGTGGGTTTTTTTAGGTTTTTAAAATTCAAACTTTCAATGAAAAGCTGCATAAAGCCTTTTTGTGACTTAACCATGAATGCAAAAGCTTGCAACTGTGTGTTAGTTTCTGAAATTATACATTTTCACTAAAAAGGGAAATCTCCCATAAATGATTGTGGAATATTTTCTTATTGGATCTGTAGAACTTTGTTTGGCATTTTATTTTACCACTGCCTTTCTGTGTGCTTTGAATAAACAGCGTAGAATACAATAAAAATGGAATGATCTGACATTTTAAATTAGTCTTTTAGCAGATCAATACAATGAGTTAACTTGAATTCTGAACAGAATAGGTTGAAGTTTAAAAAAAAAAAAAGTCTTAAAAATCAGGGGCCTGGGAAAAAGAAAGCCTCTTTCAAATGTGAGGCCATTTTGACTTTGTTACTTGAGACAGTAAGCAAGCTCTTGAAATGTTGCAACAAATTAGATCAGTGAAAGGACTGCTTTCTGTGACTTAGTCCTGTGGTCAGATGGAAAGCATTTCTTGTAATTTGTTGGTTTATATGTACTTACGTATTTCTTAGGAGTTAAGTTTTAAATTACTAAAAGAGAATTGGGACTTAAACAGCCACTTCAGTTTTTTCAGCTGAATGTCTCTGGAATAGATTTTCTGTTTTTAATGTTCACAGTGCTACTCTATGAAAGGCAGTGTATTTTTTGTACTGAGTTTTCAATTTTTAATGTTTAATGTCGATGCTCCTGTGCAGCTTCCCTTCAAATTAATGTCACTTTAAAGCTGTTGAACTGTAATATATGACAACTGAAATCGTAACGAAACCAGCATTTTCGACATGGATGTGCCTGACCTTGAAATGTTGCTGATACAAGCTAATGCTGTTAAATTGCATGCCAAATTAACCCTCATTTCCAAATGCTTTGTGTGTGTGTGTGTTTCCTGTAGGATATATTGGCTTTGATCCTACAAAGCAACGCTTCTTTTACAATCGGTTATTTTTTAATGAAGGAAAATCAGTGAACAAGTTTGAATGTCTGATTTCAATGGCAGCAAAGTGAAATGGTTATTTTTGCATCCCCCTGCCACTGTACTTTATTGTATTGAATGCCTGACATGAATCGTTGCCTTGGTGGGGAGGTAACACTTACTTACAGCTTGAAACTTTATTTTTACGTATGTAAACCTCTTTAAGGATCACAAGTTCACATGAGAATAGCACAGGAAAATGAATAATGTAATGGATCAGAAATAGCTTCCTTGCAGCTCGTTTATATATTTATTAAGTCTTACTGAATCATGGCATCAATATAAATGTTTGGTGTTTTTTTTTTTTTCTTTTAGTCTGACTTGAGATGAACATTGCTTGTCTCACAAATAGTGTTTTCCTGAAACATTCAATTTTGTACCATTTCAGCACTTGTCCATCTTGGAGTACGCTTTTATTTTATTCAGAAGTTACATTGCAGAATTTATTGTGAATTCAGAAGTTAGATTGCAGGACCGTACACAATCTGTTTTTTCACTTGCATCTTTTGAGGAGTATGGCCTTGGAATGGGATTTGACAGGAGATAGGGATCTGCCTTCCTGGCCTGGTGGCCCTGCGTGCATAGCCCAGTGGTGCGAATTGCCACTGAAATGGAACAAGCAGCTGTAGAAATAATTCACATAGCAATAACTGGCTTTTGCTAGTTTTTGTCTGCTAAATACCTGGTATGTTTTCATTTTGAATTGAAAAGGCATCTTTCAGACGAACCTTCGTCTGCATGAATTCATTTGAAGGCGATATTATCATCCTGTGTGAACTTTGGAGGGAAGCACTCACAGGTCATAAAGTGAATCACCCACCTCCCTGTGCTCGAGCCAAAGCCCTGACCTGTCTCTGCCGTGGGGACATTCAGCTGTCAGCTCAGCATGATGAGAGCAGACGATATCCTCCCTCTCGCATCCCGTCTCCCCCTGAGCCTGCCCTGCCAGCAGTGGCAAAGCCTACCTCCCCGATGGCCCTTTGGGATGGTTTTGCTCTTTCATTGGAGAGGAATCACAGATTTTCACCTCCCACCTTCTCTGTGTCGAGCCCTTGTTCGCTGACTTGAACAAATAGAACCTAGTGCCTGCCCTGTGTTTTCTGTGCCTTGATTGTGTTACCTTTCTTTTTTTGCATTCCTCTGCTTGTGTCGTCTTGTCTTTATAGCATCGAATTTAAGCTCTTTATCTTCTCTTTCAAGGCCCTCAAATCCCTGAGGTTTTTTCCTTCCCATTATCTGCCCCCTGTCTTTCCTTGTTATTGAGATGTCAGTCCTGGACCCATTCAGCCTGCAGTGCCTAATGGGGCAGACACAGCCGACCTTGATCTAGGGCCAGGATGGCTCTGGACTTGGATTTTTGTGTTAGCCGGTGCAGTTCTCTTCCCGTTCCTCTGGGCTTAGGGGTGCTTGCGTTCCAGTGGAAGCTTTGAAGAGCCTGATGTTGAAGAGTCTAGAGGCTGGGTTTAGAGCTGGTGTGGACCACAGGGTTTTACAGCAGTGTGAGTGGAAGCACAGAGAGGCCTTCCCTCTGAGCCGGTGGCAGTGGCAGCGCCAGAGGGGTGGCTGGAGAAGGGATCTGGAGGTCTCAGCCAGCTTTGCTCTTACTATCACCAGCTTTTGTCTTAAAATTTCTCTTTGAGGAGCAAAAATAGGATGGTGGGATATACCCAAGGATACTGTTGTATTGTACTGAAGGAACCTTAGGATGATGCTGGCAGGGAGAGGTAGAGGTGAAAGCTTTGTTACCATTTCAGCAGCATCTCTCTGAGAATTTAAGAGAAAATGAATTCTGGTGAAGTGACCTCTTTTTCACCTCTCTCTGGCTTTTGAAAAGCCTGTGTTCCCTGAGCCATCCACACAAACACTTATCCAAATAATAAGAAATCCAAGTGCACGTGCTCCAAGGGACAGTTCAGCATTGCTGCTGTTATGTTAGATGGCCGTAGTTCCTATGGAAAATTGATATTTTTTTCCCATTTCAATAACTTTAAAACACTCTCAACCTATCCTGAAGGAAAATTATAGCAACTCCTAAATAACAAACGAGCAGCTTTTTGAAGCTGAGAACTTCAGTGTTACCCTCCTTTTGCATGTTTTCTTGTAACTAAGGGTTTTGTTGAAACCTAAACAATATTTTAAAAGGGACAAAGTATCTGATCTTGCAAAGACCTGTACATTTTTGCAGGAGTACCAGGGAATGGAAGATGATGATTTTTCTTTTTCAAAATTAGATCTCCAACGGATTAAATGTGAGCTTGAAAATAGAGTGTTCTGGGAAGACAGTGAACCTGACAAAAACAGGCAATTTAATAGGAATGTTTTAACCTTGCTTTTAGCACAAAGTATTTTTGTTACGCTTGCTGATTGCTTCAGTGTCATTGCAGAAGATATTTTCTTTGTGTTTTTTTTGTTGTTGTTGTTGTTCTTCATATTCATGGAGGAGTAATCGGTATGCCACTTTTGCTTGATATCTAATGTCAGATGAAACAGTTGAGTCTCTGCTTTCCTACAGAGAGTATTTCCATATGTTATTTCTTGCAATTTTAGAAAGATAAGAACTACTATTTTTCTGCTTTAGTAGATGAATGTCTGTGAACAGCACCTTGCAATAAAGTCAGTGTTTCAGTGCTGTTCCCATTAGGTCTTTTGTATTTATCGGGAAGGAATCCCTGAGCACGGGCTTGTTTTCTGTGCAAACACTGGGAGAATGTGGGGACCAACAAGGTTGAGTTGACCCTACGTGCTGGTCTGTTCTGTGCAGCTGACTGACATGTTTCAAAGGTTAAGCTAACTGGGGATGAAATGTAATCAGTAGCATGCTGGATCCTTTCCAGATCACAGTGGAGCGGTGCAATAACCAGCACTGTTAGCTTTGAGAGAGCAAGAGAGACAGAGGTCATTACCTGTGAGCATAAGGAACCAACTGTCTTCTCTGTTACCTCCCACGTTCGTTTATTTAAATCTTATCAGGAATTGTTATCCTGCTGAACTCTGGTTTTCCAAAAAGAAAAATGGCTGTTTATTCTTCATACACTATAATTTTCATCTTTCTGCTGATTTCTTGGAGTTTCCCCAAGATCTCAAACCCTGTCATTAGTTGGGATTTAAAACAATGTTCAGGGAAGTGGGAAAAGCTGCAAGTAAAACAGTTGCTGCTTTTCACATGGAAGCCAAAGATAGGCCAGGGTAAACCAGACAGTACTATAATTAGAGAGTTGTAATATACCAGTAGAGGGAGATGCTCTTGGTAAAGTTTCATTCTTTCAATAGGTAGTAGCTAGGAAAGAGCTGATATATTTGGAAGCTGGTGAGGGATGGAGAGCAAGAATCATGGAATCCTTAGAGTTGGAAGAGATTTTTAAAGTTCATCTGGTCTAACTCCCTGCAATGAACAGGGACACCACAGCTAGATCAGGTTGCCCAGGGTCTGTTCCAGCCTCACCTTGAAAGTCTCCAGGGATGGCGCATCAACCACATCTCTGGGCAGTCTGTTCCAGTGCCTCACCACCCTCATTAGAAAATACTTTTTCCTTATATCCAATTAAAATCTTCTCTCTTTTAGTTTGAAACCATTTCCTCTTGTTCTGTCGCAATAGACCCTGTTAAAGAATGTCTCCTTCTTTCTTATAACTCCCTTTTAGATACTGAAAGGCTGCTATCAGGTCTTCCTAGAGCCTTCTCTCCTCCAGGCTGGACAGCCCCAGCTCTCTGAGCCTGTCCTCATAGGAGAGGTGTTCCATCCCTTGCATCACTTTTGTGGCCATCCTCTGGATGTGCTCCAGCAGGTCCACATCTCTCCTGTACTGAGGACTGGATCTGGATCTGCATCTGGATGCATTGCTCAGGTGAGGCCCTCTGTGCAGAGATTACCTCCCTCACCCTGCTGGCCATGCTGCTTTTGATGCGTGGGATATGATTGGTTTTCTGGACTGAGAGGGAGGGCACATTGCTGGCTCATGTCCAGTTTCTCATCCACCAGTACCCCCCCGGTTTCTTTTGGCAGGGCTGCGTTCAATCCTTTCGTCCCCCAGCTAGTATTGGTAGTGAGGGTTGTCTTGACCCAGGTGCAGGATCTTGCATTTGGATTTGTTGAACCTCATGAGGTTCACGTGGGCCCACTACTCAAGCCCTTCTAGGTCCTTCCGGATGATATCCCATCCCTCTGGTGTGTTGAAAACCCCCCACAGTTTGGTGTCATCAGCAAACTTGCTGAGGGTGCAGTCTACCCTACTGTCAGTGTCACTGATGAAGGTATTAAAGCGTATCAGTCCCAACACTGATCTCTGGGAGACACTGCTCATCACTGATCTCCATCCAGACATGACCATTGACCTCCACTCTGTGGACTTGATCCTGCAATCCATCGAACAATCCTCCCATCAAATCAATATCTTTCCAGTTTGAACAGAAGGATGCTGTGGGGTACCGTGTCAAAGTTCTTTCTGAAGTCCAGATAGGTGGACATCAGCCTTGTCCACTGTTGCAGTGACCCATCATAAAAGGCTGCTAGATTGGTCAAGCAGGATTTGCCCTTGGTGAAGCCATGTTGGTTCTCCTGTATTGCCTCCCTGTCTTCCTTGTGCCTTAGCATCAGTTCCAGGAGGATCTGCTCCATGAACTTTCCCAGCACAAAGGTGAGACTGACAGGTCGGTATTTCCTGCAGTCATCCTTTTTGCCCTTTTTAAAAATGGGTGTGATGTTGCCTTTTCCAGTCATCAGAGACTTCACCTGATTGCAATTTTCAGATATCATTGAGAGTGGCTTGGCGACTACATCAGCTAATTCTGTCAGGACTCTGAGATTCATCTCATTGGGACTATAGGCTTATCAATGTTCAGGTTCTGCAGGTTATCACAAACCTGATTTTTACTTATAGGGACGCTGCTTCCCCAACCCTCTCCTACCAAACTGAACATTTGAGGGCTGTGCAGTGAGTAGTTATCAGAGAAGACTGAGGCAAAAAAATTTTAAGTATCTCACCCTTTTCCATTGTTACCAGTTTGCCTGTGTCACTCACTAGGGGGGATACTCCCTCCTGGACTTTCCTTTTCTGGTTGAGGTACCTGTAGAAGCGTTGTTTCTTCTTCTTGGCATCCCCTGCAAGATTTAGTTCAAGCTGGGCCTTGGCTTTCCCAGTCCCACCCCTACACAGCCCAGCAGCTTCTGTATACTCTTCCCACAGTACGTGTCCCTGTTTTCACTGCCTGTGCATTTTCTTCTCACTCTTCAGTTTGAACAGCAGGTCCCAGCCATGCCAGTCTCTTGCCTTCTGACTTTCCTGACTTGGTACATCTGGGGTTGGAGAGTTCTTCTGTGCTGAGGAAAGCTTCCTTAAAGATCTGCCAGCTCTGCTCTGCACCCTTACCCATGAGGACAGTTTCCCGGGACGTTTTGTTGACTAACTCCCTGAAGGGCTGGAATTTAGCTTTCCTAAAATTTGGCATCATAATTTTACTTTTTGCCTGTTTCTTATTCCTCTACAATATGAGGTCAACCATAGCATGGTCACTACAGCCCAGGCAGTGGGATGGACAGAGGTGGAACAAAAGCGATAAAGCAAAGATAGCATCTCTGAGAAATCATTTCCTCTTTCTTCATATCCTGAACTACCTATTTTTTTCAGCTCCATCTCAGTATTTTCAATCTTCTGCATTCAGATCTGCAGTCAGAGTCTGTTCTGAGAATCAGATAAAGATGCTTCCTAGAAGGCACCAGAAGTGCCCAGCATATGGTGGGGAAGTACTGCTTATTGTCACATTAGGGATTTCAGGGTTGACAGGCAGTGAAGCTCGGATTTTTCCGTACTTAGCTTTTACACAACCTGTTCTCAGAAACTGTCTGTACAATAAGAATCTACTAAGCAGGGAACAAAAAATTGCCTTCCTTTTGAATTCGTTGAAGAGGTTCCCACTCTACAAAGCATGTTGTTTTCTTTATAGAGCAGTGTATGAATATGGCCTTGAAAGCCAATACATGTAGCAGCAATGGAGCTTTTTCTCTGAAAGAAAAAGGAGGCAGATGGAGGATGTACGTTTCACAGCAAATCAGGCCTATTAAGCCTGCAGAAAGGATTAGATTCATAAGTGTCTTTGTATATAGTCCTGATTTTTATGTTATAATTAACAGCTGGAAATATGAAAGCCTTTTGCAGGATCTCTCTGAGTGTTTCAGTTCATGCATTTTGCAGTGCTCGCTAAAGAAGCCCTGACTAAAACAGAGGTCTGTACTAGTTAATAGGAAGATAGGCTTTGTCCTGAGGAGGTCTGATGGTTGGTTATGATGCCAGAAGAAGAAAATGTTATTATTTCCACCTTAATTAGACTGTGGGGTACATAATCACAAGCAGAGAGAACCTCCTTATCAGTATTGCAATCCCTTGCTACCCTCCTATGCTTCAAGCATAGAACAAACTTTTCCTTATTTCTGAATCTTCCAGGCAGAGGGATCTCTTTATTTCAATGTGTGTGAGAGAGAGAACAAGGTGTTTTCTTCCTATTTGCTTATCTTATAAAATTCTTCTTGAAAGGCCTTTTATTTCCTAAACTGTTTTGTTTTTTTTTTTTTTCCCTCTATGCTAGAGCCCTGGAGATGTGGCAGGACTGAGCAAAATCACTGTCTTGTACATGTGAAATCTGAGTATTTGTCCTTCCCAGTCCTGTGCCTTTCACTTAGGCCTTTGTCTATGCTAGATTTCTTAATTGGTCAAAGAGCAATGTGTTTGGTCTCACCAACAACCTTAAAATAAATTCCAACATCCATTTTCAGAAATACTCCTTTTAGCAAGCAGTGTCTAAATTAGACATAATATTTGTATAAATATAGTTTCTTCTCTACTAGGATAGCTCTTCTAGTGTTTGTTATTTGTAACCCAAATGTTTACTCAAGTTTACTGTCACTTCAGGTAGCTTTCTAGGCTTTACGGAGGTCCTTGTTTGGAGGGCTTTTCAACAAAACCAGTTTAATGTGAAAGAGGTTTTAGACTCCAACGGCACTCTTAGAGGATTTGATCAGCACAAATAGTGAAGATGCCATGACCTGCTTGCAGTTATCCCAAGTCTAGAGAGGAGCCCATTGGTTTGCCAGTAAGGGTCTTCCTTCTGGAGGCTTCTTGCCAGCTCTGCTGAGGAACTTTAGGAACAAGAAACCTAATCTCTTCCACCTCAAAGATGTTCAGTGAGCTGTCCAAAGTGGGGTGAGGGAAGACTGGTGATTCAGGTGCTATGGAAAAATATCTAAAATTCCTCAAAGACATAAAGACTTTCAACATTAGAATTTTTAGGAAGATGTGGCTATGTATGTCTTTCTGCACAAGCAACAAGTCCAAGGGTTTCTCTTTTGCCGGATTCCACAGCGCTGAAAGAACCCAAAGGTTCTTGCTTAGAAAATAATGTTGCTTAGGAAAGCCCTCTGTAAATGAAATATGGGATTTGCTTGGATTAGGAATCTAAAGATTACTTCTAATATTCTGGGCTAATCAGCTTGCTTTTTTGTTTAGGGTGCTCTGACACTTTTGTAAGAAAGATACTTTGAAAAGATGAATAATGGAAATTTAGTGTCCATGGTTGCCAGCAAAGATTGTGTTGTCCTTCAGCAGAATAAAGGCTAACTGGGTTGAAGTGGATCGTTTTATATGATTACTAGCAGCATCCACCTTTTGGTTCAGACTGATGGCTGTAAACATAAACATTTTGGCTGACTCAGCAGAAAGTGTTTCTCTGAATGATGAGAGGTGGAATCTCTGAGTTTGTTTGATTTTCCTTCTCCTTAGCACAGGGATTCAAGATGAGCCTGGTGCATGATAGCATCTGGTTCTTTCCCTGCACACAGATTTATACAGCATGTACATTTGCACGATGTTACTTTTTTTTTTTTTTTTAAAATCTGCTTCCTTCATGACACTCTTTACATTTTTTTCCCTGCATTTTTTTTTTTTCTTCTGTGAATTCATAAAGGCACACTTAAGCCTATTTTGGATAAGAAGTTAACTTTAAAAGCACAGTAATAGAGTAGATCTTCTGCTCTGTCAATATTCTGTCTCCCAGGTCGTGCCTGCAGTATTTTTACTGCAGTGCAGAGCCATGGTGATGTCCCACAGCAGAGTAGTTTGGGACCATGGAAAATCACTCTTGCACAATATCCATTCTATGCCATTTTCTGGACGTCCTGCTGCCCACAGGAGATGCACAGCACACAGCTAGCAAGCCAGAATGTTCTCTGTGTTCCTTATAGATACTTCATAGCACAACAGTTCACTCTCTAGGAAAGAAAGCAAAATACCTGCATTTCTTTTCAGCATATTTAATTCTTCACTGTGTTCTGGGTAAGACAAAATTGTGGCAATTTTTCTGAGTTTAGTCTGAAAACTTTACTTTCTCTAATATCTGTGCATCTGTACAGACCTCCATGCTTTGATTTTACAGTTTTTTTCTAGTGATAGAAGTATGCTCGACCTGTTTCAGGGTAAAAGTCCTTTGAATGGTCCCCTTCTGATAAGGCATGTAGTACAACTCTTTTTTTCCTGTGGTGAGAGTGAGCAAATGAGACACGTATGTGTGCAACACAGGAACCTTCTCATGGGGTGACATGAGAATATTTGTGGTATACACCCTCTCTGCATGTGGCTCTTACATACAGGTAGAACTAATAAATCTTCTGTTCACGTTGCCTAATAAGCGTGGCAGTCTTTCAATGGAAATCTGTACAGCAGATTTAGAAGCATTATTAAATCTTTAAAAAGCCACAAGGATTCAAAGGCAGAGAGGCTTGTTTACCTCTTTATGTTGCATCAAGGAACACGTTTCAGGAGCTTTTCTGTGCTGCTGCACAGCCTTGGCTTCATTGCTTCAGATGTCACTTGAAGCAGGAGCGGTTTTTATAACTACACAGTAAACTCAAGATGGCTTAATGGAAATGATTTCTTCATGTGTCAAAATGACCCCTTTGTTTCTCATTTTACTCTTTTGTTGCCTGCAGCTAATCTGCTTCTGGGTTATCAGATCCAAGCATCTTACAATGCTGACTCTAGCAGTGGTATTCAGCTGGAATGCCGCCTTTTGTTTACTGGTTTTACCAGGCCTCCAGTGCTTTCTTTGGTCATCTGGTGTCTCCACTAATGTGATTTGCACTCCCAGGCTCTGCAGGTAGTCATGGGCTTTTATAAGGGAATTAGAGGAAGGCCTGCCACCCTGGTTGCTAATGAATCCACAGGGTATTTCTTGTTTATGTTTCGTTTTTTTGGTTTTGGGGAGGGGGGAGGAGGGAGGGAACAGCCTATGAACTGTTTGTGTTCTTATGCATTTTTTTCCCTGCTGCTCAAACTTCTGCTCTTTAAGTTGCTTTACTTGATGTCATTCATGTTTTAAATGAAATTCCAAATCTTGTTGATCAGAATGTGCTTTTTATTTTGTTTTACTTTGTTTTGTTTTCAGAACTTATAAAATAAATAAAAATAAGCAGCTACACAAAATACTCAAAGCTTCCTTATAACAAAAAGAAACAGAAGTTGTTCCTTGTGCTACTGAATGTAGAATTGAGAAAGAAAACTACCTTCCTTCAAGAAAATTGTTTCAATTAAAATAGCAAACGTGATAAATAAGGAAGTTGAAGTGTTTCGTTAATTGTGCTGCAGCTGGAATTGTAAGTCTTGCAAGCACACCAGAGTTAAACCGAAGTTGAGAAACACCATCAGTGCAGTTCGTTTGTTCTGAGCCAGTGAAGGGTATAGTTGACAGTCAAATAAATATTCTATTAGACTTTGCAAAAGCATGTCGATTCGAGATTTTTTTTAAATATGAAAAATATATATGCACATATATATGCACACAGTGAGAATATGTGCTTAAACATTTTGTACTTATTTTCTAAAGTAGTGGTGAGTTTCAGGCTCTGAGGAGTTAAGCTGGGAGGAATGTCAAATGCTGAGTAAGTTGCCATTCAGTCTATATCCACAACCTCCTACTTAACTATCCTTGTTGATCTGAGTGGGGACTAATAGAGTGATTAAGGGTTTTTTGGATTAGGCCTACCATTTTGTGACGGCCAGCATTTGGCTTGCACGAAAACAAGCACAATGTCAATGTTTTTCAGGCTTCCTGCTAGTCTAATTAAGACAGGACCTACAGTGATAGGATCTGCATGTGTTTTTTTTTATCTCTTTGTAAAATGTTTTTATTTGTCTTTGTTGTTTTAGAATGGAAGATAGCAAATCTGTGATAAAAGCAAAAGGGTTTTGGAAATAAATGGGCCCTTTTCAGAAGATAGTAATGAATCTATTTATTCGAGTCTGAAGAATTTAGAGTGATAAGAGTTGTATCGCTGATATGTGGCTTGAAGGGTTGAATCTTTAGGAGAGAGCTTTATAAATAGTAAAACACATGGGCATGTTTCAGTGCCCTTCCTTCATGCTATTCTGTGATGCTTCAGAATTTATCTGTGATGTTGGAAGAGGTTATATGTTTCATTGTTTCATGAATGTATATTTATATTTTTAACACATAACCTGAATATTGGAGCATTAATTTCTGTTCAAAGAATTGCAGTAATGTTGACTTCATGTTTGTACTTCAGAAAATGTGTAGAAATTCAGGTGCAGGTTTTTCAATAGTGGCCATGTTAAGCAAGGGTGTGTCAATTGAGTTTTACCAAGCTGGCAGCAGTGCTGAAGGTCCTTGTGACCCAGAAGTTTGTGACCCATGAAATCTCCGTTTTCCTTCTATTGGTAATGTATCCTGAAGTATAGAGGACTGAAAAATGCATACTGTGTGACCCAATGCACTGATTATGTACAAGTGGGAAAATTATTTTGAGCATTTTGCTGAAAACGTCTTTGATACCAACAGATGTAAGGGGTAGGATTAAATTACGTTCTTAAGCAAATGTTCTCTCAGCACAAGTTCAGTAAAGGCAGAAAGTGATATTTGCAGGCATTAACGAGGTCTGCTGTATTTTTATTTAAAATGATGATTTCAAATGCTTGGCCATTTTGTTGACTGAGCTTCACTGCTGCGTATCAGGGAGCAGAAATCGAAGTATTCCCTTATTAATGTACTTGTGTCTGGTTGAAGGAGATAAGTGACAGTAAGGACATGGGCAACGTTATTTCTAAAAATGGTAAATATTCCAAGGCTCCTGAAAACGAGCCCACGGCACGCAGGCAGGCAGATTTTACAGCTCTGTCCAGAGCACAGAAGGAAGATAAATCATGGCCATCCCCCTCTCATTTTTGAAATGGTTCAACCCTGGGGTTTAGCTGAAGGACTTAAGGAGTTTTTGAAGTGCAAATAGACTGGTGAAGGGTAAACCTTTTCAGAGTTTCATTTAGATGGATTTTTTTTTTCTATGTGAATTTCTGGCACCAGCTGAGATCTGGAAGGCCACAAGATTTTTTTGTTTTTGATCAATCAAGCAAACAGGACTTGCTATGGGGGTGTACATTCTCTGCATACATATTGATCCTATTGTGTTTAAAAGTAGTTAATTTAATCGGGGCTTTTTGAAACCTTCCTCTGTAAGACTAGCATTAATGGAGCTGTCATTTCAAGGTCATGTTTCAGTGTCAATAACTTAATACTAATGGCAGTGGTAGCAATATTTCAGTTATTCTGTGTTAATATTGAATTGTGTTAGAATTGGTTTTACAAAAATACTTTAAAAAATATTTTCAATTGAAAAATGTTATATTCATCAAACGAGACATTTTCAAAGCAGTCTGGTGTTAGTAAATACATCAACACAAGTAGTTGTGCTACTCTTCATAACTGCTTAGGTCAGGTCAGTGTCCTTGTCCTGATCTGTTGCATAGAAAGTTGTACTCCAAGAACATATTCTACACCTTGTCCTTTCTTGCAAGAGATTTATAAAGGCAGAGGAATTACTCAGAGCTCCATATTGTAGTTTTGACCTTTTACCTTTCTGTTGGTCTCGTTTACCTAAAAGATGGACTGCATATTAACTATAAACACTTCTCTTCTACTGTGATCAATATTTGGAGTTACAACATGTAAAGATTATCTCTATGATAAGATAGCTACCTGAGTATAGATTTTGTAGGACAGCATATATTTTGCTACTTTTAGTCTATCCTTGATGCCAAGCCTCGAAGTATTCACAATATGATTTCAGAGTGATGTGGACTGATCAGGCTGGGCAGTGAGGTAGAAAGCAGAGTCTTTTGTGCAGCTGTTTCAGTCATGTCCCAGTATGACAGAGGTTCCTACATTTAAGTTTTTCCCAACTGAGTGGGACATCATCAAACCTTTTGGTGCAGGGATCATTCAGTGGCTCAGAGTGAGAGAGCAACTGTGAAGTTAGGATGTGCCTCTGTTGTTGGGATTGGGATGCTTCCACAGTTTCTGTTCAAAAAGGACCAAATGTAGCTGATGTTATTTTTATCTTTTTGCATCTGATATGCAGAGAGTAACTCAAGTCCTGTCAAGAAATATGGCTGCAGAAGTGCATACTGAAGTTTTCCCCAGACCTTACATTAAACAGAAGACTTTTGGTTAATAGACCTCCTATACTTTGTGTTACAGCTCTAGCTTTTATGTCCATTAACCTCATGTGCTGTCAATCTCATGTACTGTAATGATGGTTATTTCCTGTAGTGTTTGAAAACCAATCATGAGATGCTGTTTAAAGCTTTCCTGAGAAAGAAGTAGGTTTCTCTGCATGCCACTATAGATGAAGGGATTCTCAGAATTTGTGTCATCACTTTTGCTAGTATGTCACTGGGAGATGTGAATATGCCCTCCTCTTTGTTGAGTAAGAGATTTATAAAACCACCCAGAACTGCTTCTCTCCCACTCAGAAGTCTGTTTGCACCAACTGGATAAAAGACTCTGGGTGCATTTTGAAGCAAGAGATTTTTGCTTCAATCTGATTAGACGTGTGAGTTTTAGCTGCAAAATACATCACTCTAATTTTAAAAATTAATAATAATGTAAATGATATGTGCTCAAATGTCAAAACAGACTTTGCAAATTACAGATTTGTCAAGCAGCTGTGATGTTGAAGTAACGTAACTCCCATTACACTATTTGTTCATCAAGCGCACTTGCTTGTATCCTGTGATTATGAATTCCTGTAGAACTTAACTGAGCAACAGCTGGTCTGTTTGCTTCTGTGCCATGTTGCAGAAACTGTTTCTAAACGCCTTCTAAATTTTGTAGGAATTTTTCAACAGTTTTTATACCAAATATCTCTATTCTTTCATTTTGATCACAGGTAAATTTCACAAAATCCTTCCATAGGTTGCTAGGATAAAGAAAGTAAAAAGGCCATCAATGCTACTAACCACAGCTGCAACAAAACACATACTCTTTTTGGTCTTTGATTGTGTCAGATTCCTTTTCTTTGCAATTGTTTTCTTTTTTTTTTTTTCCACTTGAGAGAGGTTTATGGTGCCATGTCCTTCAGGACAGCCCTGTCTTAGGGTTGAAGTTGTATTTCTCTCTGAGTTCCTAGAGGTGATGTTATCTTTTGTTCCCTTAGCAGCGTGGTCATTCCTAAGAGCATCTGTCACTTGGGGCATTGTAAGATGGATGAGTCTCAAGTGAACTGCTGGTTGAAGCAAATGGTGAAAATAAGAGAAGCTGAGGGGGCTGGGGTCTTCAGAAGGGACAGACAACAAGGAAGCTCTGTTAGAAATCAAAAGTAAGCCAGGCAGTAGTGGAAGGAAGAGCCAAGATGGATCACACCCCACGAGTCTTGGAAACTAAGACTGAAGACTGATGTATGCTGAAGAGACCTGTCTTGGTGAAAATGCCATAGGTTTTCTTCCTATTTGCAAATAAAGGAGGATCTGAAGGGTATGATCTGAACATCATGTGAAGAAATTGTATTTTTGCATCATAGTCTAAAGCTAAGACGCATCAATGCTGCTGTTAACCAGCAAAAGGGTTGCCAATTTTTTTTTGCATTTCTTAAATAGTATGTGAAAACTTTCAATACCAAGTGTGTATTGGTAACAACAGAAAATCAAAGCTGAGCTTATTAGTAGATTTGCTTCTGGAAAAACAGGAAACTTGAAATTCTTGGCAGTTTGGCTTTCAAAAGGCACTTAATGTTTTAAACAGTTTCGGTACAGTATCTCTGATGCAGCCTAACTAACTAGTTCAGTTAGACATTGTAATAGAAAGAAAGTGGTGTAAAAAACAACAACAACAACAACAACAACAACATATCCCGAGTCCCCCAGAAACTGCCCCCAACATGCTAACAAGTGAAGCCAGAGCTCCAAAGCGAGCAGAGGTCTGTGTTTGCGAAAGCAGCTGGCTGCAAACAAAAGGCGCAGCCCAGTGCGTGTCAAGGTTTGGGAAGGGTCTGGGAGGATCTCGACTTGAAAAATTATTTTGTCACACTATTGGCATTGGTCCATAAGGGGAAGCACTGGTTGAAAGGCGAAGAAATTAAGATGATTAGAAGCTTTAAAGCTTCACAAATGGTAGAGTATCTCTCTTCTCAATGGATGTAAATAATAGATGAAAGACTAAGGGTGACAACAAAGGATCAGGGCGTTTAAGAGAATGTGTGCAGCCTGAATAGCGGTCTGTGGCCTAGGGCCAAAGGTCTTAGCTTTGAGTGTAATTAGAAGAAAATACAAAAATGTCATTACTAGCAGGTGAAATGTTCAGCACGTGTCCGAAAAATAGCAATTTCAGACCCAGGAGCTGCTGGAATTGGATTACTGCCGTTCTGCCATCATTAAAGTCCTTGCAGAGTCCTCTGGTTTGGTCGGGAGCTGAGCAAGTTAACCTCCTGGCCATCTGTGGTAGATCTGCCGCTGGCCTAGCAGGGATGTGGGGCACGAGTAGAGCTGTGTACATGTCTTCGCCCAGAACACAATTCCAAACAAAAACATTTCCTTGGTAAGAGGTAAAGGCTAGAGTTGCTTTCTCAGTAGTCTGATTTCTAAAAACAGGAGAAGGAAGAAGTTTAAAGCTATTTCATTTTGCATTTTAAAACCTGGGTTCTGAACTACAGGCATACATCTTAGAGTTGTATTCATTCTGTTCTTGACAGCAAGTCTAAAGGTGTGGTAGCAGCTTTAAGCCCAAAATCCTATCTGTGAGCAAGAAGACAGATTCCTTGAAATCTTTTTACAAAATATTAAGAAGTCAAACCAGCTTGTATGCCTAAAAGTCTTGTCAGAATCCCACTGATGATAACTTAATTTAATGCTTTTCCTGATGTTAATTACTGTTACAACCCTAAGTATTTTAGAAGGTAGTGTTCTGCTCACTTCTTGCTCTACCATTGTTTCCATTCTTTTGGGTATTTCAGGTGTATTCTCTTTTATGAATTATAATTTCTATTAGAAATACTTTCATTTAAATACCTTTGTGGGATGTCAAATAGGAGAGAAGTCAGCAAATTCTGACTTCATTTTGAAAACTGATCTCTAGTTCAGAATAGATAACCAACCTCCCATTTAGTTGGCTTCATTTTAAACGAGGAGTCAAACAATTATTTCTACGTTATCGTTTCTTTTTGATGTTTCTGTTACAGTTATATGTTTCATATTGATGAGGTAGCTTCCTAATGTTGCATATGGTGACTTCATACAGATATATATCCACCAAAAATATACAGATATAGCGACAGACTTGGACTTCTTCTCTGGTAGAATGCACAGAAAAAAGCAATGCAGATTTAACTGAGTATGCCGTGTTCGAGGTGTGGATAGGCAGGTTTTGTTGGGTTGTTATAAAATACATGCTGGCACAAATCATTCTAATGTGTGTTTGTTTGTTTGTTTTCTCCCTTCTTATTTTTCAGGCGGTTAGGAGTTTTAAACAGTTTCGCAGCAAGACTTCACAAACTCTTAGCTGCATCCTTTAATCATGACTGCATTTCAGATAGGCTAAAAGGAATCTGAGAAGGTACTGTACTCCTCTTTCCTAATAGAGAATATGTGGGATGTTTGTGTTTAATGTTTGAGGTTTCAAATACACCAACTACATTTTAAGAATGCTGTAGACATTAAATTTCTATTTTGTTTTGCTTTGATCACGTGTATATCTTAAGTTCTCCAGAGAGCTCTAATGTACGCTTCCATTTTTTTCTTACATATCCACTATGAGGTCAACTTTGTTATTTAATGGCAGTTCTTTTGAAGCTGTAACAATTTTCTTCTGATATTGTACTTAGAAACGCTGCAGATACCTAAGCTAGTAGCTAAATATGAGTTTTATTCACTTGGAGAGTGGGTGTTTGTTTGTTTGTCCTCTCAAAGGGCTTAAAACAAATGGGAAGAAGAATGCAGATCTTTGTCATGATCAGGATAGATTTGTGCTTCCAACTGAGATTCTCACAAGTGTTTTTACTGACTTCTTAAAGGGGGAGGCTTGACTCAGTACACAGTATTGGGCTTGCATAGTTTCTTGTTGCATTTAAATAGCCAGTGTACCCAGAAGGCTGAAGATGCTTTATGACCTCTTGCATCCCTGGGGCAAGGGCAGCGTGGAGGCCTTGCAGAGCGAGGGGGTCATTGCCACCACCTACGTCCCGAGTGGCCCCCGCAGGGTCCCAAAACCTGCCTGCAGGAAGGTTTTACTTGGCAACATCTGGATCGTGGTAGAAGTCAGTAAAGGGGGAACCTCCAGCGTTTTGCTTCCCTGGGTGCCTGGAAGATGCAACACTCGCCTCCTTGATGGGGGGGAGGCAGATTCTGTGGCCCTGAAGTTAGGCCTAAACAATTGCGGAGGTCAAAGGACAGCTGAGTGCGGTCAATGAGACACCCTGGGGTGTATTTTGTTACTTAGTAAAAGGAGCAGCATCCTAAAACCCTAAAGGATTCTCTTGAAAATCTGTGTTGTGAAAAGGTTTTATGAGTCTGATGGCAAAAAGTGCTGATTTAGCTAAGGAATGCTTTCTTTTGTCTAAATGAAAGGCTAATCCTTACCAAATGTTGGCAGCTATTATAGTGCGGTCAGTGCGGGTCTGAAAGGACAGTTAGAGTAGAAGTGTACTTTGGAATCCCAAACGTTTATCATTTTATTGGTTCTATAACTGAAAAGGTTACTGAACTTTCACCTTTTGATCCTAAAATTTATATGTCATAATCGAAAAGTACGAAGTAAAACCCATCAGTTAGAAATTAAAAGACTACTTCTTAAGGAGCTGTTCTATCCCAGTCACTCTGTGTCTCCTCAAAGATTTGCTTTAGATTATCAGGATACAGCCTCGTTTAAATTATAACTTTTTAATCTCCTAACACTTACTAATTGGTTGAAAATATGGGGGGCTTTCTGCTGCTCTTGAGCAATTTTTGTTGCTCATGTTGTAATGCTTGCGGTGACTTTTAAAGGATAGTTTTCGAGTAATTAATTCCAATAACTTATTTAGCATTATCTTTCTTCAAATTGACAGATTATTAACGTTTAACATTTGTCACAGAAACAGATAAGAAATCAATGTCAAGAGCCAAGACCTCGTAAGTAACAAGAAAGGAAATGCAATAGCAGCTGTCTTTGCAAGAAAGGTGGTGGGGGAAGGAGTGTGTATGTGGCTGAAAAGGTTTAGTGCTTTTTGTTTCCCTTTGGAAAGGGGGGTGGCCATGGGCCACAACCTAAGATCTCAGACTCCTTGGCCCTACTGTCTTACACAAACAGTCATTGTCAAATTAGGAAGAAAAAGATATTTGGGAGCCAGTGGTAGCGTTTTTATAGTAACTAACATGGTAGTTTGTCATGATCTTTAAAAGAACACCATAAGAAGAGTGAAGAAGAATAAACTGCATAATTTTCAAGGGGAAAAAAAATAAAAAGAGCAAAGATGTTGACAAACAATTTTGTATTTGATTTCCTTTTTATTTTTCAGAAGAAACTTGACTGCAAATTAAGGCTTTCGAAAGAGCTTAATTTTTAAACTCTTTAAAAATGCTGTTTACAGATGCTTAGCATTGATTTATGTCAAGGTTAAGGCACCTTTAAACAAATAAAGTTGTGAATGAATAAAGCTACTAAAATACAAATCACCAAATAAACACAGAAGATATTTGTATAGCATTCAAGTTGCTACAAAACTGACACATATTCTGAATTTCTTTTGATAACCCCATCAAATCATCAGGAAATAATAGCATGTGTGTTTGAGGGGTACACAAGGGAGTGTATAGATAGGGTAGGGATGGAAGGTCAAGCCTTAACTTTGACTTACTAGGCCTTAGCTTAATTCTTTTGCAATAAGGCAATAACAGACAAAGAAAGAATAAGTGATTTATTTATCCATGAGATTGGACTGGCTTTTGCCATAGGAACTTGAAGGAATGTCTTTCATAGTTTTATAAATATGAATATCCCATTTTATATATGTATCTATATGAAATGAAGAGATATTTAATATCAGCTTTATAATGAAAACATTTTGGGGAGTATATATGTGAGCTGGAAAACTTACTTTTAAGATCCTATACTTCAGTTAGTTAAGATATATAATGTGGAAGTACATGTATTATTAAGATTTTTTTTTCATCTGCTGTTCTGTAGAGAATTGTTCTGTATCTTATTAAAATGTTTATTTATTTATTTATTTATTTTACCCACAGTAAGTATTTTGCACATAATACTTTTCTTCTGACTGCTGCAAAAGTAAAATATAAATACTGGGAGGGCTATTTTCTTCATACTGAATGTCAGTATTCACTGGAAATTTTATATAAATGCCTTCAAGAGTGCATAGAACCAGTAAATTTTTTGTATTACCAACTCACTAAATAATAATAGCAACTTTGGGAATCAAAGTTGCCTCTGATAGCGTGTTTATGTTGCATGTAAATTAAGACCAGCTTGTAAACATTCTTAAGACTTTTCTTTTTGGGGGAAAAACAAGTAGAGAAGCACATCTGATGCCTCCCTCCAATGAATAATATACTTTAGTATCGTTTTTTCTCCTTCCAGACATAAAGACCCCATACACAATGTGTCAGAACAAGTAATGAATTGCATCACAGAACAAATATGAGCAGTAGAATTATGGAACTCTTCTTCTGCTATTGGGTGTTAACATGTAATTATTGATTTTTGCATCTTTTAGGTAAAGATTAAGGTTTTTCTTTGTCAGAACTAAATGGTGTTATATAAATGCCCAGAAAAGGGTACATTCCTCAAATACCTATTGGGATTCTGAAGAGAAGCCTCAATGGCAATTTTCTGTTTAGATATATCCCTTTGAATGACAAAACTGTTCTTTTTAGATACATCCCCTGGATATGATGATGTTAATGTTTTGTTCTGTTGATTACTTGTTTGTGGAAATTTTCATTTTACTGAAAGCTTGGATGTTGCAGAAGGCCTAGCAGTGATGTGCATCTTTGATCTCAAACAGCGACTGCCTCTGGTAATTTCAGAGATGCTTGACAGAGCTTTGTTTATTTTACAGAAGAATTAATGGTATTCTGGGAAGGGGAGAAAGTAGTCAGCTTTGACACATGATAAACACATGTTTCAGGAAAGGAAAAAGGACTCTACAAAACACTCCACAATCTGAAGTTCATTTCCAACAAGATTTTGTGAGAGACATTTGTTTTTTTAATAGAAATTCTATCAGTGATATAAACAGTCTCAGCAGGTAGGGTGCAAAAATGCCCATACAATGTTTAACTTAAGATTGTGTGTTTAAGGTCATTGCTGTGGTTTTGACCTATGCAGGGTTTTGTGTTCAATGCTTGCTTTTTTAAGAGAAATATGAAAGCAACTTGCTTTATTATTTGTTTGCATCTGCATTACTAGTTAAAAGAGGCTGCAGAAAAAAGATACTACATACGTCTCTCAACCTGTAGACCGCATGGGAGCTTCACATTAGAAAATAATTGCTTGCTCCTTTTTAAAAGCATATTCTGAGTTCTCATGAGGAGAAATGAAACCATTTAAACCTATTTGAAAACAATAGTTTTGGGAAGAGTTGCACACGAATGTGCTCTGAGAACTTCTGGCAAACATCCTGACACAGCCTTTCCACAACAGCCTCTTTTCACCTTTCCACCGTTGGTGGTTTATTTCCTAAAAGCAAGGATAACACTTTTTTTGGACTTGCCTTGTTTTCAGTCTGAGCATTAGGGAAGAAAAGAGACAGTTTTTTTTTTTTTTAAAGAGGATTGTAACCAATAACCCATGTATGCATTTTTATACAAATGCTTTAGTGAAGGCAGTTTGATTTCTCAAGACATTATTTATCAGTCCTTGATTTATTTGTACTTTTTAATCTAGAAATCTCTGTTATAGATTTGTTTAATAATCTGAGAGAAAGAAGCAAAACTTAGTGCTTCTGGCAGGATTATGGATTTTATGGATGAAGGAGATGTGGGAAACAGTGCTTGTGAGGTTCTTGGCTGCTAAGTATCCTGGTTTGTGCCACATCACATCACAGAGCCATGTGGAGCCCATCTGGTTTTCAAGGTGCTAACCCCAGCAGAAGAGCAATTCTGAGGTGGCTTTCTAGTTGCATATTTGAGAAACTGCCACACTATGACTGCAGTTCTGCTGGCTTCAAGGGGTAAAAATGAGCTGCTTGCAGCAAAAGAAGGGATGAAGCTTACAAAGTCCTCCTGCGGAGCTTCAGTTTTAGTCTTTTACAGCTGTCACAAATCAGAACAGGCATGAGATAAGTTGAAGACTGGAAAAAGAAAGTATTCAGTAGATGTTCCTGAAGAATCAGATTGTCTCTGTTTGGAAAGTTCCAATAGCCAATGAAAACTGTATGACCATTATGCTTCGTACTGGGATTTTCTTATTTTTATTTTTGGTGTCAGTTAGTACATATTGTTGGAATTAAGTATATCTCTGCAAGATGCACAGAAATTATTTTCTATTGCTTGGCAGTAAACAATGTTTCTGGTTCCTTTATTTAGAAGTTAGCATGTGAGTGGGGAAAAGCTGCCTATGTGAACCTTTAGTAGGGATTTTAATGCCTATACCCTAGAATTCAGTGTTGAGATGTTGGTTATGTTTTATGGTACAGAGTACTAATGATTTAATTTATATAGTGTGTGTTTTGCTAATCCACAGTGCAAAGTCCTACTCCATAGTTATACTGAAAACAGTAATACAACACTAAGCAGATGAATATGTAGTATTTACAAGACTGAGGAGTTAAGGCAGACCAAGAAAACTGGTATAGACCATATGTGCCAAAAAAAAAAAGAGTTAAGAACAAACTGAGTAAAGGTAAAGGTTCAAAACAACATGGATATTAGCAGTTTCACATGGTGATTTTTGTTAGTCCAGTAGTGTTGAAGAATTGATCACAAACTTTACTGATAAGGCCTTCAAATGATGTTTGGGGCTATAGGTGAAGCACTCAGCTTCTCACAGTCAGGCCAACTTAGCCTAATAGATAGCCATGAAGTCCATTTTTATGTCAGTGCAAGCTGAAATGCCACCATTAATGCTTCATTTTCTGTCACTGCACATCTCCTTTGAAACACTGGTAGCTTTCCCTTCTACTTTCTCAGAAGCAACCTCTCAGGAAAAAAAAAAAACACAAAAACTAATTCCTGAAACTAAACAATTTAGAAATGGAAGAATTGTTATTTAGAAATCAAGAATTATTAACGCTATAATTCTTGACAAATATGGATTTGTATTTCTTTTTTTACTTTTTTACTTGGAAATGTATATCAAGACTCTCCACTGAGTTTCTAAATCATGGAAATTTAAAAAATATATGTTAAAGTATATATGTATATCTAAATGAGGTATTATTAAACAGTGTTCTATTGTAATAACAATTAAATCTACACTGAATCTTAAGGTTTAAGTTAGCTAACTGATGTGACTGAGAAGATACATTCCTATGTTATAGATTAATGTAAACTATGTTAAAACGTCATGTCTGCAGTAGTTCTAATTAGTTTGTTCTACTTAGCAACCACTAAATGTATTTTAACTAGTAGCTTACTATCAGAATATGTTTTGTCAGTGAATGCCTGTATATCTCTATGCATTAAAACTATGTATATATTTAAAAAAAAAAAAAAAATCAATGAAAATCTTTAGGCTTGGGAGCAGATACCAGTTTTGGTTATGTGATTTTGGAACTCATTTGAGATCAGAGAAACATCTCAGTTTTGCTACATCAGGCTGTAGTTATTTAAATCATTCTTATGTTAATCACATAGATACTACTCGTTCTTTCGTTTCATCTGCTGAGGTGTTAGTGGTGGTACCTCAAAGTTTTCAAACATATAACTTTCCTGATTGTGCTAAGACGCAAAGTTTTTGGGAGCCTCAATTCATGTCTGCAACTAATTGCTAAATCAGAATTACACAGCCAAATACGCCTTGATCTTAGAGTTGAGATTAAGCACCATTACTGATTTAGTTGTATTGCACTGGCATTAATAATGTGGTTAATAGCCCTACTGATTTAGGGGAAAGGCCATAAATGGTGAAAACTGAGTAGGAGCGAACTTGTTTTAAAGAGGCAGGATGAGATTTTCGGAAGTGCTCCTTGGTGATTTCCTTGTGCTGCCTCTGCAATCAGTGTGAGCACATCCTTTGCTTTAAATTGGTGAAGTATTTCAATATTACCAAAAACTAAAAGTGAAAAGCTAGATTTTTATGTTGATTTTTTTTTTTCTTCTGAAGGCTTTTCTATTTAAATAAAAGAGAAAAATGTACTCTCTTTGCTGAAGGTACATAGAAATGTTCTGTTCCCTGTGTACATGGTGGAAGATCCCAGTAGCATGAAAGGATTTGCTCCAGCTTTCACAACTTAATTTTAAAAACTTTGGAAAACCTTCACAGCAACTTCTCTGCTAATTTCATAGACTCATTTAATGGACTCAAAGAAGACTTGCAGCCAGAATGGGTTAAATCAACACAATTAACTTCTGGAAGCTTCTGTTTCATGAAGAACATAAGTCTGTTTGTGTAAAGCTTGGGTTCCACTGTATAATCTTTTCATTCTCATATGGTTATATATTACTAAACTTTTATATTACTGGCAAATTAGTTTTTTATTAATTCTTCTACTCTTTTTTTTGCCCTTACGTTCAAATTTGTTGTCTTCTTACTGCACTCTTCCACAAACCCATATTGAAGAACTTTCTGTGAAGCACCAAAGAAAAACATGAATCAATGAGAAAAGAATTAAAATGATTTAAATTATTTATTATTTACTTATTTAAACTATTATAAACACAAACTACAGTTTGCTTATGGTTTCTAAGTAGGTTTGTTTTTCCACAGTAGTCCATTAGAGGAAAATGTTTGGGGAGTTTGCTTCGGGGTGCATATGTGAACAGTTGGGGGGCTAAGGATGTAAAAGAGGCAGTAAAAGTTTGTGTATGCATGCAAGTGGTGACAGGACACACAGTGTTTATTTGTAGATGAGCATTTACATGCATAGAAGGTTCTTTGCACGTGAAGCTGCATGCATATGGCAGAAGTCAAAAGATGTTCCTTGTTTCAGAGCAGACTGCTAGATGTCACAGTTTTGCTCCATTAGTGTTCCAGTCTTTTTATAATACTTTTAGTAATTTTTATGTGTTCAGGTAGGCATCCACTGCCTTAAATGCTTATAGCATAGTATCATTTATTCACAGATACTAGCCCCTTATGATTGTGTATTGTGCAATCACTGTGGGTGAACTTGCATAAATTAAATAGTCAGATGTTTTCTTTCATCTGTTTGTTGCATCTGTTTACTGAGGAAATGGCGTCAGAGGTAGTTTGGTACTTGCTCAATCCTTAAATCATCTCAAATCTCACAAGAGGAACGTGATCAGCATCCCCAGCCTTCCTCTGTTTGTGGCATGTGAGCTCAGACTACCTGGGATTCAGCGTCTGGTTTCTGAGTTGGAGCCATGGCCTGGAGGAAAGTAAATCCAGCCCAAGCTCTGTGTAGTTCAACTCACAAAGCCTCATGTGTGGGAATCTGGCCAAATGGTTTTCAGCTCCAGATGGGGCTAAGGAGGACCCACTGCAGTTTGACACGGATTGACTCCAACCACACACACTGAATTTTGAAACAGTACTTGAAAACTTCAGACTTGCCAAAAATTAATCTAAAGATTCTGGGAAGGCTTTTGCAGAGCATTTGAAAGATGAAGGAAAATGCAGGATGTTGAGTAATAAACTGCTGAGCTCATAACTTAAAACTACTGAATGACAATTTTGTAAAACTTGAGCTTAACTTTGAGAGACTTCTGTAGCACAGCACCTCACAATGTATTCTGAGTTTGATTGCAGCTGTAAACTCCTCTTGATGTGTGCTAATAATGTTAAAAAGAATTAGAGACATTCAGAGTTTTAAATAGGTGATCAAGTTTCAGATTTTGTTTCTTGGTTATTTTCCTTTTTTGGCCTCAGTATTGCATCACTGAGTTTTCTGAGTTCGGGTGCGAATTTTACATTTACTGTGTTTATTATTTTGTGAGCTGTGCCTGAAGACTATGAGGATGTCTGATGCAGTCAGGCTATAGAGCCATTTGGGATTTGCTTTCTGTTCTTGTTGTGGAATAGCATTTTTTATCTGCATCTGGGGAAGGAATTTTCCAAATCCCATGTAATCTGGTTCAGTAATCCAACTATAGAGAGATACTACTAACTGAGTAAGAAGAAGGAAAACCTTGTCAGGAAAAGTAAATGTTCTTGATCTTTCACATTCTTTGCTTGGATGTGGTACTGGGTATAGGATGTTATCAATATTTTCTTCAAAGTAAATGAAAAATTGTAAAAGAGCCACACTATAAACAGTGAGTGTAATCTAATCGTTCATTTTTTTTCTGGAAGGCTTTGTGAATTGTCTTGTCACTCAACAGATAAAACTGTAAACTCTTTTGCAGTTGAGCTTGAATAACCCCAACACAGACAAAAGCAGGGTGAGAATCTCAGGATCTTGAAAGGACTGTGGGGGTAAAAGGAATCTTACAAAGGCTGTGAGATAAGGTACCTGTTAATGAGAACACTGGCTTGCATTCTTGTATTGGCTCTCACATTAAGTCTTTCCTACTTGTTGCTATGGTTGATGCTGGTATATACTTCAGTCATTGTAATCTATACTTTTAATCAACAAATATATTTGTCACTGGTGTTGCCAGCTGTCATTCTTTCTGCTTGTATGCATGTTTGTGATACATCCTAATGATGCCCTAGTGGAGAAAATATGACTCTCAAACATCAGTAAGGCTGATGTAAGTAACAGAAAATGCTCAATGTACCTGAAGCAATCTGCTCCCAAATGATTTTACAGTATAAATAGATGCCTGCTTTCCCTTTGCCTAAGATGACCCTTCAAGATACAGAAGCTTTGTGGGGCCTGACAGTACCTTTGTCAAGGAGCTTGTTTTCCTTTCCTTTGAAGAGAAACTTTTCTGTGGGGTTAGGCCAGATCAAAAGTCAGATTATGTGTTTTGGAGAATACAATTACATCATTAGGTTAAACACAAAGTAAGGACTTGATAGAGCTGACTTAATGGAGGGTGTTTGCATCAGATTCATCATTCACTATCAGGTAATTGTGAAATTGCTTTAAGCCATAACAACAACACTCACCCCCTCCCTCATCCTCCATTTCAGTTCCTCTCCTTTAAAGTCTCTGGGGTCATGACCCACCTGGAGGCCAGATATGTGCTATCTGGTGTACTGAATGATCTGATTATGTTTTTACTTGTAAAGCCTTCAGCTCAATATGTAGATCTGCTCCAAAGAATTGCTGGGTAATGGTCTACTTTCCAAAAAAGTTCTATTTTTTTTATTATTATTATTAGTGTGTGGTTGGGGTATGTGCAGGACCAGAGTGATGTATTTTTCTGACTGGAATAAGTTTGTAATGTTTGCAATGCTCAGACACTGCCAGTCTGCTGGAGCTGTAAAGAAGCTAGGCCCTGCTTCTTCTGGAACATGCAATGTCCTATTTGTGCGCAGATCTCTTGACCAGATCTAGTACAGAACTAGATTATTTGCTTAAATTGATACGACTTTATTGCAAATTCAGCCTCTGTGGTTGAAAGAAGCATTCAAATTTGTCTGTGTCCTTTACTGCAGTGCTAAAATAATCTTTGTAATCTTCAGTTACTTCCAATTCTGTCTGCCTTTACAGAGTCACCTGTCAGTCCTAGTATTGTTTTCTACAGTGAACATCTATAGTTAATTTCCAACCAAAACTTGCAGCATTAGTACCCCAATTCAGACTGCAGAGTAGCTCTCTAACTCCAGCAAATGCCCCTTAATCCTCCAGCTCAGTGTTAGCTACTGCAAAGAAGGCGTGAAATAGTCTCAGTAAATCTGCTTTGAAGCAGCACAGCAGCAGTGGAGATGCTCAGGATGTGTAGAGTAGGAGTCATGATGACTTAGTGTCAGGATCTTTACAGAGAAGCACCCTCAGAGTGATAGAGGTGGGAGGTGCAGGTCGTCTGAATGTCAGGAAGTTCTCTTCTTAGGTTTTGCAGCAAGGTTCATTTTGAAGTTGTTCCATTTTAATTGTCTTGTGTCTCTCAATAGTGTTTTAAGGATATGGACTAAAAATTGCCTGCATAGAGTGGCAAAGTTTGTGAAGTAGAAGGGATGTCTGAGCGAATGATGAATCTGTTCCTTGGCGGTGTAATGGGAAAGTGTAGAGGAAAATCTTACTACACATACATATTCAGCATAATACACATAATAACGCTCTGTTATTATATACAGTTTGAAACAGCTAAGGACAGACTGGGCTACAGACTTCTGCAGAGATTTTAAAACAAAAGGTAATTTGTAAATCACGGTATCCAGTGGTGTGAATTAATAAGGCTGAAATCTAGGAATTTAACCAGGTCTGTGCTAAACTAGCTGCAGTTGGTGTGCGTGGAAAGAATTATGTGCCCCCAGATTAAACCTCTTGTACATTAGAGACCCCTAAGTGTGCTCAAATAGTCCAATTTTGATTTTTTTTTTTAATTTTTTTTTTAAACCAATGTGGAAATAGAAGGTAAACATATTATTTGGAAAACTTTTTAAATAATGATCATTAATTCGTGTTAAATCACTAGTTTTGGTCAAATTTTAATGCAGAGACAGCAGGTACACGTTCTAATGACAGAAATGCTTTTTGCTCCTTTTTCTCTCCCTTCCAATTCCACCTCTTTATTTTTCGCCCAGGCTGCTGCATCCTCGGAGCCCCTTCACAGACACACTTAAAGCAGACAATGCTGCGCTGCAGCTCCGCCGCTGCTGCAGTACGCTGACTGCAAGTCCCCATTGACATAGTCAGGAGGAAAATGAAATGCTTCCTAATTGCACCAAGCACTCAGGGTAGATTCAAAAACAGAAACACAAAGGCAGTAATGCCCTGAATCAGTGCCCTTGGCTTTTGGTCGGCTGGATCAGAAGAGTTGGATGGGTGAGCTGCGTGCTGTGGAAAGGCCTCTCCAGCCCTCTCCCTTGCAGAGGGGAAGCCTCCTTCTCCTCCTGCCCCTCCTCTCCCAAGCTCCCTTGAACTCCCTGTGAGGCCCAGCTGCCCTAATGGCCTGGGGGAGCGTTAGGACATTAGCTGCCCGGCCTCTGGCTTGCTGGCACTGGGCTCCCTGGGGCCTAGCTTCCCCTGCTGCAGCCAGGCCTGTGCCTTGCTGCTGCTCTCTCCACCCCCTCCAGTGCCTCACCCTTCTTCCTTCAAGGCTTGAGAGGAGCCTTCCTCTTGCTCCATTGCTCCATTTTGTGCCTTGAGGAGACCAATTCCTGAGCCTCCCTCTACTGGATGTTTCCAAGGTCTTTGTAATCTTGCTTTGTTTTCTCACATCAAGCTGGAAGGGTCCTCCAGTAATGTTAACCCACCATTTCAAGTTAATCCACGACAGTTGTCCTCCACAGGCAGGTCTCTCTGCATAGGTCTCATGAAGAAAAATTAAATAAAAAGTACGCTTTTGCCTTCAATCATATGGCATTTTATTAATATTTTTCTCTCAAAACAAGGCATAAACAATATACATCACATAGATTACGGAGAAAACAGAGTATGAAGTGACTTCGGATAGACAGTGCCCTGTGGGAAGTAGAAATTGTATTATTAAATGTTGATTCGCTTTTATTGTGGCACTGTATGTTTATACAAACTCCCTGGTGTTTTTTAATTTAATGAAAGCTTAGGAAAAAAGATTATCTCTGTATTGTCTTCATTTGGGGTGAGGAAATGCTGTTGTCCCCAGATTTGTGAGAAGGTTCAGGTTGAATATTAAGAAAAATTTATTCGCAGAGCAGTGATGCAGTGGCACAGGCTGCCCAGGGAGGTGGTACAGTCACCTTCTCTGGAGCTGTTCGAGAACAGTGTGATGTGGCACTGAGGGATGTGGTCAGTGGGCATGGTGAGGACTAGGTGATTTTAGTGGTCTTTCCAGCCTTAATGACTCTATGTGGAATTGTGTACTCAGAGTTGTACAAAGTTTGAACTGCTAACTGTGCCTCTCATCCACCTGAGGTGAATAATTCAATAAACTTCATCCCCGAGTCTTATAGTAGGACAGAAATATTCTTCTATGCTGGGAGCTCTGAAACACTACTGTAAGCAGTTATTGTTGCCCTTTCACAGGTGGTGCTGAAAACCTTGAGCAACCCAGTAATCAACCACAAATAGAATTGTAGATTTTCTAAATGCCTACTTATCTTCTTGGTTGAGATCTTACTCTGGTCATGGGACTAGGTGACATCTAGTGAAGGAAATTACAAAGACGATATAAGTATTTGTACTTTCTACTATTGATTTAACAGAGGAAAAGTAACCTTTGTTGAAATAAAATTTTCTGAAAATGCAGTCTTGTATTTTGAACAGTAGAAAATGTTACATCTTAATTTTTTTGGAGTAAATGTTACATAGCGTGATGACCCAGCAAAGTGGAAAATTTCATGTTTCATTGAGTTTGCCCTAGCTAGATGAAACCTTTCCATGGCCATCCTGTTACTAGATGTTTACTGATTCCTAATGCTGAGGGAACAAATATAAGTGTCTGTGGGGTGAATAATGTTATCCAAGAAGAAGTGATGATCTAAAGGTCTATTTGTGCTTAATATTTCATAAAGTTCATAAATTAATCATTGTTATAAACATGAATGTTAACTGTCCAAATAGACAATTTAGAAGGCTGTTAACACTATAGCCATGTAAAGCATAATTTAAAATAAAAACACTTCACAGCATTTGCAAAGGACTCTTAAAAGAGAGCTGACTTCCACACAATTTCAGTTAATATTAGCAAAAGCAAAATTTAAAGTTACTGGATGTCTATATATATATATATATATATATATATATATATATATATATATATATATATATATATATATATTTGCAAATGATGGCATACTCCCAAGTTAAATAATGTTAAAGTAGTTCAATAATTAGTGATGAAACCAGATTTGACGTTTTTCAATTTTCTGTGTTGTGTTCACTTCTATAGTCTATTTTGAAAATCCTAAAAATGACAATAATAATGATTTTCTCTTCTTCCTCTCCCCTCCACCCCCCTAACAAAACTCTACACCAGAGGGGTTCTTGAGTTTTCTGAGAAGGAAATGTACGCACAAAACACAAAGCAGTTGTGCTAAAACCTGTAATTGAAACAGGAGTATGCATGGTGTACCAAATACGTAGAAACACAGTGCTAGTTAGAACAGAATATTATTGCTAACTTGATGTCTGCCAATGTCTGTCATGGTGGATATTAAAAAGACCTCACCTGACATTTGTAAAAGATCTGTGTATGCTCCTTCCCTTATGCTCATCAACCATTTTCTTTGCATTTTTAGATCATGGGGAATTCATACGCAGGACAACTAAAATCTGCTCGTTTTGAAGAAGCTCTTCATAACTCCATAGAAGCTTCTCTGAGATGCAGCAGTGTTGTCCCACGGCCAATCTTCTCACAGCTGTACCTGGATCCTGACCAGCCACCTTTCTTGCCGGAAGGTAACCATGAAAGTATGGCACATTTCAATTGTTGTTTTTCTGAGAAAAGGGTGGGATGCATTTCATTAAATAACAAAATGCTGTACTGCTGTTCATTGTGTGACAAAATCTGAATTTCAACTCTTGTTGAGGAGGGAGAATACTATACTGTTTTTTTAAAAGGGGGTAGTCACAAATACTGATGAAATGTTTATTTTGTATTTTATTCTTGCTCAGATGTGAAGCCAAAGGTGGAAGAGTTGGATAAAGAATTAGTACATCGCTATTCACAAAATGGAAATTTGGACTTTTCTACTAACCAAACTGTTAATGAAATGGAAGATGAAGAGGAGGATGAAGACATGTCAGATTCAAGCAGTCCACCAATCCCATATTCACAAAAACCTGCCCCAGAAGGGTCTTGCACTACTGATGGTTGGTATACTTTCTTTTACCTGTGAGATCTTTTAAAGCAGTTCTCAGTAAAATGCATTGCCTCTGAACTTAGAAACACTTGAGCAAGGAAGTCTCAAATTAACTGTTCATAGTCAAAGCCTTAGATCTAAGATAGCATAGAGTAAAAGGACTTTTTTGTTTTTGTTTTTTAGGACTTAAAATGAAATGTGTTACTTGAAAACAGTTCCTAAGATTCACCGTGGCACTTTGTTAGTTTCTGGAAGTCCCTTATTTTCTTTACTAATCACTGATTTAATGTCCTCAAAGAAGTTTCTTGAGTCGACATTGATATGGCTGGTTCCCAGTCTATCCCTAAAACCTTGATAGAGTGCTTAGACATTGAGGTGTATCAGAAACTTTGGCAACACTGGATTTTGTTGCTTCCATGGGCAGAAGGAAGAGTTGGAGGGAGAATGTGGGGAAGAGACTTATTGTTTGTTCTGCTACTAGGAGGATAAGAGGGATGGTAGTGGAACCTTGTCTGTTTTCTGTTCCCCAGCTGCCCACTTGTTATTGGTTGCTTACCTTGAGCAATCCTGATTGTTGTTCAAGGTGATCAAAATTGCTGACAGTACTGTTTTTGTTTTCTTTTAAAAGTGTGAAAGAAACGGACAGATCATTATGAATATACCTGTTGGACTTTTCTTTTACTTTATTCTTTCTGAATGCAGTTCATTTAAGCTTTTACCCTCCATGACAATGTACCTCCAGTTTCCTTTAATACAAATAATAGAAAGACTGGCTGCTATGGGAGGTTCTTTGCTTACCAGAACAAGAGCTGAAATGGCATCTAAATATATTAAACACTAAGAAGGAAGAAGAGACGGTCATGCCAGCAGGACGCTGTAGCTAAAAGTGGGATGAGAGAGGCAAGAGGTAATTGAATTGAGCAATGAGTCTGGTGAAGTATCTGGCACACAGGCCATATGAAGAATTGTTGAGGGAATAGGAATTGTTCACTCTGAAGAAGAGGAGGCTCATGGAAGACCTCATCACTCTGTACAGCTGCCTGAAAGGAGGTTATGACCAGGTGGGGATTGGCCTCTTCACCTGTGTAACTAGCAATAGAAGTAGAGGGAGTGGCTTCAAGTTGCACCAAGAGAAGTTCAGATTGAATATTAGGAAAATTTTTTCCTGGCTGCTCAGGGAGGTGGTGTTCAAGAAACATTTAGATGTTTTGCTAAGGGACATGGTTTAGTGAGGAAATACTAATTGCTGGTGCATGGTTGGACTAGATGACCTTAGAGGTCTTCTCCAACCTTGGTGATTCTATGATCTATGCAGAATGCAAATTGTTCCATGTTCATAAATGCTGCCTCTGCTCAGGACTGTTTCATTGCTGCCTGACGTGACACTGCAAGGAGATGCTTGCTGACAAGTGCTCCCTACACTGCAGTGTGGTTGCATATTGCTAATCACAAGGTTATGCCTAGTGACACTATAGTTACATACTGTATGTAACTATATGCTCAGGGATTCGTGTAGTATTGTAGGCTTTAGTATGTTCTGGAAGACCTTACATAGGCAGTTCTGTGTTTTGATTTTTATCTAAAAGTCGTCTATTGTCAGCATACATTAGAAGAAAGCTCTCTCCCAAATTTTAGGATTGTTTATTACTCTTTGTCAACTTAGCTGTTTTGAATTTACAAAATCTGTCTCTCTTCAGTGATTTCAGTATTTAAGAGTATATTCTGTTTGTGCTGGAAAATGAAAGGAAAAAAAATATATATATTTAAGATTACTGATGATCTGTAAGAACAGTTTTATTTGTCTTTAAAACCCCCGGTTTTGTTTAAAACATTCACTCTGCTATTGTATCTCAGTGAGATATTAATCGGATAGCTCATCTTTCTTTTCATGAATATGCCCTTCCAGAGACTTAAGATACAATCGCTGCTGTTGTTTACATTCCTTATCTTAGTTATTTAATTACAAAGATAAATAATATAAGGTAAATGTTAAAGAATACTGGTAGACTAATTGAAGTTACTGTGGCTGTTCGGATGCTTTAAACTGAGCATATGCTTCATTGCTTATCCAAGAGCAAAATCTTGGTCCCAGAACCCACAGTTCATAGTTCCTCTTGCTGTAAAACCCATCTCCCACGTTTTAGCACAGATGGGGTGAAATCTTTCTCTCTTTTAAGGTTTGCTTTTCCTGAATTCAGGATCTATGCTGTTGTCATTGGATTATTTTCTGTGATGACCTGTTCTTTTTCTGTCTGTCTGTCACATGCATGCAGAAAGCACTCATTGCCTTTTTTCGTCGGTAAAAATAAGTGCTTTGCAAGTGATAGCTTGTTGGATGCTTCTTCACAGCTGGCCGTAATTTTACATCCCTTAGCTTTCCTGCTAGCCTTTGGAAAGAGCAACTGCATTTGTTATCGATGCTCACTATTAGCAATAAAAGTATGGGCTTTGCAATCAAGAATAATAGAGTCTGGAGGATTAACTTATTGTAACTTCCATTAAAATGAGATTTTAAGAAAAAAATACTTTTTTGTTTTCAGACAGGTATCTCAAATGCAACAAAATAATACAGGAAACTGCTCTTAATTTGTTTGCTGTTGCTTTAAAACGGACCGTTTCTAAGTTGTAGAATAGCATTTTATGCAAAACGTGGGAAGCACAATAGTAGCACCTTTCTTTTGTTAGAAAATCCTCAGTTTACTTGTTGCTTAAAGAAGGGCCGAAGCAGTTTCTGAGGCAATTAGGTAAGCAGGTACTTAACACCTGATCAGTTACTGTGAAGTTACAATAGCAAGTGACAGTGACTGGTAATTCATATGTAATTCTTGGAAGCTAATTTCTTATGCAAATACCTCATTTATTGCAGTTCAACTAGGGGCTGGTAGCCCACACTGAAACTGCTTCTTCCTATCGGTGGGGAAAGGGAAGATGTATAAAAACTTCAATCTGAAGAAGATTCCAGGGCTTCTGGGTGTCAGCAGTTGAGAAGATACATTTCATTTTCAAAATGATGAATTAACCTAAACAAAGTGATGTTGAGAATGCAAATATACTACTCAGAAACAAAAACTAATGAATTTTCTTTCAAAGAAATGCAGATAATGTCTGTAAAAGCCATTCGCTATTCTTTCTGTGACTGCTCTTGATATTTGCAAATCCCCAATCAGAATACAAATGCCTGTTCTTTATTTAAACAAAGCTGAGATCCTGTGGGAAGATATATTTTTTTTTTTAACGGAGCAGCTCAGCTGTGTGCTCTTGCTTTTTATGATTGCACGGCGATAAACAATTTCATAAAGAGAAGCTGATTTATTTCAGTGGCTGATAGGTTTTGTCGTTTTAGTCATGTGTGTTAGGGCTGCTCAGCATAAAAAATTAGGTGTTAACTCAGTTATAAATGAGTTATAAATCTCAGCCATGAGATGGAAATAGATTTTGCACAGTCAAAATCTTATACATGGGCAGCAGGATTTGCATTTGTGCAGAGGGATCCTGTGTTGTCTTTCCTAATATTGAAATGCTTATCTCTACTAGGTAATTAAATATCAATGCATAATCTTGCAAAACAGAGAGGAAAAGAGGTTGGGGTCTCTGTGTTGCTTGCTAAAAAAAATGTACTTTCATAGTTCAAACGTAGCAGAGAAAGTGGTTAATTCCTCCTTCGTCTCCCTGTAGTCAATTGCCTGTTTCCAAATAACTATTTCTTGTGTGGAATTTTCTCAGTTTAAAAAAGCAGCTGAAACTAGATGAGTGATTTATAGTCCCAAAAACCAGGGGAAGGATGGTAACGACGGGTTCTTGAGCAAATACCATCCCCATTTCTTTGAAGGAAAATTCAAGACTTCACTGCACAGCAGCAGCTTTACATTCTCCGAATATCTCCTGCTTTAAGCGAACACCAGCTGTGCTGTATCTGGCCAAACTGCCAGCCTTCCCTCGCTGGTGTTGTGGCAGCTGGGTGAACAGGAGCCCCTGGAGGTGTGAGGCTCCCTATGCTGCCCCCTATCGCTGCCTGTCTCTCAGGATGGCTTGTCCCTGCGGCAAGGGGAGCCGGGGGAACTGCATTCAGTATCGGTGCTGTTAATCTCTCTGCTTCCCAGGAAAACGCCGTTGATGCAGTTGCCTGGATGTCCTGCTGCCCTCCTGTCAGCGGATGGTAGCTGCTTTCAGCCACGTTGGACTGAAATGTAGAGAGCTTAGTATCAGCAAGATCTGTAAAGTTCAGGAGCTTGTCAGGTGACATTGGAGCCCCCAAACTAGTGTCCCCTGGGGCAGAAAAGTAATTATACCTCTCCTTTCACACAGCCCAAACATTACGGAGGCATGTGCAGGCCAGCTGATCTACACATGCATACCTCTGATGCAGAGATGTCGGCAGCTGAGGCAGAAAAAGATGCAGGAGGAGATTATGCAGGGAGGAAGAAGGAGATCGTAGAAGGGATCTCAGAGAACTTTGGATGAAGGAAGAGATGATACAGGGGCAGATGTTACATATTATTTGCAAGTTGTGCAGGAGTTTATGTAGAGTACTGGTGCAACGCTTCATCTCACTGGAACATCCAAACCTTCAAGCATCCAGAAAAGCTCGGAGTTTCATGTATGATGTGGAATTATCAAATGGCTTGGAAGGGACCTCAAAGCACACCCCGTGCCATGGGCAGGGCTGCCACCCAGCAGCTCAGCTGCCCAGGGCCCCATCCAACTTGGCCTTGAGCACCTCCAGGAATGGGGCACCACAGCTTACATGGGCAGCTGTGCCAGAGCCTCACCAACCTCTGAGTAAAGAATTTGCTCCTAACATCTGCTCTAAACCTTACTCTCTTCCAATGTAAAACTGTTATCTTTTGTACTATCGTTGTATTCAGCCATCTGAATGCTGCATGTTGGAAAGCAAGTCCATAGTGAAATGTGTTAAGTGCTGACAATCGGAATCCTGCTTTCTCTTGTGTCCCAGTATTGCCATTGCCGACAGTTCATTCAATAGCCTCTTCCTAGACATTGCTTGTGCTTCTGGGCATTTCTTGAGAAAATTGTTCTTTGAAGAGAGAGGTTTAAATCTGCCTTGAAATCTTATCACACTTGCTGTTTCATAATCCTTATCTACAGATTTCCTGTTTGCCAACATTGTCAACAGTGGGTAATTTTTGTATTTTAAATCTAGATGTACAGTGGCATTTTCTAAGTATGTCAGATACTCAGATTTCACCGAATGCACAAAATATTTCAGATCTATTTTGAAAATTCTGGATGTAATATCCAAACAACATAAACATTTGAGTAAGAAGAATCTGCTCTGAATGTAAGGGAGTTTTCATTCACATATTTATCTGCAATTGTTTCTTCACAAAGTATGCTAAAAAGTCTAGATAATTCTTACCTGGGCACCTAGCCTTCCATTTGATTAGGATTAATCCTAATGTTTTTAAGGAATACACATTTAAAAGAGCTTGACATATTGTAATCCAACTTCACCTAATCATAAAATAAGTTGTTTTTCTTTAAATAGGGAGTTTCAATGTTTTTCCCCTAAAATGTAGGCTCCTTCTCATTGGTAAGCAATCATTAAAATTCATTGATTTGTAAGCAAATAAAAAACTTCAGGCATTTAATTTTAATTAATTGGTTGGAAGAAGGAATGTAAGAGGGCAAATCTGGACTAGCTCTCAGCTTGAATGAGCTGTTGCTTCAGCTGAGCTAATTGAATTACTGAAGAAAATACTCAGCCAAGAACTGGCTCAGCAGACTGTGGGTGTAGGCACAGGACTGAACACGTATCGTACCACGTTTTCAGCAAGTTGCTGCTTGCCAGGGAGTTCAACAGCTGTCTGTAGGCATTCCACTTCACACATGATCCTTGCCAGGTAAAGGTTTGAGATAAAAACAAACAAAAAACAACATTAGGTTTCACTGTCCTTGCTGAAGTTTTAAGCTGTGTGTGAGCATAGTACACGAGAGTACAGCCAAGTTAATAATACTCAAGGTGGCTGTGGGTTAAGCTACAAATTGTTTCTTGATGTTTAGAATCTTTCTCTAGAGGTTTGGTTTTTCTTTCTCATTTCTCTTCTAGCTATGGAGTGATTAAAAAATATTTTAAATCTAATTAATACTGATTAGTACCTTAAGTGTTAGTAGGTATTTCAATAATTCCAAATTAAGTTTGATGTGTTTTTAATGATAATGTGAAAACAGGATACGTTACGGTGATACTTTATGTAGAAATATTGGTTCATACAGATACATGCATATGTTGTTTATGCTACCATATTTCCATGGTCGTAGCAAAAGAGAGATGGTCAGTGGATGACTGCGTAATGTCTTTGGACGTTAGAGTCTTGTTCTTACTAAAAGTTGGTGGTGCTTCCACTGACTTCTGCCTAGGGGAAACCAGAAAGTCCCATGTGATGGTATCCTTGCCCACAGAAGAAACCACATAACTGTTGCTTTCTCTTACACCTGTCACATTTGATAGTGGAAATCACTAAAGAAAAACGTTTTGGGTGATTGTGATTCTTCAGGTTCAGTACTGAACTTAATGGAAGAGTCTTTGAAAGTTGTTGGGAGTTTAATTAGGTTACAAAAATCTAACTTTGGAGTTGGCTTTCTTTTGAATAAAATATTGGTCCAGGTGGGCCTTCAGAGGTCCCTGAATTGTTCTGCAATGTTGAAAACCCCAAAGCTATCTCATCCAGCCTTTTAAAAAATCCTGAGCGTGGCTGCTAATAGGTGGCTGCCAAGCCCATCA
The DNA here is from genome assembly GCF_987193195.1 of Phasianus colchicus. Lineage (NCBI taxonomy): Eukaryota > Metazoa > Chordata > Aves > Galliformes > Phasianidae > Phasianus > Phasianus colchicus. Next base: position 48,450,554 of record NC_143438.1, read on the forward strand.
TGAGTCCTAAGCTCCCAAGGATGCTGCTGGGATGTTTAGCCACAGATCTGGGCTGCTTTTTGGTGTGTCCCAGCCTGCCATTTACACACTGCTCACTCCAGTTCCCCTTGCCCACATCACTGAATTTACCTTGTATTAACTAGCAGTACAAGAACCAGTGTTATGTTCACACTGCGTTTGTGTATCTGTGTGCAGGAAAAACAAACAACAAACTGGAGACTTGAAGTCACACAGCACTCAACTGCAGACTTACAGAAAGCATGTTGTACAGCTCTAAAAACATGTCCAGCTAAGAGATATTTGAGTGAACTTCTATAAAAAAGAACTGAGGAGGAACGCTAAAAGCTTTCTGAAAAAACTGTCTGAACTGACATGATAAGTATGGAGTTGGAGAACAGACAGGTTGATGAGAGCAAGCTTTTACTGAAGCAGTGAATTACCTCATTTTTTCCTTGCTGGAATTATTAGAATGCTTAATCTAGAGCCAAGTTAGAATTTAATTTGAAAATATTATTCCCTTAATAGTCAGTATTAAATGTCAGTCATCATTTTTTATCATACCTTCGTACTGCTTAGTAGTAATTTTGTACCAGTGCCAGCCTGAGACAAGCAACAAAACCAAAACTGATTCCCCTGAATGATTCCTCTGACTGTAAGCTAAGATTTTGTAAAGAAAAGAACAATTCTTTGGGGTGTTTTAGGAGCTACTTTCTGCTATAAAATCACAAGTTTTCTCTTGTTTTGAAAGCTTGTGGAAAAAATAACAGTTTCTGAGCCATTTGGTATCTTGTCTTTACAATCTTACTTCTCTTCCTGAATGTTCAGGATTTCTTTAAAATAGTGTATTTATCTATTGTCTTTGAACCCCTGAGCTAGTGGATCTGAGTAGATGCTGTATCATTTTTCCCTTGAACAATATATATTAAAAAACAAAAAAAACAGCATCAGGTTATGAAACCTCATTTGTTAATGGAACTGATAAAAAGAAATAATACTAATAAAAATCTTTCAAAGATTTATCACTTGTTTTGGTTTTATTTTGCTTTTAGGTTTTTGTCAAGCAGGCAAGGATTTACGATTAGTATCGCTGTGCACGGAGCAAATTGATATCCCAGCAGGCTTCCTGTTAGTAGGAGCCAAGTCTCCAAACCTTCCTGAGCACATTCTAGTCTGCGCAGTCGACAAGCGGTTTTTGCCAGATGATCATGGAAAAAATGCACTTTTAGGTAAGAGGTTTTTTTTTTTTTTCTTTATACCATAACAATTCAGAGAAAAAGGTTGGTTCAGAATTATCTGAAGTCATTTCAGCTGATGATCTTCTATTAGAAATATGTTGACAAGAGGCTTGTTTTTATTAAAGGAAATCTATAGCTGAACCTGCCATGAAGGCTTATTTGAAATAAGTCCCTGATTCCACAATTAACCACAGTTGAAGCTGGATGATTTCTGTGTGGGTTGAAAACAATTGTTTGCCTGGCAATGTGGACTCTCCAAGTACTCTTTATTTCTGCTGATGCTTGCAGCACTTTCATTAAGGAAGAAATATGCTCATGCAGCTGTAGATGATGAGCTATTTTTCTGCAGATTACTGGGCAAATTCTGCTCATCTCTCCATTAGGGACATAGTTTTCAATAGGAACTCTGATGTCAATTTGGCTCTCAGAAACTAATACGCAGATTTTGATAATGCATTTACATCACTGGCTACATTTATGAGCTTCTGTATTTTAATACAGGAATATTTCTTGGTCACTGAAGAAAGGCACCTGGATTTTTCTGCCCAGCTCACAGTTGATGCACGTTTTAACAGAATAATAAAAGTGATGTAATGTATTTTGGCACCTATATCCTATTTTGAATTTACATTTTCATTTCTCTCCCCAGTCACTGTGCTGCCTAGCATACATTCAGAAAGACCTTTCAACATAGAAGAAATTACAGTGAAGCATAAATACCCCTTTTTAACCACACGGCTCAAATTCTGGTCCATTCTAGCATTCCTTGTACTTACGAGCTTTAATATTATTTTTCCCTTAAGCTTATTTAATATTCTATACACCTTTGGACCTGGGGCAGAGATTCCACTGGGGAAAATTAGATGGGAGATGCTATGTGATGTGTCCTTGCCGGGTACGGTTGGGGAAGTGAGGTCATGGGGAGTACTCTGGTGTTTATTGCTATCCTTATAGGAACTGCTCCCCAGTGAACATGGGGAATGTCAAGAGTTGATCAGTACAAGCTGTTTGATACACAGAGTGCTGATGTTCAGTCTGATCAGATGTGATAGTACTTATCATTGTGGGTAAGCTCCCCATCTCACACCCAGAGCTTTGTATCAATTAATTGTTTCTGATGTCATTTGATAATGAGCCTACTGACTCACAACTGTGTTCTGGCATTGTTTGATGCTACATATTTAAATAGCTCTGTGCCTGTGTAATTGGTACACAGGAATTGACTGAGTAACCTTGTGAGACCTTGATGACTGTTACTGAAAACTGTAGACATGCACCAATAGTTCCTATTGGTTGCAAGGGAGAAGGGAAGAACCAATTAATTCCCGGGATAAACAAGATGAAGAAGTTTACTTCTTGGCATCTCTAGCAATGCGATGGTAAAATGTGATAATGAGGCACAATGAGGATAAAGACAATTGCCAAATTAATTAGACTTCTATGGAAAATGCATTTTGTCAGACTGACAGACTGAATATCTTTTTTATAAATCTGTGAGTTTAATGACGAAAGTGTAGGAAACTGTTTTCTGAGGTGCCTAGCATTGTAGTAATTAGTGATAATAATGAAGGTGAAAAATTGCTTCTGTTGTAGATCTTGATCTGAGAAATGAAAAACAAACAAAACAAAACACAAAAACAAAGGTAAAGGATTTCTACAAGGTATTTATCAGGCCTGCTCTATTTTAAATCATTATTGATGTTCCAGAAGGAATATCAAGTATTTTCTCATTAAAGATTGAAAGCAATTTGAAGATTAGTGGAGTGGCAAATAAACCAAAGGATTCAAATTGTTCAGCACTAGGTAATAAAGGAAGTGGATTTATTCAAACAACAAAGATTTTAAAGCAGGCTTATTTTAGAATATACTCTGTGCTCTGTTCTAGAAGATTCCAGACTGTTGCAGTCTGTGCACAATACTGTCATTGATTTTCAGTGCCATTCACAACTGTGGCAGGGGTGTATGTATATAGTCCTCAGTATAGACCCAGGCCCATGCACTCAACTCAAAATTTCATTCCATTTTATGAAACCATGTCAGAAACATTGCAGAAAAGTAGCCTTATGCCTACCTTGCTCCTAAATTTATTTATTTATTTTTTTTTTTGGTGAAAGCTTGTGTAAGCCTATATAGCAGCCTTAAATGGATGGTGTTAAGTCTTCAATATTAAAGATGCAAGGTCCACCTTTCTTGGAGAGTGCCTTGTATGAGGTATCTCAGGGAAAGTTACTAGATATTAGGTTAATTTTAGCCTAGGTATCTGTACATATCATGGATTAGGCACTATTTTGAGAGAGGGAAGGAAGCAGTCAGCTTAGAACCTGTGGTTTTTGAGGTAGAAATGTAGAACAGAAATGGGAGACCTTATGGAAATTTCCTTTCTTGGCATCATAGCTTCTCCCAACCTCACAAACAGTTCTTTGCTCTGCATAGAGCGGAACAGCAGTGGTAGAATTTTGGCCTAAGTTAGTATGACCTGAAAATATGGAAGAGTTTTAGAAGGGTAAAGACTCAAATCTGCCTGTGTTTGGCTGCTGCTTGACACATGTGCTGAGCAGCGCAACTATGGTAACTATCTGGCTGACGGCATCTAGGCACTCTGAACTGGATGTGCGGGTGGGTTAAAGTGGCTTCGTTCCTAGAAGCTGTCACATGCTGTTCGATCTGTGTGTACCTTCTGCTTCATTCATGCAGGATTTTCTGGGAATTGTATAGGCTGTGGAGAAAGAGGATTTCGGTACTTCACAGAGTTCTCTAATCATATCAACCTGAAATTAACCACTCAGCCAAAGAAGCAGAAGCACTTAAAGTACTACCTAGTAAGAAGTTCCCAAGGCGTACTGTCAAAGGGACCTCTTATTTGCTGGAAAGGTAATGAAGGTGCTCGTTCACTTGGGGTTTTAATATTATATTAATGTGATGTTGAATGAAAAAAAATGAAAGTTACTGCTGGAAATGTATACGTTAAAAAGAAACTATTGAAAGTGAATTTATTTTATGATTGAAAGAAAAATTCTCTATGATTTCTTTGAAGTCTGGATTGTGCCAAAGAGATTTTTTGTATCTTATTAGTAATCACGCAAATAGAAATTGTCTTCTTCCATGTCTCAGTGCTTCCACTGGGAGAGCTAAATCTATCCTTGAGATGTGCAGCCACCTAAGTAGAAGAAACAAGATTCCTCCATCTGGTAATTCTTTTCCATACATAAAACAAGGTGACTCACAGCCAGGGCTCTGACACTGGCTTCGCACTGATATTCATCTTAGCAGGTACAATTCAATCTGGCTAATGCCTGAGGATAGCCAGCACATCATTGTATTAAGAAAGCTCAGCTCACTGATTGCAAGGAAAGGAGATTATGCATACTCGTGCCATTCACTGGGTGTTTTATATATGGGCTTACCCTCTACCTCTGTGGTATTGTTAACAAATCTGCTAAAGAAATGACATTTGCAACCCAAAGGCAAGGCAAGGGGGTCTGGTAATTATGGATGCAGGATTTTTGAGCTAGAGCCATACAAAGTCTTGAAGAGAAAACAGTTTATCTACTGACTGCCTGCTAAGCTGGTATATATGCTGGCTGCCTATTTTCCTCAGCCGTGTTGTCACTCAGTAATGACAGACTTCAGTCTGGTGCCTGTTGTTCCAAAGTGGATGAGGAGAGGAGAAACTCCACAGGAGGACTGACACACATCTGAAGAGTCACATCCTCATGTGAATGGCAACAGGACACCAGAGAGATGATTATCATCAAACTGTATGAGTAATTATAGTAATGTATCAGTTTGTGGTTCAAAGGGATCCTGTCTTTGTCTGTTTTTCTTAATTACAAGTATAATTATCTACAACTTCAGAGTGGATGTGTTTTTCATCATCATTTTTCACAAGAACTACTGAAATTTAATTTGGTAGTCTCTTAAGTTCTGAGTACTGAGAAAGAAACCCTTATTGTACATTATTTTCCATGAATTATGAAGGGGTTTGTTCATGCAATACAGTACAGTCTGATGCACTATTAGCAGATTGTTTTGTTGGAACATTTTGTGCAGCCTGGTGATGTTCATATGCAAGACTATTGACAACAATCACTTAATCTTTGCTTGGTTAGAAAGTGTAATCTGCAGTCACACATACTGTTTCGTTGTATGTAGATTTTTTTCATTGAAAGCAATAATTAAGCTACTGGTATTCTGAGATGCAAGGAGGGGAATGGAATCCTTTCCCTGAACCCCCGATGTTCATGCTGTTAGGGTTGGTGTATGTCTTGGTACATACTGTCAGGGCTAGCATGCGTGGAAAGCCATTTTAAACCTTCTTTTAATCACAGATGTGATGGTGTGGAAGAAGTAGATACAAGGCTAGCTTTTGGTTATATGTTGACTGTGTGTGTTTTGAGAACATACAGAAGTTTAGAAAATTGACCAAAAATGGACCTTCTGGGCATTATTTTGATGGGCTCTACCCCTGTATTGATACCATCCATCTAGAAACCCTTCACTATTTATTGACATTTAAGCTCTAATCAGAAAAGAAGTGCTGTTGAACATCCCAGTCTCTTCAAACAAAGCCTGATTAGATCTCAGTTTAAAAAAAAAAAATTAATACAAGATTTTAAAAGTCTTTTTCTCCTCCCTCAACTAAGTTTTCATCCAGACAGATGTTCCCAGGGATGGGTTCTCCTTGAAGATTTTCTGGATGCATACTAACAATCTGAGTGTCAGCACAATTTTCCTTCTAAAGGGCAACATATGATGGTTTGTATAAAGGTTGTGCCACATAGCATTTCCTGGGATATGTCCAATACCTTCAAATCTCTTGCAGTCTGAGAGTTGAGGGCTCTTGCCGTTTTGCAACATCTGGTCTCTATTTGTCTGGCACTCTCAGTGGCCCCTGGGGAGGTTTTCTTAATTAGAAGACAAAGTTGACTAAACTGCTTGAGCTGTATTTTTGTTGAATGCTGCCATTTGCTGCTGTTTGTTGTATGTGCTGTGTGTATGCTTTTAACATTTTGTCACCTTTCACCACTGTGTTGCTGAACTTTCCGGCTGGAAGGCAGACCTTGTTAATATGTACTGTAGCTGCTTCGTTTGCAGAATGTAGAAGCAGGCAATCATCTGCTGCTAGCCTCTCTGCTAAACCAAATTCTGCGGTGTCACCGTCCACGACCCCAGAGGGTGGATCAGCTAATGGATACAAATCAGGGTTCACTCAGACAGGTAGGAGCTGAAAGTGCTATAAAGATAACCATTGGGGTGGTAAGTTACCTCAGATATTGTTGGTTTAGAGATGCCATAAACAAGTGAGTATTTACTTTCAGCCATGTATAGATTGCAGATGGGAGGATACCTTTTGGAATTTGCTGTGGGAGAGATTAAGAGCCAGATGAGGTTGAAGATGGACTTGTTCTTCTAAGAGCAGTCAATTAAAAAGCATTAAATGATCTTTTGTTTAATTTATTTGATTCTTTGTTTCCCTGTATTTGCTTCATTTTGTGGATCTCAAAATATTTGAATTATATATTTACAGAATTTATAGCAAGATCTTTACTTAATATGTATGTACATATATATATATATATACATACACATATGTATATATATTTATATATATATACATACACACATATATAGTTCATATCTCTCTATATTTATGTATATATATATATAGAGAGAGAGAGAGACCAGGGTATTTGCCTAGAAATGGAAAAAAAAAATTTCTCCTTTGGGGCTGAGCAGGACAGTTCTTATTTACTTATTTGCTTATTTATTTACTTCCACATGGGTAAAAGTAAAAATTAAAGCATTTCCTCTTAAAATACAGGCTTTTTAAATGTTATGTGAGCTCTAGTATGAGTCTCATATGTGCTTTCCAGTTCTAAAATGCTATTAACGACATACTTGACTGAGGAGAAACAGTAAAAATCAAATGGACGTTGGCTGACAAAGAAGCAGCATCATAAATTAATTTATTTTTCTCAAATAGCTAGAGTGCTTCTCTTTGACCTTTGTTTTCTCATTGTTTCACTGCAGCTTTATCTGTGTTGTTGTATGCTTTTATGTCTGTTTCTGCTATTTATTGAAAAATTAAAAGCAGAAAAAAGCTTTCTGTTTGGTGGTTATAAGTGGCTGATATGTATGTGCCACAACAGAAATCCCTTTAGCGGAGGATGAAATGCAGATGAAAAAACAAGCTTGTTCAAATAGAAAGAAAAGTAAAAAAATAATAATAGTAATTTGAAAAAAGCTATAAGTGCATAACAAACAAAAACTGAACATAGGTTTTTTAATGGAACTGTGGTCACTAATCAATATGTTCAGAAAATCCTTTCTCCAAGTGGTCAACTGCTTCTGTTTAGCAGGCTGTATGCTTTAGGCTTTTGTTAGAATGAAATGAGAGTGCCATTCAAACACATCTGCATTTCACTGCATGATCCATTGGCTTCCAGAGACTGATGTGAGAACTGTACAGATGCATGAGAACTATTTATTTGAAATAACAAATGACACAATATTTAATGCAGCTTTGTCTTCTATTGTACCTGCCAAGTTAATAGATACACCTTTTATATACTGCTTTCTGCTTATCACTCACTGTGATTTTCAGTCTGCTTGGTTTTTATGTGTCATTGTTTGTACACTTAGGTCACAGTTGCCTCAGACCTTTTCATCTTGTTCTGGGTTATCTTCTAGTGAAGATAATGCCACATCCATACATTAGAATTCCCAGTGACCAGGAGAAGGGGGAAGGGCACCTTTTTTCCTCTGGTGTGAATTCTGACATATGTTGCCCATAAAGGTCTGGCTGTTACTCTCCATGGATTGCATAGCTACTTGCACTTCAGGATAGATGGCATGTTGTTCTAAAATGGGAGTACACATTAGCAGGTTGCTTTTTAAAATTGTTTGCAGTTTCTTGTCAACTCACCCATTTTTTCCTTTAAACTTGTGTAAGTATTTCTGTCTTCTGCCTTTGTAAGGCGTTAATTAAGTCTCCATGTCCTAGAAGACATCTGTAGGCAGGCAGTCACGTCAGAAATTGTGTTTTCATGATAGAAATTAGAACGCAGGAGAATTTTGAAATATCCTAGTTAAACTTGACAGTGTGGTATGGCCATGACACTCCCTTTTTCAGAACAGCATGGGAAGATGCAGTTCTGTGTCAAATGAGCTGTATTTTAATCGGCATTACAAAAGTGGCTGAAACTTTGAACAGCATCAAGAACTCCGTTTAGGCAGACATGCAAGAGATAAAACTTCAATTCAGGTGTTTAAAGGATGGTAAACAAATAGAGAAAAGGTTTAATGAAAGAAAGATAAACTACTTTAATAAAAGGCAATACTACAAGTCCTGCTTAGGTGTCAATGTGATGTTTGTACATATACCAGCCATCTGATTTCACACATAAAATATCAAGAAATGTATTAGAATTCAGAGAGTGGGAGAAAACAAACAAACAAAAATGAGAGACCAGTTTTATCTTGCAAAACCTCTGAGCTAGCAGTCTGGTGGCCTTGCAGCATTTGTCCTGTGAACATGGACAAGGCTTTCTGCTGGAGCAACCCTATTGGCTCCTGTTTCCTCCCATCTCAGTTGCTTGTCTGGCAAAGCAGACTCTCCTCCTCCCATCCTTCCTCACCAAATGGTGTGTCGCCTGAGGGGGAATGTATTTGGCAGATCAAGTTGGTATTTGCCTTCTGTTTTTTGTTTTTTGTTTTTTTGTTTTTTTTCCCCTGGCTGTTTTACTAGGACATCTGTAGGTGAACTTAGCCTATTTCTTGCAAACAACTTTCTGCACAGATGTTGAGATAATGTTCCTTCGCCCTGGGAAGAAAAACTTGGATTTGCCAGTGTATCAGCTTCCCAATGTTGAATTTTTCTTTGAAATAAATTGCAGGCATGAAATGCATAATGTTAGTATGCAGAGAGTTTCTGAACCTGTTATGATTTATATTTTTATACAGGGCAAACTTTAAATTTCTTTTTCTTAATGCAGATTTTTTTTCTTTTAGATTTTTTTCTTAAGTATTTCTTATGCAGGGTTACACTTTTCATAACCTTATAGATATTAGGGGTGTAAGGTGATCTCCAGAGGTTATGTATTTAATTTTTTTATGCCCAAAGTCAGGCTCATCTTCGTCTGACAGAAGCATGTTCTTGAAAGTTTCATGTGACAGAGATTCCAAAGCCTTTTAGGCAGCTTTTTCCATGTGCCCATTTGCTGCACTTGCTGGGGACAAGTCACACCAACTCTTTGCCTCAGCTTTCTCATCTGTAATACAGGATAAATGTGTTTACTTGCCTATCTCACAGGTGTGTTTTAAGGAGCAGTTTTGAGAGCAGACTCCTTATATGGTTAAATTATTTTTCAGCTGCTATGTGAAGACTGAGTATTCTGAAAGAGATCTATCATGGGTGTTTAGTATATTATTAGTTTCTACAGAAATGCTTGGTAAATGTTAGTTACAACTCCTATAAGATATCTTTAAATGATTTTTTTTAAGTGTAAAATAGCTTGTTTGCATTATTTGCAAAGGTGTATAGATAAACGTATATGTATGGTTGTACTTATATAGTACAAAGCATAAATACTGATATTTGTAGTTTTCAATTATTACTTAGTTAAACATCTTCTTTTCTCAGATTCTTCAGTGTTCAGTCCAGCAAAATCATCTTCTGCTATTAACTTAAGTGGAACTCAAGACCCATCTCGGAACAAGAACATTGTGAAACCTTTGGCTTTGTCAGTGCAGCTCGTAGGAAAGACATTTGCTTCAGGTAGCACTTTGCTTTCCAGGACAAATGAAAGCCGAAGGAATTACCTGCTTAGCGGCAAAGAAATAAGAAAATGATCCTAGAGGTGGAAAAAGGGAAGGAGTTCATTAGTATTTTCTAGAGTCCTCACATTTTTTCAGTCCTCTGGACTGAAATTATCCATGGTCATTACTGTCTCCAGACAGAGCCACACTTTGGCTTTCAGATTTGACATTCTGATAGAAGTGCATATCGTATCACTCTTGAACTTGCTAAGACATCTAAGAGAGTGGAAAAGTCACCTCTTTATCTGACTCTGATTCTTGCCACAGTAACCAAGACCTGCGTGCCTTTTGTAGTGGGTATAGTTACTCCAGATGCATTTTGTGGAATACAGTCTCATTTAAAAGAGGTTTCCTATATGTGCTGTTTTAATTGATCATTTCTGTACTGTACATTTAATAAGTTAGAAGTATCAACTGTGGTACCTCGACCCCTCATTTAGGTACTCTGTTGTGGCGTTCTGATCGTTTATTAATTTATCTAGTTAGCCCTTGAAATGATCAAAATTATCACAAATGATATAGGGAAATATATTTTTTCCTTATTTAAGCATATGTTTACTTGGTTTATATATGTGTGAGCATTATGTTTTTTACATAATGCTTTATTTTTGCTATTTTATGTACATATTACTGTATTGCTCCTAAGGGATATACTGCATTGAAGAAATCATTAACACAGTTTTGTATAAAATACCAGCAAATTCTGCATTTAAGTATTCTAGCATATCATATCTTCAGTATACTTGTACTTTTCCTCTCTTTGCTTGAGTAAGAGAATTCATCATGCAGGGGGAATTACTCCCCACCCTTTTCAACTTACTTCTGTAATTAAGCCACATCCACAAGATCTGTCCATACTGGATCATTGACATGGGAGTACAAATGGGAGCTTGCAATGGGCAAGTGCTGTTACTCAGATTTTGAGAGGCATGGTTTGCCTCAGTAATGCTTAGGGCATGCTGCACAGCAAACTGTCATGTCTCCCATTCTAAGGTTTCAGATGAGAGTCCTGTAGTGACTTAATGAGTATGGCACGTGGATAATTGGGAAAAAAATAAGTAGATGTACCAGTGAGACATAGAAACCTTTATAAACTGAATTTACAATGGGCACTTTTTTAAATTCTTGGTGTCTGAAAAACATTTCACAAGATTACCGGTGATTTTTGTGTGTGTGTGTGTAATCTTTTTATTCTGGTGAGGTTATGTTTGGACTTTTTCTTCATCCAATTTTTTCTGCCTAGAAATGTAGATATCTTATTTCAACGTTAAGATTTTGAAGCCTGTGTGCAAATTATCCTCCACTAAGTACTCTTCATGCTTTCAGTCAGGCATCTTGCCATATTCTTTTGTGTGTGCATGCTGCCGTATTGTTTTGTTTGTTTGTTTTCAAGATTGTCTCAAGCCACACACTCTGTATTTTATTATACTCAGCTCCTCTTTCACTGCATGCCACTGATGGTGCTAATGGAAACACAAATGGAGGAAGAAATAATGTATTGAGTTCTACAGTCTCTCGGCCAATGCCTCACTCAACCTCTCCTAGTCCTGCCTGTGCAGCTGGAGACCAAGGTAAAGAAAACTCTGTTCTGTTTTTTTTTTTTAAGCTGCAATGGCTATTGTACCTGAAATTCAAGATTTGGGTTTTCTTCCCATCATACTGTTTCTGCAGTTCAGTCTTTACTGATCCATTTGTTTTCTGGTGATGAAAACACTGTAGTTTTTAATAGAGATGGCAGGGTTTCTCACATCGTTGTCTGGCTTTGTGTAAGTCTAGGTGTAAACCTCAGGAGCTCTATAGTGTGAAACAGCTCAACACTATTGTGGAATGGAAATGTAGGTTGGAGTCAGGTCATTCAAAAATGGACTTTAGAATTAGTTTTTGCTTTTCTTCACAGCATCAATGTCCAATTCTGGACCACCAAAGAAACGTCATCGGGGATGGTCTCCTGGGTCCCCAGTACCTCCTCCTGGTTTAGTGGTACCTGTTCCTACAATTCGACCCTCAACTAGAACAGGTAAAACTTGAGTGATACAGAGATTTCATTTGTAAAAAGCTATGCTCAGCCCTGTACTGCTTCACTTAGGGATTGCACAGAAAATATCACTGAGCTTGCTGTTAGTAATTAAAGACGCTGTGGAGAGTTTTTCAGATGTCCCAGAAAAGCACACAATTATTTGGTCTTTATTTCCATAATCAAAGATGGGACAATTGGAAAGCAAAATTCTTGATCCTTCAGGAGGGAGAAAAAAGGAAGATGAGAGTTACAAGGATCTAATGTTACCTAACTTCCCCAAATGTAACTCAGTTCTTCTGAAATTGTGCAGGTGTGTGAACATCTGAATATATTTGAAGGCTTTCTATTAGCCTTCTGCTTGAATATGGTGTCTCCATCTAGTGTGTCATGCTGCTGAAACAGCACACTCGGTTCTTGTACAGGAAAGATGTATTTGTGGAATTTTGGCCTGACACAGGATGCTGACATCCCCATTTTGGGTTAGAAGGAGAAGTCTGTGAAACCAAAAGGCCTATGTGTGGAAAAGCTCTAGGAGGGATATGTAATATCACAATATGAAATAGGATTAAGTATATGCATTTGTGAGTCATTATCAATACACATCAGTACTACTTCACACATGACTACTAATAAAATTGTTTACTGTTTAAGGACTTTGCAGTTGTGGGAGTCAGCATAGTTTGTAAAGGGGAATATGCAGTTACTGATCTCTCTGTAGAGTGAGAGAATAAACACATAAGGAAAGGAAAAAAGCCCAAAACATTTGTTGTCATGTACAACCTATTTTTAGTTCTGCTTTGGAAGATTTGGTTGAGAGAGATTTTGGAATTTATTTTCAGAGGTATTTATCATGGAAAGAAGGGTTATGTAGTAGAAAGGGCCTACTTGAGGACCTCCAGTCAGTCACAGCTGTTTCCACAGCTAAAGCATATGCACGCATACATTCATTCATGCTGCCTGTGGTGTTTTTCTGCAGATAGCATTGTTTGAAAAATCTGTTACAAACAACCAAAAGAAGCCTGAGAAACTTCTGAAGCAGGCCTCACACTGAAAGCTGATAACACATGACAGAATTTTGCACTTTGTTTCTTTTACATGTGAAAGCTACTTTTGCACCTTCATGCATGAAGCCTAATTTTTATTCTTCTAACAGCTGCTTAAGGACATCTTTGAGATTTTGGCTTCTATTTTCTTGTCTACATATGTTCTAGGTCCTAAGTCAGACCAGTTGCTTCCCTTTTACTGAAAGATATTATTGAGATGGCCTCTTGGCTTAGTACTTGGCTTTGTTTGAAGATGCATATTCAAACCTGTGTTTTCCCCCCTCATTCTCACCAACAATACAGTGGCCAGAAAAGTTTTATTTTAGGGGTGGGACTACAGTAGGGTATAGCTTCTTAATTTAAATTACTTAAAGATATAGCAGGAAATGCAGAGGCCTTTTGAATTTTATTACAGTTTGTGATCTGCAGTTATTTTTTTTATTTGTTCATATGGCCACAGTATGAGCCTTTTAGTAATGGAAGCTTCTCTTTTCTTTATTTTATAGAGCCTCTTTTGTCAGTCCCAGTTCCTCAATCCATGTTAACTGGAATTTTACAGCCTCAACCCATCCCAGCAGGGGAGACTGTAATTGTTCCTGAAAACCTGCTGAATAACTCGGGAGTCAGACCAGTGATTCTGATAGGTAAGTTTTACACTGTGGAGTCAAATGCTGCATTTTGAACAAATGCATGTTTCCCTAGGAGAAAAGTGTTGCTTTCTTTTTTAGTTTCTTTTTGTTGCTTCTTGCATTCAGTACAGTATGTAGTCTTTCTATCATGGATAGTTTGCTTTACTTGCTCAACACTTCAAATTTGAAGTTAGATTTCTGAGACAACCTGATTTGCAGACAGGTCATGACCTCTGGCCAAGCTGAAACTTTGTACAAATGACATTTTTGTAAAATCCAAGAATAGAAATATTTCCATATAATGGAAATAGCTTTCCAGTGTAAACAACTTACAAAACAAAAAAGTATTTCCTGCAGCATTTATAGCCCAGATCTCAAAGCCCAAGAATTCCACATGAAAACCAGAAAATTGATGTGATCTGACTAATCCAAAGTGAATTGTACTTTTTGTCTTTTATAGTCTATAATTACTGTAAGCAACTGAGATAACAGATCAGACTTTTAAAATTGTTTAGCTACATGAGTACATTGTTATCCCTTAGAAAGACATCGCTTTTACTGCAAAGTGTGACTCTTAATGTGAATATTCTTCTCAAGCTGAGCAATATAGACATAAAAATATAACAGAGATAGGTTGGCCAGGTCTGTGAAAATTTTGAGGATAGATTTTATTTTTAATTCTTCAAATCTCTTTCCAGTCCAGCACATTACAGATCCTTATATAAAGTAACTTCAGTGTTAAAAGAAAATGCCTGTCTGTATAATCCATGGGATAGTTTATCATTCATGAAGAAATGGAGAAGTTCTCAGAGTCCTCACCTGCACAGATAATCTTAATACGCACAATTTCAAAAGAATTAACAGGTCTATCTACACCACTAAAACCATCAAGATTAGGGTTACACTTCTTTTGGTTTGTCTTGTTTTCTAGAAGCATGTTCTAAAGCTCTAGTGTGGTGCTTTAATGTTTTCAGAGAAACATTTCATTATTAAAGATGAGGTTGTCTACAGTTATCAGATTAAGTGCAAATTGAATGCAGCCCTTAGGCTCTTGGAGAGTTGCCAATGGAGTCCTCAGCTAGGCTAAATGTTAGTGTCCCTGAGAAACAGAGTCCTATTAATAGAACAGAACCAGATGTACCCAAATGGATGGGTTTGGCAATATCTGTGCAGAAATTTTTTTGAAAGGAAAACATTCTCAAGGGAAAGAATAGAGCCTGTTCTCCTCCTCTGCTTTACCTGACAGAACACCATGTTTATTTGTTGATACTGTTTTAACTGTTTATGGGAACAGAAAGAAAACGTGGAAGAAAAGTGAAATTAATCAAGACAATACTGCAGCAGCTGAATCAATTCTACTGATACTGATGCTGCTTTTGTAACATTGAGATCAATATTCTTTTGCGTCCATTGATTTTTGGTTTTTTGCACACTGTATTATGGAGAATGTGTAAAAGGTCAGGGTAAGACCCAAGCAGATAATATTCTCGTTTGTGTTTGAATAAAAATAATTATCCTAATATGCCGTAGTCAATAGTTTTTGCAAATCTGTGTGATCCTTCATTATTTAAAAAGAAAGAAGAAAAAGTTAAAGGAACAGTGGCCTATCTCATTTATTTTGTTAGTAATTATAATGTCAAGAACAGTCACTGATGCGGTATGCATGGCAAGGTAACATGTAGGAGAAATTTGGAAATGTATACACTGCACATGATTTCATGTAGTGACATATCTTGTGAATTTCTGGTTTTTGTTTTATTTCTTTTATGAAAGGTTATGGCACTTTACCTTATTTCTATGGCAATGTTGGTGATATTGTTGTAAGTCCCTTGCTGGTGAATTGCTACAAGATTCCACAGCTGGAAAACAAAGATTTGGAGCTCCTGGGTTTGACCAGCAGTCAGCTGCTAAGTGTGGAGAACATGATACTTTTAACTATTCAATATCTTGTCCAACTGGGTAAGCAGTGTGTCCTAAGTACTTCAGTTTTTATTTTTTACTGCCCTTTTTCTCGTCACCCTCTTTATTATGTCTGCTTCGATTTTCTGACTCTTTTTCTGTGCCTGGAAGAGGTAGGTGGCTCCATCTAGTGTGTGTGTGTATTCGCTACTTTGAATATCAGGTTGAAGAAGAGAATTTTAGGGCTGATACTGCTTCTGCTCTCCATATGGGGATTGACCAGGTCACCTTTGTGAAAACTGATCCTCCTTTGCAATGCAGATAACTCATTTGCTTAGGGTATCAAACGATCAGTTACCACAGCTTTTTCTGAGGACACTTGGTCAGTTTTATTTAATTTTGTAACAAATGCTAGCAGATGTGTGATGGTCATCATTGTTTTGGTGACAGCACTGTTTACATGAAAACCACATTTGTTATTCAGATGAAGGCAAGTTGTTCAAAGAATATCTCATTCATGTAAATGTATTTGAAATGGATCCTTTGCAAATTTGAAAGCAAAGCAGGTTTTCTTTCTCTTATTATGGGTCCAGACATTTTTCCTTGCCTTAGATAAAAAATATAGTAGTGTCAACAGTAAGCTTTTAGAAGTCAAAGAAATGATGCAGGACATCTTTAGAAAGCTTCTGACAGCAGTTTCTGTCTTTGAAAAGATGCTGTTTATCATAGAGGAGTGTGAAGTGACTTTTGTGAAGATCGCACTTCTTTTCTTGTACTAGATTCCTGTTAAAGCATCTGTAATACATAATGGTGTGAAATGTGCAAACATTTCAAAAGGAGTGCAACTGGTGATAACCCTATAGTTTGGGAAATACTGTGCTCTGTGTCAGTTTAACCTGTGTGTTCTTGCGCTCTGCTGTTCTCTGTTGATGCAGTACTGTTACAGACAGGAAGAAGGCTATCTTCTGTGTTGTAATGCCCTAAGTGACCTGTTTGCTTTATTTATCATTCTCTGCTGAGAAATACCCTTAATAGTCCATTGTATGCCAGGCTGAAACAGACAAAGCGTTTCTTTTTCTTTACAGGGTGAATGTATTTTTCTTTCTGTTCTTTGAGTGGGTTTATATTTGTTATTTGAGGTTTTTTAACCTCACTGGAAAGTTTGTAGAGTTTTCATTTTAAAACCAGCTGCTTCACACAGTTTTGGATTGATAGAGGCAGCTTGCAAACTCCCTTCAGAGGGACGTGTAGCCAGCTGATACAGCACTTCTGATTAGAAATATTTTTCTATTGAAGCCTATGGAATCAGTGAGCTTCATTCCATAAGTAAATCCTCCTTAGGGGATGTTTTGTCTGTCCTTGCGCAGGCTGGAGTTGAGCTGAGCTATGTCTAGTAAGCACTATGCCTTCATAATAAAGAAATTCCTTTGTTAGCAGGTGTTGAGTTGGGTAGGTGTGCAAAACTGAACAGTTTTCTACTGGGCCTTACATGGAGGTGAAAGAACCTAATGAGCGAAAAATTAGAAACGTTCTGAAGAGTGTGGGGATCAAAACATGGCACTGGCTTTGATCCTGCTCCAAACTGAAAACTGGTGGAGTCCTGACAGTTGCACTGAACTGTAGACTTTATCCAATTTGTAAAATCAAAGCAGATTAAAGATGATCGGAGGGCATCCATGTCCCAAGTTTTTGATGAGGAGAAAAGACAAACTGCACACATAAATAGTTCATTCATGTGAGCCTCTTTCTTGAGAAAGGTCTAAAAAGCTATTATTTCTTCTGGAGTGTATTACAAAAGAATACGATAAGGGCAAAGATCAAAAGACAGAAGAGTGACACATCTTGAGCCTTGCCTAATTTTTTCATATCATTGATTGTGCAAAATATTTGTGCATAAAACTGTATAGGAGTGCAGATCATATGTATATTATTTATGAAAGTTCTCCTTTTTTGGTGATATGTATATTATTTATGAAAGTTTTCCTTTTTGGTAATATATATATATATATATATAGCCAAAACTATATTAATAGTAATAAAATGCTGTTAAATTTTCTGCAACCAAGTGAATGCTTTCGCTGCAATGTTACAAATTACTGTAAGGAAAGCGCATCTCTAATACTTTAATTTTGAATCTACTATGAAGGCAATTCACAGTTAAAGCTATGATTGTAAGCCATAATGTTGCTGTAAATAAATTCTGCTGACTGATGAAGGAATGACTTAAAAATGATCAGGAAATGCATTCCATTTCAGTGACGTTTATTGTCTGTTTACTTTACTTCATCATATGCGACCCTAAAGTCTCTATTTTGAATTTTCAGCTGGAGATTTCTGGACTATCTCTTAACTACCAGTCTAGATTTATAAAATCCTTCCTTCTCAGTTGAATCACTTTGACTGTGCTTTTGCTCAGTGCAAGAACAAGCCTCTGTATTCTGTGAAAGGGAACCCACACCCCATGAGGTTATCCTAGCAATGCCCCCAGTCTTAGATGGCTGGAGGACTATCTGGGGTACACAGTGAAGTGTGTGTTCCCAGAACTGGATGGCACTGAACTTAAAGAACATGCTTTTGAAAACATAACTACTGTAATAAGGTCTTTCACAGATGTGAATTGTATATGGTATTATTCCTTAGCAGTTTCATTTTCAAAAGTCAAGATGATCTTTTGAGAACTCAGTTCTGTAGAGAAGCTTTCAATTTTTCCTTTTAGTTTAGAACATCTTTTTTGTTATGGCTGATGCATTGTAGATGGAGTTTTTTCTGCAGAAAACTGTTTATTTGTCTATCAACTAACGTTTACTTTTGCTACTTGGAGATTTTCAAAGATGCTTCCTTAAGAAGGAAAATACTTTTTCCAAAAAAAGAGAACTATAATGAGAGAGTTCTGTCCGTCTGTGCTTGTAGGCCATAGTGTCCATGTGTTAAATGAGGGTCATCAGAACTTTTCAGTGTCCAGAACAAAATGGAGATAGGTTTGAATTCAGAAGTCTGTAGTTACTTTACGATGCTATGGTAGGTAATTGGTTGGTGACATTCTCCATATTTACTTCTCAAAAAGGCAAAGTGACAACAGGCAGCAATACTTACATATCATGTACTTGTGTTATTCACCCACTCCCTGCCCTGTTTCTGTCACACCTTTGTTTTCTTTTTTCACTACCCAATTTGTTTCTTGTATTTGGCCCTGAGAGAAAACGTACAAACAATAAAACAGCATTTCACGTGTTGCTGGTATTTATGTCCCCCTTTTTGTCACAGAAAAGCAAACTGCTGAAGTGTAATGCACTGTCTGCTTTTGCAGTGACATGGGACCTAGGCAATTTAAAGTATGGTTACTTTTTGCTCTGCATTCATGAATATTTTTAATCTGTTCCTGGGTATCTCTGGCTGTAAGATAATGGAGCAAAATCTTATTTAAAGCTGAGTGACTGAAGCTAAGATAGCATGACTTCTGTTTTCCAGTAGAAGTTTACAATATAATTTACAGGCTCTGAGGAATGTAGATATAAAGTTGTAGGAACGTAGATATAAAGTTATATGTACGTAAGCTGCTTAAATTTATGAGCTTGAAAATTTGCTATACTAAATTATAAAAGAAGAGGTTATGCATATTCATTTGCATCCAAGTTTAGTTTACTGGTATGAAAAATGAGGAAAACCAGCATGAAGACAAGTGACAGGTTTTATCATTCTGCATGCATGGCTGTGATTAGACTGCAAGGATAAGCAGTTTGCATTTTCTTCTGTAAAGACACATAGAGTCAATGTGATTAATCCTTCTGTTTCAGGCACTTGCTTCCCCTCCTCCTTGTTTGGGCCACCATTTTCTGAGGATAGAAAAGCTAGGAATAACATGGAATACCTCATTGACAGAATAAAATAAAGGAACGGTAGGAGAGAAAGTACAGAGGGAGAGAGAGGATTCTAATATGAAAAAAACAAGAATATGTCATGCAGGTAGATATCCACTGAGTAGCGAGTGGGTTTTTACATTTAAAAATACTGCGAAGGAACTTCTCATGTCGAGACAGACGGGAGTTTATTTCTGGTTCATTAACATTTTGACATGCAGTACTGTTCTTCTATTTGTTTGTTTTTGATGTAGGTCCTGACCAGATACCCTTGAGGGAAGAATTTGAGCAGATCATGCTGAAAGCTATGCAGGAGTTCACTCTGAGGGAGCGATCCTTGCAGATGAGTGCACAGTGCATCTCTGTATCACCAGCTCAACTCCCCTGGCTTGCTAGGTTAATTGCCAGCGTGTCTCGGGACCTCGTGCACGTGGTAGTTACCCAGAACTCTCTGGCAGAGGGCATCTCAGAGACATTGAGGACTCTCAATGAAATGAAACATCAGCAAAAGCTACCAGATTACGTAGTTGCCATTTGTGCATCAAAGATAAGAGGAAATGAATTCTGTGTAGTAGTCCTGGGTAAGTACAGTTGCAGTACACTGAATGCATTTTCTCAAGAAATTGTTCCAGCTTTCAAATACGTTTTGGTTTTTTTATTCTCCTTTGTGTAGTTGTGCTGCAGTGTGACAGTTCACTGTTCCTCCATCAAGACTTTGTGCACTGGTGTCCATAGGAACCTAGAAAAACAACTGTACGATAGTGGTTACTACTCTTTGAGAAGCCTGAAACTTTATTATTTTTGAGGCAACCTTACAAAATATCTTGGACTGACCCAGTGGCAAATTAGTCTGTCTTTCTCTCTTTCATGTAACAGCTGTGCCATCTTACAGGGCAGTATTGGATTGACCACAGTTTTCTGCAGATCACTGTAAAACATGATATTATTTTACCCTTATTTTACCCTTTTTACCATGTTGATTTTTAGATTCCTCATTCTTGATTGGCTCTGACATCTGTGTGTGCATGTGTGTGTCTGGCTCGGAGTGAATTTTGACTTGTCTTCTCTTCTTAGTAAGCTGATAAATTAATAATTAATAATGTTCTTTTTATTTTATTTTATTTTATTTTTAATTTCCCACACTGAGGATAATTACTTTTTCATTTTTAGCCAAAATCCTCCATTCCATCCAAGGTACAAACATTTATTTTGCATATTATTTATTACCCAAGGTGTGAACTTAAGGGCAACAGCTGGCAAAGCATATACTATACGTATATCCAATAGTTCTGTCACTGTCACAATTGTTCTGAGACTTGTCTCCCAGTCAGTGGAGGTCTGCCACTGAAGATCTAACTCTAGAACAAAAATATTGTGTTGATGGTGCGCTGTATTATAGATAAATGTTACTTTTTTTCCAGGTCAGTATCAATCTAGAGCACTTGCAGAAAGCATGCTTACCAGCAGTGAGTTTTTGAAAGAGATCAGTTATGAACTCATCACAGGAAAAGTTAGTTTCCTGGCATCACACTTCAAAAATACTTCTCTAGGTGAGTGATCGTAAGAAACAGAAGTTCCAATGAAGGCAGTGATCGTGTAATTTCTTTTGGGTTGGCGTTCAGCAGCTAATGCATGCATGCACGAAGATAGCTCTCCCTTCTCCATTGAGAGGCATTACTTTTTTCTCTTCACTGAATGAGTGTAAAGAAGTGCTCATCTTATCCTTTATCTGTGTAGTGAGAATTACTCATCCTTTGACAAAATGTTTTTAACACTGTTGGTACTGCTAAATGTGATAGATATGAGTGCTCTTGTTTGTGTTTTTAGCATTGGCTTGAGGCTGTTTTATAGTTCGTGTTTCTTTGTAATCATCAGATGTCACCATTAGCTATAAAGGCACAGAACTGAGATTATTCAGCTGTGATTTCTTTTTCTTGGAATTGATTTAACTAGCAAAATCTCCTTTCCTCTCTTCCCTTTATTTCCAGCTTCCCTTTGCAGATTTTACATCAGCTGTGTGAGAACGTGTATATGTCATTTTCTACATCATTTGTCTTAAAGTGCTTCCAGATAATTTGGTGTTGTTAATTCTTAACTAGGTGATGATTTGGATAAGCTGCTAGAGAAGATGCTGCAACAGAGAGGGGAAAGTGTCATTATTCCTTTTAATGGAGATGTGAGTGAGTGTGTGTCATCTCAGGAGGCAATTGCCATGGTATCTACACAAGAACCAGGTAATGTTTTTACATGCAAGATGTGAAATAAGTGAGTAGGTTTTAAATGTCAAAACGCATATGCCTTAGAAGAGTCTGAAGGCTGCAATCACTGTGCCAACCTTCAAATACTAATACTACCAGCTGGATGTAGAAATAAAGCAGTGTCTTGGACAAAAAATCTTAGTCATAACCTTGAGTAGTGTTTACCACCCTGTGTTTGATAATTCCAAAGTCAAAATATCTGATCTTTTGCTCTGCAGTAAGCAGACTAGAGAAGGTGTCAGCGTGGACTTATCTGACTCTTGTAAAAGGTGTGTGGTCTTGGGCTTAAGGCAGAGGGGAGCTGTGTTCTCCTCCCAATCTCTCTAGGTGTCCTGCTATATTTTTTTGGTATTCCTCACTTTCCACGTTTACAATGGTAATAATAATATGTGCTACACAGTTGTGCCTTGGGACTTTCATTTTCCCATATTTTCAGGAAAGTTTTAAAGATCTTGGATTGAATGTGCCAGGCAAGCACAACCTGTTTTCTTAACTGAGATGTGTACTTATTCAGCATACGCGGTGAGATACTTACATGCAAAGGATGAATCAGAGTTGTCTGTCTAAAAATGTTAATTATCATTTTCCCATTTTGGAATTCTTTAATTACTCAAAGTTTTAACGAGTTTTAACCACGCTTTCCTTTTTGTATGACAGTAATGGTAAAAGAAGATACATTGTGCTGCTGTGAACACTGAGATTGTTTTAGGTCTAGTATCAAAGCAAATTCAACCTCCTATAAAGCTTTGCTTTCCCTGAAAGAAAGGTATGCTCATGGTTCACATTAGTTAGCTTAAAATAATAGCCTCAGTGTTAAATCTGAACTAAAATAAGATGGTTTATAGTTTCCACATGGATCAGAAGATCCAGTTAGGGTAGCAGCCAGGTGCCTTGTTCTGGCACCCCCAGAAGGATAAGCCTTAAACTTCCTCACAGAACTAATCTGAAGTGAGAATCATCTTTTGATTCTTTTATTTTTCTGTTGTTCTTAGCATGTAATGATATACAGCGATGCTTTTAAAAACCTCCGTGTTTTCTCAAACAATTATTCTGAGTTAGTTTTGCCTTTAAAATATGTCTGTATAATGACTGAAGCTATTCGGAATCAGCCTGAATAAAAAAAGAGGTGAGTTTCCTAGGCAGTGAGTGGGACCTTTCACCTAAAGTAGATCTGTGGAAATAAGCAGAGGCAGGTCTGAACAGGAGATAAACACACATACATCAACACTTGCATGTCTTTGTAGAATTGACATATCAGGTTTTGACCCCCAAATACATTCAAATTTTCTTGCATATGAAAACACTTAATAAAGTAGCTTATTACTTGAAAAAGGAAGTACAGTGCTTTTGTATTAGCTTTGAAGTAGATCTGGGTTTATTTGTATGTTAAAGATTGTTCTTCTAGGAAATTGTTATGATAAACAATCTATGTATTTGGGTTTAATTTGTACTAGAAAAGGTGATGTAAACAAAAACTGTACTGTTATTGTGGTAAATACTATTTACTATTAGTAATCTGCAAGTTGCAAAAGTTCAAGGCTATTGAAACTTGGATTGTTAGATAGAAAATACCTGCTGGAAATATTGAAATATAGGAACATGCTTTTTCTTTTAGGCATACATCTGAGCTTTCATATTTCCTATAGAAAAGTCCAGTCCTACAGTTCTCTGCAGCTAGTACTATATTGACCTTTATGAAGTTCAAATTAACTTAAGACTAAAATCTAGTTAAAAATGAAGAAAGCTCTAAACAAATTAAAAAAAAAAAAAAGCTCCCCACTTCAGTAATCTACTCCTTAATTGTTTTGCTTGTTTTCCATTCACAGTATACATTAGTATCAGACAGTGTACAGACATATACAAACATATGGCTATCTCAGCGCTAATTTAGAGTGAGCGAGGCTCAAGCAATCAGAGTAGAGCTGATGTATGAATGAACTCCCCAGCTGCCCTGCTAGAATGTTTTTGGCAGAATTATCAACACGGGCTCAATTTCCTCAGATTAAGAAGTGTGGCGGTTCTCCTGCGTCAATGCCCTGAGTACAGCAACCTCAGCACCCATGGATGGTTCTCTTGGCAGGAGAGAGTAAGGGAAGCTTCTGAAAGAGAGCTGCAAGCTTCAGGAAAAAGATTAGGGATATCTATATATCTAATATATACATACAGTTAGTTCGTTTACCAGACTGCATATTACTTTGTTGGCACTGAGGCTTCCTTGGATTGTACCCTTAAAAACCCTCAAATGTTTAAGGCGTTTTAAGAATGGGAGTGCTGTACTTGAGGTCATTTGACAGATAATCAAGTTTTGATCAAAAAAGAGAAAGGTGATATTTGTGATCTGTGTTAGAATTTATTCTGGTGAGTTATTCTTTTTTCTTGATGATAGAGAGTACGGTATTTGGTTGGTCATGTTTACTGGGGGGGGTGGGAAAGTAAACATGTTTCTTGTGTTCTGTTTTCTTTTTCCAAACAAACACACTCTAGATTTGGATGTTGATACCTTCCAAATTTACCAGCCGCAGCTTACAGTTGCCAGAAAGCTCTTGTCCCAGGTTTGTGCTATAGCAGACAGTGGCAATCAGAGCCTGGATCTGGGCCACTTCAGCAAAGTAGACTTCATCGTTATAGTTCCTCGTTCAGAAGTCCTGGTGCAGCAGACCCTGCAACGGATCCGGCAGTCAGGTAAAGGGGAGGGGAGGGAAAAAAAACTGCTAATTCAGAGCGAAGTATGTGATTGCTGTTAGGTCATATCTGATATAAATACAAAAATAAGCTACGCAGGCATGTATTTTGCACACCCTGTATTAGCTCCTTTTGTTAGTATTATTGATGAATTCAAAATATATTCCTTTCTCAGTCTAGACTCAAACTGTATCACGTAAGCAAAAAAAAAATTCTTTCAGAACTGAGGAATGTATGACTTCAAGTAATATTCAGCTGTCAAGAGAAAAAGGGAATGGATGACTGCAGTTGTTCAGATCTTTTATGACCTATAATTGGTAATGCAGTTCATTCTAGGTACACGTTTGTTCATATACTCTTGTGTACTGAGCACAGGGATAGGTGCAGGAAGCTCTTAGATAAATAAGTGAGCAATGCACTCACATTAATGGACAATAATTACTAGTTCAGTGAGTTTTTACGTCATGCTCTTTATCTGCACATAACTGATACCAAATGCTTAAAGAACAAGAAGTCTTTAGGAGGCAGATGATAGATACATCTCTCCTGAGAATGATGCTTTTGATTCACTCTGTTAGTGACAGATGTGTGCCCAGGAAAGTGTAGGAGTTTCTCTTTGTTGTACTCAATTTTATAGTCTCTCTCTGCATGTACTTTTTCTCAGCCCAATCCTATTTTACTGCTAAAATGAAAAGAACGAAATAGATTACTTAAAGTAGGCGTTACTTTTCCTTTTCTAAAATGACTGCTTGTTGTTCCATTCCTTGTTTCTTCAGACATTTTATTCACTTAATCATATGTGTGTCATAATAATGTTCCACATTAAACCATAGCTTGTCTGATATCTGTTAAGTGCTTTACATTTAGTTTATTTCATTTTTTTTGAGTGAGTGGTTTCTACTTTATTTTACATAGTTTTTAAAATGATTAGAGCCATGAATGGTAAATGTATAGTTGAGCTGTATCACTACTGTTTGTTGCTACTACTTTAAATTCAAAAGGTGTTCAAAGCTACGTTACGACTTGCCTTTTTTATGAATATGACAGTTGATCATTGCAAAGACTACTACAGAGTAACTGTATTTTACTGACATTTGAACGTTAACCTTGAGGTAGAGCACGATAAGAGCATGAAAAAAATCATATTGTTGAAAGCTACTTTTACTTAAGTTTAATATTTTTGTAAAGGTAAAATCAGAGCAACAGCTTCTGACTCTAGCAAGATTAGTATGGCGTAACATGGGGAAATTCAAGCTAATATCATGTAGCACTGTCAACTGAGTGTTGCTCTGGAATTTTTTTGGTGGTTATATTTTTTTTGTTGCTGTTAACATGAGAAGTCTTGAAAGGTCTTCAGGCATTTTTTGAAAGAAACCCAGAAGTCAAAAAGCAAATGGCAGTCTCCATTGTGAGAGAAAGTGCATTCTGATCACCATCTTCTTACCTATCAGTGATAAGTTCTGATATTGGCAGATAATATTGCAGGTGACACTTGATTTTTGGATGTACTCAAAGGAAAAGGTTTTTGTTGGATTCTCCTCTCTGGCAGGTGTCCTGGTGGATCTGGGCCTAGAAGACAATGGAACAGCATATCAGAGAGCTGAGAAATATGTGGTTCGGCTAGACAATGAGATTCAAACAAAATTTGAAGTTTTCATGAAACGAGTGAAGCAGAATCCATACACACTGTTTGTGCTGGTTCATGACAACGCCCATGTGGATCTAACAAGGTAGCTGATTCGATGTATTGAAGGAAAGAAATCCTCTTCTGATATCTTTCCGTTACATATTTCAAAAGACTCATTGACACCCAGAGGTTTCCCTAGTTCTAAGGCACTTTGTTCCATGGAATCAAATATTGACCTTTCATTTGGGTCTGATGTTTGTTAACTGATTCCATTGAAGTAGGATAAATCTAGCTTTGGATTTTTAGGTCTCTAATAAAACTGTTAATAGGGATAAGTTCTATAGTACTGAAATTTGGCAAGAAGAGTGGAATTTTACAACTTCATTTACTTCTTTGTCTTTTTCCTATTCCTTGTTTCTGTGGTTTTTATTTCTGTGCATAACCTAAAAACTCTCCCACATTCACAAACTAGTCATGTTTTAATTCATGTTTTTATTTTTAGTGATAGTGTTGTTTTTGAAATGAAAAGGATTACAGACGATTAACTTTTCAGTAACATCTTCTGAAAAATATCCTATGTCCTGTGAGAAAAGGACTTAAAAAACAGTAGTTCTGTTGAAGTTGGCCAGTGTTAGATCTGCAAAAAACAACATACATACATGCTAAGAAAAATTTCTTCACACTGCATCATAATTTTGCAATGGAAAAAGAAAATAAGTTAAGCTAATTGTTCTAATCTTGTTCCTCAACTATACTGAGGAGAAAAATGTTAATGTGATTTAGATGTGGTGCATAAGGTTGTGGGACTCACTTGGTAGCAGAGTCACTAATGAAAATACTTTCCTTGATGGAGAGATAAAAATACCTAAAAGCAATGGTCTTCCTGCCTTAGTCTCCTCATCAAATTTTTGTTACTATGTTTGGTGTGCACTGATTTTGGAATTCCCATTTAACCTGGAGGCCAACTTGATTCCAGCAGGAGCTGGAAATCATGACAACAGGAAACTATCAAGTTTTCTAATCTCTTAAAAAACGTGTTGTATCTGCCTGGAAAACCAAGTGGATTTTGTAAACGTGTTACTCTATCCTAACCCCATAACTCATGCAACAGTGTTTGTCTGTAAGAGAGACTTCATCAACTTTGGCTCATTTTTAGTTGCCTCTGTCTTAGGATGGATTTAATTAGCTCACTAATTCAGTGTCTCACTTACGACAGATTTAGTCCTTTATTTAGGTGTTGGTTTTTTTTTTTTCCTCTTGCCTGACTCTACCTATAGAGAGAGCTCAAATGTTTTTGACATCCTTCACCTTTTCAAAGAGTTTTTTGAGCTGTGATTCTCAGTGCTGTTGGAGATTTTTCTGGAGAAAGTGAGTAATCCATTGAATCTCAGGATGTCAGTAAGGCAATTCTTTGCATTCTTATTTCTGCAGTGCCATTTCAAGTTCCCTGTCACATGGTGAGCCTAGTCATGGTCTGGCTGATAGAGTTATTAATTGCAGGGAGGTCCTTGAAGCATTCAACCTCCTTGTTCTTCAGGTCAGCTCTTTTCCTTACGCCTTGCAAACACAGCAGTCCAGGATCAGCTCTAGCAATGAGGTACATTGGATACAATTTGATGCTGTGGTAAGTGTTTAATATATAATTATGACTGTGAATTTTAACAGAATTGTTAATTTTACTGAATCTAGCAGATACATATTAAAGAAAAACTTTAGAGGAGAGCTCTTTCTCTGCTGGTGTTTGTTTGCTCAGGTTCTAGCTACACAATCCTGGGATGGTGACAGTAGAGGTATGATTGACCTTTAGGCCCAGGAATCATATTTTCTTTATCCAGGTCATGTAAGATGAGTACTGGCTCTTTATGCTGTGGTCAGACAGAGTTCTGCAGGTGTGCTGGAAACCTCTGGAGCTGACTTTCCATTTTCAAGAAGTCTAGTTTTTGTTAGCAGCAGATAGAATAGTGGAACGAAGGAGTGAATGAATATACTTTGCTTTACAATTGAAAGTATATCCAGCTTTTTGTATGTTCTTGCTTTTTTTTTTGTATGAAACAGGATGACACAGCAAGTGAAGACAAGCTGTACTTTGGCTTGAATGAATATAGCAAATCTCTCCAATGGGGAGTCACAAGTCCACTTTTGAGATGTGATGAAACCTTTGAAAAAATGGTCACCACGCTTTTAGAAAGGTAAATAGTAATGTGGGATGCTGCTGAAGTGGGATCTTAAGTGTACAGGTGCTTATCAGCCCCATCATGGGAGGATGAAGACATGATGACATTTGATATTCATCTTGAGATCTGTTGCATGTGCGATTTTTATTTTTGTAACAAAAATCCTTGTATTTTTCAACAAGAAGAAGGAGGGGATATTTTTCATTCCCTTATGGATTTATTAGGCCCATTCAGTGGCAATCCATGCTCACAGGTGCTCTTGCCTTTTGCCTCAGCCCTCATTAAGCTAAAGTTTAAAGTCATTAAGTGAAGTTTCATACCCCTTCACTTCTGGTGGCTGTCTGCTGAGACTGCCAACAGATTGGTTAGCAGAGTCCCAGATAAGTGATATCATTTCTAAACCTTCCATTTTATTTATTTCATTAGCTGGCTGTGGTTTTCATTCCTGCATCTCAAGGGTTGAAAGTGTCTTGTTAGTAACCTGCAGCTGCCTGAACAAGTTAGTTTCGTAGTACATCTCTAATATATATTTAACTGTGCACACTGCAGAAACAAAAGCAATACTATGATTCTGTGGAGCTAATCTATTCCGCATATCAGCAGGACAGATTTGTTATAACTGTTCAAGCTGTAGTTCTTGTATTTTCATTTTTAATAGAACAGAATTGTTCTGTCTTCAGTACTCTTTTTTTTTCTTTCTTTTTCCATTTTATATAGATCAGTGTAGAAACACAGAGTGGTTTGGGTTGGAAGGGACCTTTCAGATTATCCTAGTTCCAACCCCCCTGCTATAGGCAGGTACACCTCCTTCCAGATGAGGTTGCTTGAAGCCCCATCCGGCCTGGCCTTGAGCGCCTCATGGAGGGGGCAATCCACAATCTCTCTGGGCAACCTATTCCAGAGTCTCAACCACCCTCACAGTAAAGAATTTCTTCCTAATATCTAGTCTAAATCTGCCCTGTTCCAGTTTAAAGCCATTTCCCTTTATCCTGTGACAACATGCCCTTACAAAAAGTCCCTCCCTAGCTTTCCTGTAAGGCCCCCTTCAGGTACCAGAAGGCTGTGATAAGGTCTGCTCTTCTCCAGGCTGAAGAGCCCAAACTTTCTCAGCTTGTCTCCACTGGGGAGGTGCTTCAACCCTCTGATCATCTTTGTGTCCCTCCTCTGTACCCACTCCAATAGCTTGGTGTCCTTCTTGTGTTGGGGGCCCCAGAACTGGATGCAGTACCCCAGGTGGGATCTATGAGAACAGTAGAGGGGCAGAATCACCTCCCTTGACCTGCTGGTCACATTTCTCCATTTCTCTTGATGCAACCCAGGATATGGTTGACCTTCTGGGCTGCAAGCACATACTTGCCAGCTCATCAACTGACAACCTCAAGTCCTTCTCCTCAGGGCTGCTCTCAAGCTGTTCTCCGCCCAGCCTGTATTTGTGCTTGGGATTGCTGCTTTCTGCAACTTGGGTGATATGGCTAGAGCCCTTGCCGGTGAGGACTGAGGCAAAGAAGTCATTGAGCCCTCAGTTTTCTCTCTACTCCTCATGACCAGTTTCCTTCTGGAAAGGGCCCACACCTTCCCTAGCCTTGCTTTCATCACTGATGTACCTATAGAATTTCTTCTTGATCGTGTTACAGTTAATAATTGAAAATGTATCTATATTTATTTATTACTGAATTTATTTATTACTGAATGTAGCTGTAATGAGAGAGGAAAAAAATGTTGACTACATAGGTTAAAAAGCAAAGTGCAAGTTCAGTTTTGGCTTAGAGCCAGCAGTCCCTACTGGTAAGTCTGGCTTTCTGCTGAGAGAGTGAGAAATGGGAAATCATGAAGAACTTCTTACAGAAACCACTTAAAGCAGCAGTGGTCCTCTGAGTTCGTAGAAGAAAAAAACCTTCTGAATAGCAAAGCAATTATTATCCTGCAGTCTTGGAGTGAACCAGATCTGACATGATCAATATCTCCATCAAATCGAAGAACTTCAGCTGAAATTATTTCCCAAAGGAAGATAATAGAAGCTTATCATTCCTTTTAGTTGAGAGCAGGACTTTGCACTTTATTCTCTGCATTCGAGGAATGTTTGCTTTAAAACATAGTTAAATTTGGTGCAAAGTCATTGCCTGTGAAAATTAAAAACTTCATTCTTTAAGCACTGAATACAAATGGGCACTTCTTTACCCCACATTCCTGGTGTTTGGTTAATTTTCAGACACTGTTTTGATTTTGCATGTGCTGACACAGAGCTGTTATCTCCCCAAAGGTATCCACGGCTACACAGCATGGTGGTTCGCTGCTACCTTCTCATTCAGCAGTATTCCCAAGCTCTGATGTCTCTCACGACCATGGCCTCGCTAAGAGATCACAGCACGCCTGAAACTCTCAGCATAATGGATGACCTTATCACTTCTCCGGGAAAGGATAAGAATGGCTGTGGCCACATGCTCGTCATTAGGGTGCCATCTGTGCAGCTGGCCATGCTGGCCAAGGAGAGGTTGCAAGAAGTAAGAGACAAGTTAGGTCTGCAGTATCGTTTTGAGATCGTCCTTGGGAATCCTGCCTCAGAGCTTACTGTTGCGAAACACTTCGTAACACGTCTGAAGGTGAGCAGAAACTGTTTCTTTGCATGACCATTGTAGTCATCTGACTACAGACATGTTGGACATGTTTTTTGCGTTTTCCCAAGTTAATTATTTTATAGGAGAAGGATGAATGTTCTGTGTCTTTCTCTAAGGGAGTATACTGTACTTCTGGTGAGTGTAATGATTTAGAAACTCAGAAAAAAGATTGGGTTGTTTCTGAACCCTGATTTCTGAACTCCTGAAGTCAGTCAC
Source organism: Phasianus colchicus (assembly GCF_987193195.1). Lineage (NCBI taxonomy): Eukaryota > Metazoa > Chordata > Aves > Galliformes > Phasianidae > Phasianus > Phasianus colchicus. The sequence continues at coordinate 48,481,623 of NC_143438.1, forward strand.
CAGATGTTATCTCACTTTTTAAAATTGAATATCAGCATGAGTCTGATAGGTTTCCTCTTTGAATCTCTGAAAGCAGAGCTCAGATCTCTCTAGACAGGCTAATTATTACCACCAGCTTATCTGTCTAGTGTATCTAACTGCATGCTCAGTCTTTCCACCTTCTGCTCTTCTGGTAACCAGTAAATCTCTCGTAGATTTCTTGTCTCAAACTCTACATGCTGAAAGCCTCTTCTGCATATCGTATATGCACCAAGCTAAACTTGTGCGTGGACCTGTAAAAGCCTGGTGCAAACAGCCACATCCACTTCCTGTATTAACCTCACCACATTAAACCAAGTTTGGTTGCCTTTCTTAGGTGCCAACCTGAGAGTAGTTCAGTTTATCTGTCCTGATTCCTGCTCTAAGTCTCACACAAAGATCTGTTCAGTGTGTTCAGAAACACACAGAAAATGAAGGAAATGTATGAGCCTCTTTGCAAAGCTCTGAAGAGTTTCTCTACAACCAAAACCAGGTAAAATGTCCTTTGAGAAGCCACCTCTTCTGCTTCCTAAATCTCGCCTGTAGCAGAGGAGGGCAGAAAAATAATGAAAGAAAATAAGTTGTGAGGTAACAGCTCTGTGCTCTGCTGGTGGAAGTTGTGTGGTGTTGTTTTGTTTTGTTTTTAATTTGGCTAGACTTCAAATTATTCTGGGCTGTGAATATGGTGAGGTTCTTTACAGACCTTTGTCTTATGGTTGCAGCCCCATGCACACTTCTGGAACTGCCCATTAGGTTTTTTAGTAGAGATCAGGATGAATGTGAGTGTCTATGCAAGCAAATATCCAGATAGCCCTTGATCTGAATAGAGGACATGATCAGATAGGAGAAAAAAAACAACAAAAAAAACCCCTTCTAAACAATAATTCTCATCCCTCTTACCCACAACATGAGATGCTTTTCAGGAGTAAACAAAGCTATAGGCTTGTTTCTTTTCTTGTAAACAACTAGAAAAAAAACCTACTCAATTCTGAAAGATGCATGTGAGTGAGGAGAAGAACTTAGTTGCCCAAGTGTAAGTCTTTTCAAGTGGGTTATCTCAGCTGGGGGCTCCAGAAAGATGAAGATCAACTGTGAGGCTTGTGCTTGGCTGCTGTACCTGCTAGTCTGGCACTTGCTTTTCTCATTATGTTAACTGAAATACTAAAGCTGGCGAACGAGGGTGGGGAGTGGATCACTGTCTGCTTTCCTTGTGAATAGGCTGCTGGTGAGTCTGAGACATGAAATGCTGATCCCGCTGATAGCTGCGTGGGTTGCAAGGAGAATGAGATTTCATTCCAATCTTTTGGAAGAGTGGGGAGGGAATGTTTGATTTGATTTAGCCTCTTCCTAAAAGCAAGTAACCAGTGTGCATGATTACCCAGCAGGGCTATGGTCTCTGGTGCTGGTAGCTGAGCAATATATCCTCCATCAGACAAGCCCTATGGCAGCCTGAGAGGCTGAGGTCCAAGAGGGAAGGATCACCTGGAGGTGCGGAATGAAAGAAGAGATGGGAGATAATTTAAATAACTGTTTTGTTGATCAGGCCCGTTGTCATGGCTACAGAGATCACCTTTTAAGCGTAACAAGAATCAGTTTCGGAGCCATTCAGAAGTGAGGAGACCAAAGGGCTGCAGCCCACAGTACTCCTAAGTACTGTGGACAAGAAATACATTTGTATGCCAGTCCACAGCTGAAAGTTCCAGGCACTCAAGCTTCTTTTTAAACCTTTAGGCTAGAAGAAATAAAATCATCTTTGAACCTGTCTTCCCCTATTTCATTTTCTAGCCTGGCTTTTTCCAAGAAGCTTCCAACGTTGGAGAGGCAGGCTGACATGCAACCAGACTAACCCTGCTGAGCCTAAAAATCTCAGCTTCTGAGGCTGCTAACTGAACCATAGTAGTTGGAGGAATTTTTTTTTCTTTCTGTGAACATGTTACATAGAGGATGCAGAATTCAGCATGGGAAGGAAATCAGGGCTGAGAGAAGAGAATTAAAGTCATAACAGTGAAGGGAAATACTACTTCAAATCATGTTTTTCCTAAGTTAAGAAGGAAATAATCATGGGTTATTTCGATGAAAATTTTCTAAAGATAAAATGGCATGCTGAGTCACTGATCTGCTGTTGATTCCTCCTTTTCAATCCCCTTTGTCTGAGATGATGATTCATAAAACATGGCCTTTCTGTGGTGGAGGAAAGGTGAGGAAAGAACAGGCTAAGCATTTAGGTTGAGAACAGAAGAACGGAGAGGGAATTCAGGGCAGGATTCTCTCTTCAGGTCATGTTTTTCATACAGTTCGCACAAGTCTAGTTGCTTTGTCAAGGCAGCTTTGTCTTGTTGTCCTGCCCATCTGTGCTGACAAGAGTAATTTTTATATTTATGTTTATTTTTAATGGGCAGATGAGTGGTTGGGTTTGCCATCTGTGTGACTCAACAAAGTAGATTCTATGACTCAGCTAGGTTTTAGTTTTCTTCTGAACTCATTTTGTACTTTATTAAAAGATGGACAAAAAAACTTCTTCCAGTGGACTAATGTGATGTAGTTCAAACACGTGGTGATTCTGGAACCAGTGCGGATTTTTTTCTTGGTCTGGAGAGCCCTTAATGTCTCTAGTCAATGTAGAAGTGTGAAATCTCTGCGTTATATGCAAAGAGACTGCTAGCCTCTGCTGATCTCCTGCCTGGACTGCTCACTGATTGAAGAGGCTGTTTTATCATGCAGTACCCACAAAGTACAAGAATGGCTAGGTATGAACCTGCATTTTCTCATTTCATCTTTAAACTTTTGATGCTTGTAAAGGCAGAATGTTACTTCCCTTTTTAAGTGAGAGTCTCTGAGTCATTCAGCTTTGCTTCCTGTTAACAGTTGCTGTAGTGTGTTCATGCCTCTTGATCAAATACTGCCTGTAACATCTGGAAGTGCAGGCACTGTGCAACAATGCAAGAAAGTTAGTGTTCAAGACAGAGAAGTGTTTTAGGAGGCTGCACCCAAAACAGAGAACACAAATGGGCTCAGCCATGTTCACCAAGCTCTGCTGAAGAAAGAGTCTTCTAACCTCATACAAAGAAAAAGCAGGAACTGGAAACAAAAACAAGTGACAGTTTAAAAGGTATCATTTAGATGTGACTTGAATATTCTCCATTCACAGGCTTGGAGGGGAAATGAGCAGGACGACTGGATTCCTCGCACCTATCAGGATCTGGAAGGTCTACCTTGCATTGTTATTTTAACTGGCAAGGATCCTCTGGGAGAAACCTTCCCCAGGTGCTGTTACTGTTCTTGCAATATGGTTGATTTGTAAAATGCTTAGATAAATGTTTATTTGGGGAAAGATAAGTGGTTTGATACCAAGTGGTTATTTTTTTTCACAGAGAAGTGCATGTTAGAAGGCTTTCTTTGGGAACAGTTTAAAATTTTGGGAAGTATGGTTTGTGAAAAGTAAGGCTGTGAAAAGCACTGCGTGGGTCAGAACATCTGTGCCAAGTACTGAGGAGCGTGACTTATGTGCTGAGTATTTTAGAACTACGTGATATTTCATGGCTACTAAAATTCTTCATGAATATTTAATAAGCAGTTAAAGATACAGAATATTCTCCAGAGTTGCAGAAGACAAACCTTCCCTTTTCCTTTGGTTGGATTTTGTAGGTCACTGAAGTACTGTGACCTTCGGCTAATTGACTCAAGCTACTTAACTCGGACTGCATTAGAGCAAGAAGTGGGCCTGGCGTGCTGCTATGTCTCGAAGGAGGTGATTCGAGGGCCTATTGTAGCTCTTGACCTTAGTGAGAAAGAGCATGAGAAGGCAAATGGTAGCGAGAATGATGCTGATGAGCTGTTGATAGACTTGGACAGACCGCAGAGTAACAGCAGTGCTGTCACTGGAACCTCAGGTCAGTTAACTGCTGCTGCTCTGAAGAGTAAGTCTTCATTTATACATCTTTGAAATTTGAGTGCAAATATTGAGATGTTTTGACAAACATGGACTCCTTGGAAGTATGCTACTGCTGGCTAACCAGTGAAATGCTAGTAGCAGATTCTTGCCACAGCGAGCAATTTTCCTGTCTGCAGCTAAAAGGGAAAAGTGTTGCAGTGGGAGAATGGGATGCCATAACTAATTGTCTTTATGATTTTGTTTAAACATATATTTCACAGTTGCGATAGTTTCATCTGTTGGATCCTGAAAAGATCTTAAAAACGAGGATGAGAATAGATAGGATATAATGTTAGGAATAGCAGAATGCTGTGCAACTGGGGTAGCTGTTGGTGAAGGTGGATGTTTGCCTTCTGACCAAGACAGAAGAATGGTCGGGTCTTGCCCTTCCTCTTCAGGCATCAGTAGAGAATCATCCCCCACTAAGCTCTTCCTTCCTTGCGTTCATCTGGCACTTCTAGGTCCTTCCCTTTGCTACTGTATGAATTTGAGATATTAAGTCAGCTTAATTGTGCGCCAGATCTTGCCATACACTAACATAAAAGTGGCTGATAGGGAGGAGAGAGCATAGCCCAACTCGCATATAAGATTGCCGTGAAATAAAAAGCTCTCCATAGAAGGGAGTGTGAAATTGATCTGTGTATACAATGATGTTTTATACTTGAATTTCAGAAGATTATCATAGAATCACCAAGGTTGGAAAAGACCCACAATATCACCCAGTCCAACCATCCACCGATCACCAATAGCTCTCACTAAACCATGTCCCTTGACATAATGTCCAAACGTTCTTTGAACACCTCCAGGGTTGGTGACTCCACCACCTTTCTGGGCAGCCCATTCCAGTGCCTGACCACTCTTTCAGAGAAGTAGTATTTCCTAACATCCAGCCTGAATCTCCCTGCAAGTTCTAAATCCCTAATGGAAAATGATCATTAACATACTGGGATTATTGTTCATTTGGAATTGGGGTTGGATTGCATTTGGATTCTGAACTTGAAAAGAATGGCTGTTGCCCCTCCAACTAAAGAGAAAGATAGATTATTATTTTTTTTTAATAATGAAGCACCAATCAATAGCTCATGGTGAGCTCTCCCAGATGTACTTATGCGGCAGAAGAATTTGTAAGGTAGGATTGTCCCCACATGAGCTCAGGATTTGTTTGCATTGCCTCTTGTCAGCCATGTCTGTCTATTACCCACTCTTTGTTTCACCAGGTTCCCTGGCTGACAACGGTGTGAGCTCCTCAAGTGCTGCAGACAAGTCTCAGAAGCAGGCACCATCACTTAACTTTCAAATGGTTGCACACAGCTCAGTAGATGAGGGGGCTTACCCTGGGTTCACAGCTGGAGAGACTCTGAAACAGGAATGTGACTCCTTGGGTAACCAGATGGCAAGCAGCACCACTTCAAAACTATCATCGCTGTCGTCAGTCTCTCAGACATTTCGGTGGCCTGGTCATTCAACCAAAGACAGCAAGGCCTTCCGTGCTGCACTGCCACGCATCGTGATTCTGTCAAAAGCTGCTTACTGCCTTCTGAGCTCACAGAAAAGTGGGAATTTGCCTTCCTCCTCTTCCCTGCTGCCTCACGCTGATGTGTCCTGGCTGAGCTCTCTGAGGCCTCTGCTTCACAAGGACATGAGCAGCGAGGAGCAGTCGCTCTACTACAGGCAGTGGACAACAGCCCGGCAGCACCATGCAGACTTCAGCAATCAGGGGGAGGCATCCAGCTCAAGAAATTTTCACCCCAGGCGGCTGCTTTTGACAGGGCCACCACAAGTAAGAGCACAGTTCCTTCCTCCTGCCCTACTAGCAGGATGAGTGGACCGGTGGTGAGGACTGCTATAGCTGCAGGTGGAGATGTCCTTGAAGGGCTCGTGCAAAATTGTACCCAATTATGTATTTAGAGATGAAAAATCAGGCAAATTTGAAGGTTAAGTTCATGTTGAAAGTGGTTAAAAAAAATGGTTCTTTAAGTTTCATGTTTTAAGCTTATATGACATACTTGTGAATGGCACCAGACATTAAATTCCCGTGAATGTATCAATAGAGAAGTGGTCAATCACTGCCCATCTCTCTTCATGCAGAAGTGATACAGGCTCTAGGCCAGATATTTCTTGCAGATCAACTTTGTAATGCCATTCAGCATAATGGGCAATATTAAGTTGTGTCAGCAGGAAGAACTAGAGTGGCAGAATAACAGGCATTAGGTCAAATGCATTTATCTGAACTGTATCCTTCTTTCATATTAATCTGAGTTGGGTTTCAGATTTTTTTCATCTCTGGTTCAGGTGGGAAAGACTGGCTCATACCTGCAGTTCCTAAGGATTCTCTTCCGCATGCTGATCAGGTTGCTGGAAGTAGATGTGTATGATGAAGAAGAAATTAATACCAGTGAGTATTTAGAAGTCACTATTAATACACATTATTTAGTGACTTTGTTATATGTTGATAAGCAGTGGCAAATATTTTGATTTACAAAAAGACTGCATAAATTACACCTCCCACTTGTCCTGTCTAGTAATGGGCAGCTAGACTTGTAGATACCTGCATATGCTTAAAAATAGATTCATAAAAATGTAAATTTTACATTGGACTTAACTATGCATTTTTGACTGATGTGTTTATTTGGTACTAAAGTGAAAGTGAATATAAAACTGTACAGGAAACATCTGCTTGCTATTTGCAGTATCTCTGCTATCTGATTTTTACGCTGTGGCTGTTTCTAAGCAGAAAAGGCAGATTGAAGAACACTACTTTTCTGCCTGAGACATTAATATTACTTAATTAAAAATTAGAAACCTGTCTTAAAAATAAATGCATTCCCTCTTGATTTGGAACTTTGGGTACTGTTATTTTCTCATTATTTGAACTAAAATACCCCCAGAAGCTTAGGATGAAGTCAGAATGTAAGACCAGGCAGTCTGGTCTGTTGTGATCACAGCAAATGTGTCACACCCCTTACAGGAATGTGTGACAGTGCTGTCAGAAGAGCAGTTTGGGTTTTACTTGGGGTTTTTGGTTGTATTTTTTTTTTCCCCACAGCTTCTAATGGAATGCTTTTCTAGATCTTTCATGTTCTGGTGCTTGAAAATATTGGACTACATGATCTCTAAAGGTCCCTTTCAGCCCCTACAATTCTGTGATTTTTTTTTTATTCCCCAGTCAAAAGATGTTCCCCTGCCCCAGTTATAAATGTTCTACGGAAGACTGAAAAAAGCACTGCTTTAAAATGCTTTTACTCTTCTTTGATGTTTGCTTAGTGATGTAGTCATGCAGAAATCTTACTTCCTCTCAGCTTTCATCTAGGTAGCTTGAACCAGCTTGCAGGATCCTCACAAATGACAAGCCCATTATTCTTTTCATCAGTTTAATAGCTTGCCTGTACATCTATTTTCAGTTTATCCTTCCAGCACGTCTGACTAAAAATGTATGTGATGTTGTGCAGGATGTTTAACCAATACAACGTACTACAGCTTGTGCATTTCCCTGCCTCCACTGAAAGCCCCATGATTGATGAAACCTATGATTGCACTTGTCTTTTCCATTTTCCTGTTTCACTGACAGTTCTACTTAGCTTGTGCTTGTGGATTCCTCTGCAACTCAGTGATTTCAGCTGACAGACTCCCAGCCTATAGCAGAAATGCTTGTTATTAGATCTTGACTGCACATACAACTTTCATTTTTTTTCTGCTGAATGTCACCCAGTTTCTGTTGCTGTAGTTTTTGAGCTCACTGAATTCTTTCTGGTTGATCTTCTGTGCCTTCTCTATATTGACAGTGTCTCTTAAGTTTGCTGGTGACACAATTCTAAGGCAGTTTTTTTTGGTTTTTTTTGAGGCAGTGATGCTAATGAAAATATTAAACAGTATGCCTCTCTGCTGATCTCTATTAAGTTCATTGGTACTCTCCAGCAACATTAATGCTTATAATGTTACATGCTGCCATCTTCTGTTTAATCAACTTGTTCAGTTTACAGACCATTTCTTGTCTCTGTTTTCTTTAACTGATGTGATTTGTCATATAGCATCATATCAAATACTTAAGTCCAGAAAGATAAGATGTGTTGCATTTTCTTTATTTGAAGAAATAGGTATGTCACATCTGTGTAATGAAAGTCATGCAGGATTTATTTCATCAACCAAGGAATGTGACTGCATTTTATTGTATTTTTCATTTACTCCATACCAATGTCAAAGTAACGGACCCAGAGTTTCATAGATCTCCTCTGAAATGGTGACAATATATGCATTGTGCTTGCACTACAGTCAGGTTTACACCTAGTTTCAGATACCTTTTCTTTAAGAAAAGTGTCATGAAGTTTATTTTTTCTCATTCATGTAGGTGTGTATCAAAATTGAAAACAAAGCACATATATTTGCCTACCTAGCTGAGGTGGTACAGCCAAGAAAATTGCTATTTGTTTACATGTGCTTTGTTGAGGTCTGCCTCTGCCTGATATTTGGCAAAGTGTTTTTTATCTTGCACTTGTTGGTGTTTGAGGCAAAGCTTTATTTGCTGATGAGCTTTTCCCATTTCTCTTGGACGTCGTACATTCTTAGTGTCCTTTGTGCCTCTGTAGCCCCTTCCTCTTGGTGATCTTGCATTGCTTTGTTTGCTGGTTACTGATTGTTTGGTAACAGTGACTCCAGGAAATCCAACTCTCATTTGTAGAGAAGTGCCTGGTGTTCTCAGCCCAGTTGGCCAACTCTCTCAGGATTTGTCTGTATTAACAGACTCATAGGCTTCAGAGGTTAACAACCTCTGACCAGCAGCTTCCTACCAGTCAGTCTGGTAGGGTGAGCACATGCTTGTTTGGAGACACTGCTTTTGTTTCATCTGAGTTTGCCTTTCTGAAATCAGTAACCTCATTTGCCTTCTCTTATGTATTCTCTCTGATTTTAAACTGGATCAGTTCCTGGGCAAGCTTCACGCCAAACTTCAGTTTGTCATCTTTGGACAGTGCTTTCTGATGTCGTTGCTCACACTTGATTGTCTACCTTGGACATACCTCTACTGGATGAAGCAAAAGAGTTCTAGTTAATCCTTGCTGTCACATCCCATTCTCTAACAGCAGTGTGTCTTTTACTGCCTTTATCATCTACTCAACTGCTAGTTTATGCATTTTGTATGCTCTCTTTCTCCTCACTTTCATCCTCTTGCCTTTGGATGCTTTTGCTTCTTGTTTACGCATTCTTTCCATGTACTAAAAAGGGAACCACAGAGGGGCTGGAGGCTCTGTCTGTATCTTCTGCAGAGGCAGTTCATCTGAGCAGTTTGTGTATAAACCAGAGTGAATTATACCTCAGCAACTTGACAAAGAGCAGAGCAGAAAGTTGCCCGTGAGGCTGCTTCACCTACACACATTTTCCAAGGAACTGCTGTTTCTTTTGAAGTAACTTCATGGTGACCATATTTTCAGTTTTGGTAACATTGATGATGTTCAGAGGTGTCTGTGGTGTGTTTGTGTGTGTGTGTGTGTGTGTGTGTGTGTACATGTGTGAGTTCCTGTGCAACTGTAAATCGGCAAACATCACATAAGCACCATTTAGTGGGTATCTGATACTACTTACCTAAAATGTGTTGTTGCAGATCATACAGAAAGCAGTGAAATTGCTCAGTCTAGCAATGACCATTGGCCAGATATTGAGATCTTCAGTAAAATGTCTTTTGACCTGAGTGTACATGACCCCAAGTACAGAAATATAAGTCCAGTGTACACGGAACAACTGTCAAGAATCAAACAAGGTAAAAAAAAAGAATTTTCTCAGAATACTTTCCCATAAAAAAAAAAAAATAGGTTTTTATTATCTTAATTGGACACTTGAACTTAAGAAAAGCCTTTATTCTTCTAAATGATACAGAGCAAAACAAAACATTTGTTCTTTACAGTTGTCACAAGGATCACAATCTCTAGATTTGAATGCTCATAAAATTTCTTTTTCTTCTTTCATTTGTGTAAAGAAACAAGCAAAGAAATGAAATCAGAGGAGCCTAAGAAAAGAGAGACTGTGTCCATGATGTTGACAAAATATGCAGCTTACAATACGTTCCATCACTGTGAGCAGTGCCATCAGTACATGGACATTAATCCTGCTGCACAGGTTGGTGCCAAGGCCAAGGGTAAACTGCATCCTTGATTTTTCTGTGGTCTCTGCAGGCATACCACTCTGGTCTGAAGACTCATGCTTTCACCTTCCCTGAGGTGGAATTGTTTAATTTCTTCCATTCTCAGGGGAGATATTGAGTTACAGACCCTGGAGCATCAATTGTGTCTGCTGTGTTATGCATGAGCAGTTCTTTTCCCCAGCTGCCTCTGACAAAGGGTGAATATTGTGACTAGATATCTCAAGCCAGAGCATTATTCAGCCTACCCAAAGAAGGGTTCCTAGTGTGTCATGGGAGAAGACTGTAGAACTGAGAGGGATGCTTGTCTTACCTAAATGCCAGCCAGCCTCTGGCGTGAATCTGGGCCTTTTTTTTCCTCCCTTTGTTGGCAACCATACCTGCTTCTCAGCAGTGTCGTACAAGTCACTGGACAAAAAGGATCATTTTTAATTGTTTCATAATCTTTTTGATCTTTTGTTCTCCAAAATGAAGATTTTTGCTCACAGAAGGCTGGCAGGTAAGATTTTTCCTGTTTAGTAGCTCAGAATTACTTATTAACCACCACCAATAGCTTACTTCAAGATTTCTTGTCTCCATTCATTCATTTCTGGCTTACTAATCTTTGCCAGCAGCTTGCTATTAACCTAACACAGCATAGACACACTGACCTGGAAATGTACAATGTCAGTTATTACAGAGCTGCACCAGCAAATCTCTTTTAAACCTCATGCTTCATTACCTACGTTGACCCAAGCAAATCCCAAAGGACATCTGTTGTTCTCTTTACACATCTTTGTGCATCTGGTCAAACATAATGACTAGTAATAAATAGAAGTATATACTTGTAACTACAAGTTGTGTATATGGAGTTATGAGAGATAACTCAGAGAAATTACATATCTGAAGGAGAGTCATTGGATTGCAAGCATTATAAAGGGAGAGAGATTCTTAAATGCTTTAACAGAATCTAAATAAAATGTTTTTCATGCTTCATCTTTACTTAGGCTAATTACATCATCCCTTTAGAAAAGATTATAGAGGAGTGACTGCCAAGAGTAAAGGATTTGACCTTGAGGTACAACACCTCCTCTCTAGGAAGAAGTCTTACTAGAAATGTCGGCATTTTGTATGCATTTGCATGGTTCAGTGAAGCACTGTACAAACTCAGGCTCACCCATATGCTTCACGGCCTTGTTAGTGGAGGGGTCTGCCTTGGTTACTTCTTGCTTAGAATAGGTTTGGAGGGTTGTCACTGGAAAAATGCCATACTCGTGTGACCATGCTGCTGCTGCCTCTGAATGGCTGAGCATTCTGCTGTGGAGAAACACCTATATAATGCAGTAGTCTTTGAATCTTTGGGGAAAATTTGTTTGCACATTTTTTTCCCGTGTGTGTCTATATATACACACATATGTTCCATTTCTCCTTGTAGATACTAATAAGTAATTTCCAGCTCAAACAGACTTCAGAAAAGTCCAGATGGGCCAAAGATCACTAGTGGTTTAGAAAGTTGATTGTTTCAATAGCAGGGGAAGTTAGGTGCCTAAATAATGTAGCCTGTGGTAGAGGAAAGTGAGAATTTAATGAAGTTAGCTTCAGTTACTGAAAGAAAATGTGGTGGTTGTTCTCTGGTGGCTGCCAGTGTTGTAACTGCCAGAGCAGGTTGATATATTATAGAATCACAGAATGGCCTGGGTTGAAAAGGACCACAATGATCATCCAGCTTCAACCCCCCTGCTAAGTGCAGGGTCGCCAACCACCAGACCAGGCTGCCCAGTGCCACATCCAGCCTGGTCATATGTTCCTTGTCCATTAACTCCTTTCAAATCCTTCTTTTTTTCTTTTTCTTTTTCTTTTTTTTTTAATTTTTAATACAGGTGTCTGACTCCACTCTGCATGCGTTCACGTTTTCATCCTCAATGCTAGGAGAAGAGGTCCAACTGCATTTTATAATCCCAAAATCCAAAGAAAGCCATTTTGTCTTTAGCAAGCAAGGGAAGCATTTAGAAAGCATGCGTCTCCCTCTCGTTTCTGACAAGGTGCGTGTATGGCTCCCTTCAATTTGTGGTCTACATGTGCTGAGTGCAGTTAGCTTGACAAGCATTTGCAGACTAATGATGGTTGGCTGGTTTATCTTTTTGTTGTTTTTGCTGTTTTGTTTTAGTCCTTTGCATAGTTCTTGCCTTACCTTCCTTAGAACTGGAGTTTTTGAAGAGATTCATTCCTATTTGCATTCCTAGTATCCATGCCAGATGTGTTGCAATGATCAATAATGTTCAAGACTAGTATAAATAATAAAAATCCCTATCAGGAATAACTTGCTTTTTACAAAACATCGGCTAAATATCTCCTGTTCTAGCAGAATTTGAATGCAGTCAAGAGTCCTATCTTCACTCCATCGAGTGGACGTCATGAGCACGGCCTCTTGAACCTCTACCATGCCATGGAAGGCATCAGTCACCTTCACCTCCTCGTAGTCAAGGAGTACGAAATGCCACTGTACCGCAAGTACTGGCCCAACCACATCATGCTCGTCCTGCCAGGCATGTTCAACAATGCTGGCGTTGGTAAGAAACACCAACAGTGCTGTGAAAATGTCAACATCCACATTGGGCAGTATGGGTCACGATGTATGAGCAACTTTCCAGTGCTAGTCTAGTGACAGCAGCAATCTGTGTGCAAGATATGATGGTTTGTAAGAAATGCTGTTGGAGACATAGTTTGCGTATTTGTGTATAGTTTCTCAGTTAAAAATATGGTGTTTTATAGACTGCATTCATTCATTTTACTCGGCCCTGACGTGTGAACATTCGTTCTAGGTATTTTACCCAAATTTTCTTTTTTGGTTAAGCCAAGGCTAAATATTAACTACAGCTGAATGTTGTGGGTTTGAACTTTGGACTTCATTTTCATGGAGTTCCCAAGTTTCACCTGCATAAAGTTTTAAGTAGCTTCAATTTTAGGATCTCAGCCACTTTTTGGTTTTTGTTATTCTTTTAATGACCGCCAAATCATTTTCTGTAATCTCTTAAAAGATCCACTTTTCTTTGTATCTGCCTTTTAGGCTGCACTTATACTAAAAAATGGACATTCTGATTTCTTCTTAAACTAAGATGTGATGAACTCTAAGTTCATAAGGGTTTTGCAGTTCTTTGCATATCCTTTCTTTGACAGGAGAGAGTGATAAAATCTAAGATCTCAGTGTGTCTTCTTTACGATGTTTCCTCAGGTGCTGCCAGATTTCTTATTAAGGAGCTTTCATACCACAATCTGGAGCTGGAGCGAAACCGCTTGGAGGAACTGGGAGTCAAGCGCCAGTGTGTGTGGCCTTTCATTGTGGTCATGGATGACTCCTGTGTGCTGTGGAACATGCACAGTGTCCACGAGCAGTCCAGGTAAGTCTCCTTCCAGAAATGGTACATAGGGTGATTCCTTTTCCTTTTCTAAATCGCTGCATAAGACCTGATTGTGCTGAAGGGCCCTTATTCTTATGGTAGCTGAATAGATGGGATAGGATTGTTTGGCTGTTGTTTTAAAAAGCCTGTGTTTGTTTATTTACCTACATATGTACAGCATGTAGAATAGCATGTCTTGATAATGGAATTTCTTGCACCTGTATCTACAGATATGTCATTAACTATGCACGTGCATATAGGTATGCACACACACAAGCACATACATATAGTGTCTGTTATATAGACAAAATAAGCCACGTCTGTGTGTTGTGTGCACTGCCTTCCATTCTGCAGCCAGTCCTTGGAGCCTGGGGGCACCAGTAAGAATGTGTCTTTGAAGAATGTTCTCCAGCACATTGAAGCCACCCCCAAAATTGTTCATTATGCAATATTGGGTGTTCAGAAGTGGAACAGTAAGCTGAATGCTAAGAAGACAAAGGCTCCATTCTCCCGGTGTCACGTGCGTGACTTTATTCTGCTCAACATAGACCTGACCCAGAATGTGCAATATGATCTGAACAGGTAGGTGGTGTGTGTTGGTGGTAAAATATTTTGACAGGGCAAAAAGCTCATCACCATGTTTCTAAATGTCTCTGAGATGAATGAGAGGATCCTGCCTGAGGTACATAATCACAGAAATAAAACAGAGTGGTGTATGCTGCATCAGAATGAATAAGGCATTAAAGTATGCTTACCAGCAGCCAGAAGAATGGGGAGAGAAGCTGTGAGAGCTGAAAATGCAGGGATGGAAGGGGGGAAGCTTCAGGAGAAAAAAATAATTGGGAGGTCACGGGGAACAGAGGCCAAAATGAGTCCACCTGGATCTGTTTTAGCAGCTGGTGTGCGTATTGCTGACTTACAACAGCAGTGCTCAGAGACATGATTTAGTGGTGGGTTGTTAGGGTGGTATAATTAGGTTGTGGTTGGACTTGATGATCTTTAAGGTCTTTTCCAACATGAGCAATTCTATGATTCTGTGAATGCAGCTGACTCAATCACCTTGTGTTTTATGCCCAGGTATTTCTGTGAAGATATAGATTTCAATCTGAGGACAAACAGTAGTGGCCTGCTCATCTGTCGTTTCAACAACTTCAGTGTCATGAAGAAACATATTCAGGTTGGAGGACAGAAGGACTTTGTTGTTAAGCCAAAAATTGTGGTGAGTATGTATCCATGCTCAGTCATGTAAAGGGTGAAATCCAGACCCATTTTCCTGAAAAAGAATGAATTTTCTAGCCTGTTAGTTTCATTTAGTGCTCACTTGAAATTTGAAGTTCATGGCCTATTTTGGGTAGAACTGCCACATCATAAAAAGAAAATAAGAAGTATTGCTAAGGATAAATGACTAACAGCAACACTCCTAAACGATTAGAAGATAGACTGGGATTGGAAAGAGCGTGGTCTAGCTCTTTACCTTTGAATGTGAAAAATTTCTTAACCAAAAGTGTGGTGAGGCAGTGGCACAGGCTGCCTGGGGAGGTAGTGCTACTGTTCTTGGAGGTGTTGAAGAACCGTGTGGATGTGGCACTGGGGTTAGGGTTAGTGGGCATGGTGGGGATGGGTTGATGGTTGAACTAGATGATCTTAGGGGTTTTTTCTAACCTTAATGATTAATGCATTAATGTGTCAGAATCAAGTGGGGGTTTTGATTCTTCATCCAGCTTTCTCTCCTCCTTCTGCTGTGGTGATCCCCTCCCCTGCTGAATGAACCTCTGTAGGGAAGATGTACTCAGGAGGGTTTAAAGGGGCTCCTCTTGCTTTTGTTGCAGGTTTCAGACAGCCCGGCACCAATCATGCCTCTTCAGTATGTCTGTGCCCCAGACAGTGAGCACACGCTGTTGGCAGCCCCATCTCAGTTCCTCCTGGAGAAATTCCTTCAGCACGCGACGTACAAACTCTTCCCTAAGGCCATTCATAACTTCAAGAACCCAGTATTGGCCATTGACTGCTATCTGAACATTGGTCTTGAGGTACAAAATATTTGCAGGGATAATGGGGAGCAGGAAATGCAAACCTGTACTTCAGCATCTTTAGTATTGGAAAACTCTTCTTCTGTGAACAGGCTCTCTTGTGATTGAAAAGAGCTTGGTCTAGCTCTGCATCTCTGAAGGTGAAAACTTTATGCTCAGGAATAGTAGCGAGCCATTGTCACTGGCTGTGCAGGGAACTGGTGCAGTCACCATCCCTGGAGATGTTCAAGGACCATGTGCATGTGGCACTGAGGGACGTAGTCAGTGGGCATTGTGGGGAAGGGTTGATGGTTGGACTAGGTGATCTTTTAAGTTTTCCAACCTTAATGATTCTATGATTAATTCAGGGGCCTAAAATAAGGCATTTCATGGTTTGTGACCAAATCTGAAGTTAGTCTGGTCTGTCTGGTGAGTTATTTCCCAGTGAAGTTAGCTCATCACTGCTGTTGTTGGTCTGTATGGCTGCCAGCACCAGTTCACCTACCAGCCAGCACCACTGTGTGCTCCCTTCCACTTAAATCCCTCACTAGGCCATGTCTAACACAAGGGCATGCTTCCCCTTTCATGCAGGTGGCCATTTGCTATGTCAGCTCACGCCCACACTCCATCAATGTCAACTGTGAAGGGGTGTTCTTCAGTGGGCTCCTGCTGTACCTCTGCGATTCCTTTGTCGGCGCTGACCTCCTCAAGCGGTTCCGGTTTCTGAAAGGTAAAGCCTTGCCCTGCTGCATGCTGTGTGGCTCTGCTTTGCCGGGATGAGTTGCATGTGGGGAAATGGGAAGGCAGAGCAATGAACAGATGCACAAGGGGGAATGATCTTAAACTGAGACAAGGGAGGCCTAGGTTAGATGTTAGGAGGAAGTTTTTCACACAGAGGGTGGTGAGGCAGTGGAACAGGTTGCCCAAGGAGGTTGTGGATGCCCCATCCCTGGGGGCATTCAAGGCCAGGCTGGATGTGGCTCTGGGCAGCCTGGTCTGCTGGTTGGTGACCCTGCACACAGCAGGGGGTTGAAAGTAGATGATCATTGTGGTCCTTTTCAACCCAGGCCATTCTGTGATTCTATGATACTGCTGCCTTTGCTTTCAGAAGACATAGATGGCCTGTCAATTTTTGGAGCGTGTAATGGTGCTGCTTTGGTAGTAGGTGCAGGTAATTGGACCTTAGCTCGGCTTTGGTAAATTGCATTTGTTACATTATTTTTAAAGTCACATCGCATGGAGACAGGTGCAGAAAAATGAGGATATGTGGAGATCAGTCTGTGAGCTGAACGTGCAACAGCTTGAGAGCTGAGAGCACTGTCACTGCTCACACAAATGAAACGTTCTACTGCAGTGCTCTGTACCATGGCACAAAATGCTCAGTGTTGTGGGATGTGGGTCTTAGCTGGAAGACGGAGTGGGTCTGCCCTCACCAGGACATTATAAACCTCGAACAAGTCTTTCTTGTCTTTGTAGTGACACGTAGCCAATTGCCATGGGATAAAATGGGTGAGTTTGTGGTAACATCTGAGCACATCAGCTTCCTGTGCTGAGGATGGCAGAATTACTTCAGTAATGATTTAAGGATCGTGGATGGAGGTTAATGCTCTCGCTGCTGTGGCTGATAACCAACGCCTCCTACTTACGATACTGCCAGGCAGCGAATGAAGCAGAGTCATTGCAGTTCCTTAAGGCTCTCTTGTGTTTCCACTCGAAGGTGCCACGCTGTGTGTCATATGCCAGGACCGGAGCTCGCTGCGACAGACCATCGTCCGCCTGGAGCTGGAGGACGAGTGGCAGTTCCGCCTGCGGGATGAGTTCCAAACTGCCAACAGCAGTGAGGACAGACCGCTCTATTTTCTTACCGGCCGCCATATATAAGCTTTGAGAAGACACCCATCATGAAAAAAAACACTTTTGTTTGTTTGTTTGTTTTAAAAAGTACAATCACTGTGGAGCAAAGTGCAACCAATATTTATCAAGACTACTCTAAGGGATTCCCCAGCGTTCTAAAGCAGGCTTTATTCCTAGGTATCAAATTATCACAGCAGTTACAATTTTGAGGATCGCGGATTCCAGTTATTGTCGCATTGGTCCCAACCGCTGACACCAATCATGCAGCCACCACGCCATAGGGTTTGGGAAGAGGACAGAATTTGGCTGATGGGGAATTCTCTCTGTTTCCAGCTGAGTTAGTTCTGGAAGAAGCTGCCTTCAGCAGCCTCTCACTTGAATGTGTTACAAAAGCTCAATGCAGCATATGGGATTTATTGAAGATACGCAGAGGAGAGCCCACTGTTCCTCTACAGACTGTACTGCGGTACAGTAATACTCAGGGGTTTGAAACTACAATGTATCGTAGATATTTGTATTAAAAGGAATAGTCTCGTTCTCTGTGCAGTGTTAGTTTAAAATTTGTAATTGTGTTTGTACTGAAACTGTCTTTGGCAAAATTTCCACAGGTGTTCAAAGTTTACTACTTGAACCTGAACAAATCAGCAACTGCATGGCAGGCACGGGGTGGTGCTCACAGGTCCTCCTCGCGATGCTACTGCGTCCCAGTGTGGAGTTCCTCGCCTCCAGGGACAAAGCTGCTGGCTCATGTGGTGAGGAGGCTCCTGCAGAGGCTCTCTTTGGTTGGAGTCCAGCACAAACTGCCAGCAGGAGACCTTCAGGTTCCCACTTCTCCAAGTTTTGAAAAGCTGTGGCCCATCTTCCTCGATGTGTCCTGCTGTGTGGATGGTGATGGATGATCATTAAGACTAGATGGTCTCAGTGGTCTTTTCCAACCTTAATGACTGTACAGTGCCTGGAGGGTGGCCAAGCACTGTTAAGATCCCTCTCAGTCAGCTGCAGTTGGCTGCAGAGCTGAGGTCCATCACTTCCCACCTCTGTGTAAGTCAGAATGTATCAGACAAAGGTGCTGGGAAGGCATTGGTGCCTGAGCTGGATCGGAGAGAGAAAAGGAGAAGAGACAGCATCTGAAGGGGAGAAGTCCCAGGGAGCTGGGGCTGCTTAAGTGAGGCTTCTGCCCAGAAGCAGTGCCCATTGGATGCACCCCCTGAGGTTGTCAGCCCTTTGTTTTTCATTGATCTATCGGCTGTAGTGATGGTCACACTGTGGTCTTCTGCTGGAAAAGAATCAGGAATCTGTACATTGTTTTTGAGGAACCCAGCGCAGTAGAATTTGGTTGTCAGGGTTAAATCCCACTGGGACACGGTCTCACTCCTGCCCTTAGCATTGGCAACCCAACTGATGTTTCTATGCGTTATGAAAAGAGAAAATCTCCCAGCGCATCACAATGCCTTTATTCAAAAGAAAAATGCAGTGTGTTTTTAAGACAAGACCAGGTATGTTAATTTAATCTCTGAAAAATAATGAAATTAATACATTAATACTTAGCTGCGACTCGCTGGAGGAGCTGCATTCTTATTTTTCACATCCTGTGGTAACTGAGCAACTTTTTTATCTCAGAGATGTTTATGGATGAAAGAAAACCATAATATATTAGGCTGAAGCAAAAGGAAAATGAGTTGCCTGTGTTCATGTAGGTTAACTCTGATGCAGCAGATTTCACAAGTTTCAACTGAACGCCACCCTTCTGTGGATGGATTTTTGATTTTCCTGCAGCCGCAGCCTGCCTTCTATTTGAACACTTGCAGGGATATAAAAGTGGTTGCTGAAGCTTTTGCTCTGTCCCTGAATGCAGCCCCAGAGTCATGGTTTGTCCAGAGGGGCTGAAGGGTGGCTCCGGCTCTCAGTGCGATATCAAAGGTTCACATACTCAGTGTTCAGGAATCACATCGTTTCTGTTTGCATAATTAATGTTTGCACTAAGAAGTTCTTAAAATCCTGGATGCTGAGACTGCTGTGAGGATGCAGCCTTTTGGTGAAACAGTGCAAAATTGTCTGAGGTTGAGATTGACTGCAGAATGTCAGTATATTGGCCTTCCTGTACCAAGAGATAGCAAACCTAGCAAATAGATTTCCTTAACTCCTACCTGTGCAGATAGGGGGAGGTCTGGAACTGCTGGGAAAGAGGACACAAATGGGCTCACAGCACGTAGGCCTGTCCAGTGCATTTCTGGAAAGGAGCCCCTTGGTTGACATCTGGATTAGCGCTATTCCATGTTGCGTTTAAGCCTCACCCTCACGGCCATGCCTATGAATGTATTACACTGGCCAGCGTGATATTTTACTTGTAGATGTTATTGCCTATTCACAGGTTAAATTTGAATGTAAACTAAGATTTAAAGAATCATATTCAGATGCTTTTTGCTTAACTTATGTAATTGCTTTTTGTGACTTTTGGAAGAGAGTTAAAATGTCGCTTTCCTAGTGTAAAGTTTTCTTAACCAAAAAAAAACTTGGTGAATTTAGCTTCACTAGTCAGTCTACCTCATGTTATTGTTTATGAACTGAAACTGTCTGAAGTTGTGGCGATGGTATGTTTATAATGTGCTTTCATTAAATTTGAGTATATTAAGTTACCATTTAAGACCGCTTCTGTTGTGACACTGGCAGTGGCTGCTCTCCAGGTCCACCAGCAATGCTCACCTCCAGGCTTTCTGTGCACCTGCCCCAGCTGTGTGATGAAGCCCACTGCAGCACAGTTCACACCAATCCTTGCACACCTGCTGGTCGCAGTCTCTGTGGACTGGCACTCCATGCAGGTACTTTAGATTTCAGCACACTGAGTGAAGAACATTCTAGAGGCAGTGTTAGTTCTTTGCTTCAGCTCTAGGCACAGGTTAAAGAGATCCATGGCAGCACCCAGCACAAAAAAAAAAAAAAACCTGTAACCTAACTGCCCTATCAGTTCCCAAATCAAAGCGAACCAAAAGTACAAATTTCAGTTTCTTCCCCCCCTCCAGGAGGGCTTTAGGCCATCAGTCAAGGATGATGTTATCAATCACCTCTCATCAGCCCATGAGCCTCCTTGCAGGATGGTGCTGAGCCAGAGCTCCTGGGAACTGACCAGCAGCACCCACTGCCCCCACACTGATTGCCGAAGAGGCAATTCTGACCACAAGAGCACAGATTGTTTTTCACAGCCTGCATCCAACCCCCCAGTGCTATGGTCATATTTCACATACAGAAGTATAAATACAGGAAGGATTCATTCACACTTGGTATCAATGTAGAGTAACTTTAGAAAAAGCTATCAAGAATTTTATTTTTTATCTATCTACATTATGTACAGATCAAGAAAGGCCACAGCAGTTTTTCAACATACAAACCCTTTAAAAGAGGAGAGCTTTATGAAGGAGTGACAAGTACCAAAGTGAAGTCCACTAACAAAGGCATATACTCAGTACAGTACTTGAGGGAACACGAATTGCACACCGCTCCCTGCCATTTGCACTCCCCCTTTTATTCTACGACTGACCTGGGTCAAAAAGCCGCTTGGTACGGCTTGGTGCCAGGCTGCCCACTGGCAGCAGAAAGGTGCACCCAACATTCACCAGCAGCCACAGGGGTCTCTGCCCAGCACAGCTGTGCAGGTGCTCCTGGCCCCACTGGGCTACAGGGCAGGGCTGGGGGCTCTGCCAAGCAGGCAGCCTTCAGCTGCCTCACCTGGCAGGGGGGAGGTGGGCTCCCAGCTCCGCCCAGCACTGGTATATCACCACATTAAGAACTTCAGCACGTACTCATCAGTGAGACTATAGTCTTTGCATTAGTTTACAGTCCACTATGAACAATTTTCTGCTGCATGTAAACATGACTAACTAGATAAAATACAATCAAACTTCTGTAAAAGTTAATAAAATATCTTTCTTTTAAAAAAACAAAGTTAGCCTATTACTGCATTGTTTACAATTTTAATAAAATAGTACAACCTTTCGGTTGTTACCAGTCCTGAGTTCACGGTAAGAAAAATGGCCCTGGCTTCTGCATAAGGTCTGCACTCATTCCGTCCATTTCGGCAGAAGTCTCCCAGTACAAATGGAGTTCTTCAGGGGCAGCTAAGCCTGCTGCTGCCCGTTGAGGAAGTTGTACACCAGGAACTGGCCGGTGCCACAGTACTGCGTCGCAAAGAGTTTGCCATCGGGAGTGGGGTCTGAGAATGCAATTTCTTCTTTACTTAAATATGAGCCATATATGAAGTTGCTCCTGTTTAAAAGAGGGGAAAAAAAAGAGGGGGGGGGGGAATTACCCTCAGGGAATAACATAAGATTATTTATGCTATCAGGCCACAAATCATTGATTAAGAGGTAGGATGTTCCAAAGGAGGAAGCCTCATTCTCTATGAGCCATCTGTCTCCCCTTATCAAATGGCAAAAAGAAGCCCTCGTTCCTCGGTTTTCCTCTTAGAAAAGTGTTGCTATAGGGCCATTTCTTTGGAGTTGCATCAAGTTCAGTTTCAGAGTTTGCTCTGAATTCTTTCCAACTATTCCAACAATATAAAGGACAATCACCAGGAAGGGAAACAACAGCTACCAGCCAGTCAGGGTTCTCACAGAGGGGTTTGATGGAATTTCAAGTGCCAATCTGAAATAAAGCACGTTTGACATTTTGGATAAGAGCACAGCTTGGATTAATTTGGAACATCTAAGAACATGGCCTTAACACAATTCCTAAGCAATATGCATTCCGTAACAGCTATACGAAAAGGAATATTCTATTTGTTTACTTTTTAATGAAAATATTTTATGTAAGTTCTATTCTTGCTTGAATAAACAAGGAAATAGTCAAGGATACTGTTGTACTTCTCTGGATGGCTAGCTGAGCAAATTTAGGGAAACAAGCTAGTGGAAGGCCAGGCAAGCACCAGAACACAGTATAAGGTGAGATGCAATGTTTTTTAACATCTGTTTAAACAGTGGTGCAAATATTTGAGTCCTTTTACATATCTAGCACTTAGTATTCAGTTGAAGCTACTCATCAGTAGCTACTAAAGCACCATGGAAATTGAAAATCTCTCAGAACATCTGGTTAACCAAAAAGCAAAGCTTTAAAAAAACAAAAACAGAAACACATGACTGAAGTGCAGCTGTAAGCCACTGACTGGGCTCCATCAAATAGTGGTATGTACTTCTTTCCACTCATTTCCCCCTTCCTACTTCTAAGGAATGGGTCTTTGACCAGGGACAGCATCACAGTCCTTAACAGTTGGACCTCAAACACTCGGTCCAAGGACAGTCTGATTTCCTTCACTCATCATTACCTGAGAGGAATTTACCCAAGCCCATCTGTAGGCTGGCTCATCACAGCTCTTAAGTAAAGACCCCTTTTAAACACTGTAGAATGCTGACATCAGTTACTGACCCCACACTATACTGGAACTGTCACCTCTATATTCCCGGGTATCACAGGAAACTTAAAAACCTAAGCTTGAAGCACAAAGTAACACAAGGGCATCTTGGATTAAGTTCTAAAATAGCCATATAACCAAGGCAACGTCTTTAATATTACCTAAGACACTCTATCATCCGAGAAGCAATCTTCTTCCGACGCATCATGCTGAACACCCATATTCGACTGATCCCACAGATAGCAGGCTCTGGGGAGGTTGAGCAGCACCACGCTTTCTGTCTTTCAAATATGACTTTTTCATTTTCTGAACTAATTTCTGGAACCTTCTCTTCTATCACTCTGTAGCCCTACAGGTGACATCAAAACATTTGTTAGTTTATAACAGCATCGTTATCAAATAAAGTAATTCTTGTCTTTCTCAGCTCAGTGTCAACTATTCGAAAATGAATGGCTACATTTCAGAGTGATTTAACACCAAAAACCTTTTCCCCATCCCTCTCCCCATATCGGCTCAATGGCCAGTCCTGGATTCAAAGGTACTTCTGTAGTTGCAGAACGTGAGTGAGGAACACAGCTACCAAGCACCAGCTTTTACAGACGGTCCTTCTCCAACTCATCACTTACCCACTGGATATGTTCTGCAATTAAACAGCCAATAACTTTTTTGTCATTAGAAATAAAAAGAAGAGTTTTCGTTCTCGAGTAACACATGAGTGGAGCTTGCTGAAATCCCAAGTCATTGTCTACCATTTCTCTAATTTCTTCAACCTGTCAAAAGTAAGTATATATGCTATATAAGAAATACATATATAAATATACATTCTTACAAATTTTCATTAAAATGACAGGTTTACAGAAACACATTAAAGCATGCAGAACACTGAAAGTTATTCCAGAAGTAAGGATTGTCCTAAGGAATGTACAACAAGTCCATATAACTATTTCTTGAATAACACTTGGCTGAAATAAGAAGAGTAGACACCTCTACATCAGCTTTCATTAAGTCCCAGTTACTAAGAGCTAATAGAATGTAGGCTCTCAAAGTGTGGACTCTGATATTTTACCCAGCAGATGAGGTCTATGCCAAAGCACAGAAATGAGGTGGCCTCCCTAAGTGGTGCATTAAAAGGTACAAGCTGCTTTAATGCACACTGCAGTTATGCACAATATTGGAAGTAATGGTGCTATGAATATATAAAGTAAGTGGCATTCTAATGAAAATCATGTACAAGTTGTTTGCTCTGGAAGAACAACGTGCACTCAATGAGCTTAAACTGCAGGATGGAGATTCTATTGGATATGGAGGGAAAAATTCCCATGTCATGGACAATGAAGTACTGCAAAGTCTCAGGGAGTTATATAAGAAGGCCCAAATAAACAAAAAGCCCACAGTTTTAGAAGTATTAGAAAGTTATCGGATGCAGCATAACCAGAGCAAGTCCTGCTTTGGACACAGGAATGGAAGAGAAGGCTTTGAGGCCACTAAATCATTTTTTAGCCAAGAATCATCTAGAAAATGGCGAAGGCACTCATGCTGTGAAATACCATCAGCACGTTTCAATATGTTTAAATGTAGCAGAAAACATTTGTTACACAAAATATATGGCAGGCATTCAGCAAACATATTACAAACAGAGCACCAGTTGGCTGGAGCTGCTCCTGCCCTGCCTCCCCTTCAGCCCAGGCCCAGCTCCCTGTGAGAGGCACGCTGTAGGAACGAGATCTCGGACCTCTTTGTGGAGAAGGCTGCAGAGCCACGGCAGCTTCGAGTCCAACCTCAACTACTTCCACCTAAATTTATTAACTCTACATCCCCATATTAAAATATGAAACAAAGTAAAATATACAAGTCTAGTTCTTCTTGTCATACCTTTTTAAGTGCATACTTTGGGTCATCAGGAAGAACCATTATTATCCTCCCATCAGGATATTCAGCCAAAATTCTCTCCTTTTTCCATCCCTAAATAAAACAAACATTTATCTAAACCAGATACAAGATGCACTTTTACAAACAGAAATTGCATATCATTGCTCTAGACACTGAACTTAGGCAGAGACTATTTAGCAGCTGTTGTGCTAGCGAAGGAAACTTCAGCCAGCGTCTTAAAACGAGCACAAGAGATATAACAGGATCTTATTTATGGTAGAATACAACAGCCTAACTACAACTAGGAATGATTTATGAAAGTGTCTCATTTCCCAGCTAGACTTTTTCCCCCAAGGACTGCAGTGCACACTGAATTTTTAAATGGAAGCAGCACACTCGGCTCACACAACTGATCTCCACACCTACGTCATATTTATTTTCGAGTCCAGCCAATGGAAAAAACCCTACTGGTTATTGAAAGATTTCTTTTTAACATAGTTACCTCCACAAATACACACTCAGTTTTAAAGTTTTGGCATGCGAAAGACCTCCAGGAGGTTCTAAGTGAACTGATTGGCATGCAGTTGCCCAAAATGTAAGGAATAGTTCATTTTGTTACTGATCATAACTAATAAAGCCACAAGAAGGATACTATAAAAAAATTTGTATAACTACCTTCTAAGAATCTAATGGGGAAGGAGGCTACGTTGTGTGTATCTGAAGTATAAACATACTCAAAAAAATAGA
Organism: Phasianus colchicus; assembly: GCF_987193195.1. Lineage (NCBI taxonomy): Eukaryota > Metazoa > Chordata > Aves > Galliformes > Phasianidae > Phasianus > Phasianus colchicus. Next base: position 48,506,956 of record NC_143438.1, read on the forward strand.
GGTAATTAACTCTTCTTCAGATCCACACTCGTGGTGAATAATGAGCAGTACCTGCATGGAAAAAAACAAAACAAAAAAGCCACTTAAATCTAGTAAGATGGGACTGGTAGATATCAGAAATCAAGTTGCTTTGACGGGACCTAAAATACTGAATGCAGAAGTAACTTCAGCCACTAGTAAGGCCGATCAACAAGTCTTACACAAAGCAACTGCAAATGGAAAAGCCTTTGAAGAAACAATATTGATGGAGTAATTCTCATTGCAATCCGTAACTTTCCACAAAATAACATTCAGCTAAAGACTAAGCAATGCAATTTGGCACCAAATGAATGCCATATACGCTACCATCAAAAAAAGTGACCAACTTTGGTGTTATAACACTTGATCTGCACCTCAGATGCATCGTGCTGGTTTCAGTCCCTCACCCCAAACATGACATGAAGAGAATAGCTTTAGGAGCTCCCCTGCTTGCCAGCAGTCCTGCAGCTATTGAGGTACAAGTCCCGCCCCCAGCAGGGCGACAGCAGCAACACAGATACCATTTTGATCCTGTCTGTCTCCCTGCTCTGTACTGCTTGCACTAGGTGTCAACACAACCATTTGGATTCATATTTATTGCGGTCTAAACAAGATTCAGGTAAGCAAACAAGTGTCATTTGTAGGATGATAGTGATGAGCACTTTGAGACTGTTGGAAAAGGTGGACAAAAAAATTGGGCAAGGCTTATTATTCTCCAACCTCGGACAAGAAAAGCTGATCACCTACATTAAACCACCTCTGAGCATCACTCAAAAGCTAAATAGCCCTGTACAGCACCCAGAACGTTGCAGGCCTCATGCAGAAAAAGGCTCACTACATTTAAAGCTCAGGCATTCAGTTACCCTAATAGCCAGGTATTTCTAGCAAAGTGAAATCTGTTCAGAAACATTTTCTGCTATCACCACGCTGCTGTTATATGTTTAAGCAACAGCCTGTAAAGCAGAAGTCTAAATCTAATTCAGTCAAAATACAATAACTGTAAAGATAAAATTACTCTCTAGTACTCCGAACTCATTACAATATTTACCTATTTATTTTCTTAAGTGATTGGTACCATATAGGAACTAATCAGGGAAGTTCTAAATTCAAGTATTTTGGAATTGATGCTGAAATGTATCTTTTAGATAGAGTTCTTCAAAACCTTTCTGCAAACACTGAGCTCATCTAACATTTCTAGTTCATTTGCTTTACATTCTGCTGTACAGAGAAGGTACATTTAAGCCCCTTGTTACTGAAGCAGCTCCATGCATTTCACACAAACTAACACTTCATCTATCTGCCATTCCAGCATCCTCAGTTTTCAGCCTTAGGAAGGAAGGAACTGTGCCTCCTATAAAAATGACTAACAGAAATCATACACAAGGTTTGTCACTAAAACTGGACTGTCAGGCAGGCAGAGGGCAGCAACGTATTACCACAGTAAGAAACAAAAGAGTAGTGTCTGCAGTGTATTTTACAATATTCTACTATGTCAGAAAATGCTTTTCCCTTCCCTTTTAATTGACATTACTTCAGGGCAATAAGACTTACGCAGAACAAGATGCCCTGGCACTCCTGCTCGTGATGAACTGAATGAAAAGGGAAGCTCTTTTTCTCACCAGGATACGTGTTCTGTAAAGGCCTGGGGTAGAAGAAGGTGATTATACCACTCTTCTCTGACACTGGAAGCCTTTCAAAAACAGCAGATGACCTATATGAGTAGCTGTAGTGTGGCACATACAATCTCATCACCACAGATGGGCAGATGAGTGCTGCACAGAGCCCCACTGGTGCATACTAACAGTTGCAATGCCCTCTTCCCTTCCATGCCATGGTTATTTACCCCACAGGGACTCACAATGCTTTGAAAACGCATCCTGAAAAGCTACCTGATATTTCATAATGTTTCAAGCTATTTGATAATGTTCCCATCCAATTCAAACAAGACTGAAGATTGCTTCTGCTTGCTAATTCAAGTACGACAGTAATAGAAGAGAGACCAGAAAAAGGACAACACAGCTGCTAGTCCATCAGGATAAAGTGATACAGACAGTAAATACAGCTGCACTGCAGCACACTGCCCTCACTGGATACATGTATGACAAGGCAGTACACAGGTGGACGGCGGCTCCCACAGCCCTGTAACTCAAGAGCTCTGAGCTCAGTTCCACACACAGTATGTTGTGCTCAGTGATACCATCTGACACAGATTTGCTTTTAAAGACACACACCGGAAAACACAGTAAGACTGCTTCCCGTGCATTTCCTCATGTTTTACAAGTTCTTACGTAAGAGTACTAAGTATATCAGCAAACCTGGCTTTTTTTTTTTAATGTCTGTCAGTGCTGGCTTGACCGTTCACCCTATTTCCCAAGTGAACACATATAGATCAAAAGCGGTGGTGTATTTTTCTTACATAATTTCTTTCCCCAAAACGATTGAGTTAGAAAGTAAGATGTGGTTAATACTGACTAATTCTAGATATCTTCCACCACGCACTGGTGGAATTTTCCCTTTAATATGAAATGTTACGATAATTTGCAGCAGAGAAATAGGCCCAGTGCATTCTTCTTCCTGCCTCTTTCATCAAGTCACAGATACTCAGCCTCCCCTTCAAGTATGATACGGAGAAGGGGGTTCTGACTACAGAATGCATTAAGATCAGTGGATGCAGCTGTTCTAACACAGTTCACAAACTATACGTATTGCAGAAGATTGCTAATGGTAAGAATGTGATATGACATTTCATTTTGCACAGATGGATCAGTTTCAGAATTCATGCAAATCAAGAGAAGATGACACGAAGCTGATCATCATCTTCAAGCCTGATTGTCTGTTAACCTCAGGTTCCAGGAAGCTGGTTGTTATGATCTGAAAATCCTAAGAATCCCAGAGACAAATCTGAGTGCTGTTCAGAAGAATACCTGTTTAAAAACTTGGGCTGATGTCAAATCTGCCTAAACAACAGCTCCTTCTGCTTTCTTGAGCTCTTAACTGAGAGAATGAGCTAGAAATACAAACACTGCATTAACTGCATTCACAGCACGCAACCAAATCCACAGGCATTTCCTAACTTAAATATTTATCTTCACAACATAAAAACCTCATTAAAAATAATGTCTCTCTCTCAAAAAAAAAAATCTGTGCTGAAATACAGAATTGATAATACGTAGTGTCACAGAGACAGCTAGATGCCTGCTTTTTTTAAAACTGAAACTGAATCACATCCATCCTACAATTTAGCACTGAAGTTAACAATGATGTGTGTAATCACACAACACAAGCACATGCTAGACATTTTTCTGGAGATTTTCAGATGTCTGAAACCAGAAGGATAGTGAGACAGATTCCTGCGTTGATCTACAGCAGCACATCTCTTACACTGCTCCTGTTCAGTGCTGTCCCTGACCACCTTACTGACTTGCTTTTTCAGTTTGCACACTCCTGTTTAACAGCAAATATCACCCTTCAGGAAACCCTGAACCCATCGTTCCTTGCCAATCTGCTGTTCCCTAATCTAAAAAATACCATTACACTTCCCAATTTTTTCCTCTTTCCACATAAGGCCTGCAACTTCCTTGTCTCTATTAGCCATCAGTGACAAAGTGAGTTTCTCTCTGCCATCTCCTTGCCAGGCTGTCCTACCTCTGAGGACATCATGAAACTTACAGAGATACCTAAAAAAAGATTCTTTACTAAAGGTAAGAAAATAATCTTTAAAAAAATATGTTCTGTTGAAGACAGTAAATAACTTATCATTTATATGCAGATTATCTTCTGGCTTGGTACTTAAATAAGAAAAGGCAAAAATAACCCACAAAGCAGCTGCACTGAAGGTGGGCAAGCCACTAACAACAACAAAGCCAGTTTTCACAGTTCACAGTAACAGAAGCTCTGCCATCATATACATACAGTCTTTTTGTGATTCTGTGAGATGAATGATCAACAGAAATACCAACCACATAACAAGAAACACTCAATAGGGAGAAAGGCTGAGAATCATAGAATGGTTTGGGTTGGAAGGGACCATCTTGTTCCAACCCCCTGCTATAGGCAGGGACACCTCCCTCTAGACCAGGTTGCTCAAAGCCCCATCCAGCCTGGCCTTGAACGCTTCCAAGGAGGGGGCATCAACAACCTCTCTGGGCAACCTGTTCCAGTCTCACCACCCTCACAGTAAAGAATTTCTTCCTAACATCTACTCTAAATCTACTCTCTTCCAGTTTAAAGCTATTTCCTCTTATCCTGTTGCTACCTGCCCTTATAGAAAGTCTCTCCCCAGCTTTCCTATAGGCTCCCTTCAGGTACTGGAAAAGTTATTTCAACTCAGACTGGGACTGCATCATATGTGATGAAGAATGTTAATAACAGGAAACAAATATGCTCCTAAAATATTTTAAGACAGTCTCCAAATCAACAATAATACCACATATGTTAACAACATAAAGCCAACATTTGGAGAGCTAATACAGTAACATCCAAGGTCACCTAAGGTGAACTAAAATCTTCTCTAAAACATTCTAGTTGCCTGATGGCACCATCTCTTCTGTCAGGGAAAGGAATGTAGTTACAGGTTCAATACAGTAACTACATACAAGTCTTTAGAAACCAAGCACCTCTGCTCCAAATCATCCTTTCAGAAATCCCCAGTAGAAACCTCCTAGCAAAAGTAGGATAACAAGCAAGCATTCTTCTGGTATCTGGGCAACAAAGCATTAGTAAGAAGATACTTAGTGTACTAATTCACTGACAAGAAGGCTTATCTACAATTCTAATTATTTTCTAAGAGGAGGTGAAGGCGTTTCTGTCATGAACATTACAACTCTACAATCAACAAACCACCAACCACTGCTTAGTTCTAGAGATGTATATACTTAGCAAGGCAGAAAACTGACTCAATCAAGTTTTTATGAGGAAAAAAGCCAGAGGGGAACTTAAAGACTCAGAAACTCCTTCCTTTGTGCCTTATCCTACAGTTTCTGTTTCAGAATACCCAGCTACATCATCGCTCTGTAGTCATCTGTCAT